>NC_060149.1:303474375-303781042 GCF_021461385.2 Schistocerca piceifrons
ACGGAGCTCCATCGCAGTCTTTAACACTGGTAGCATGCCGCGACAGCGTGGACGTGAACCGTATGTGCAGTTGACGGACTTTGAGCGAGGGCGTATAGTGGGCATGCGGGAGGCCGGGTGGACGTACCGCCGAATTGCTCAACACGTGGGGCGTGAGGTCTCCACAGTACATCGATGTTGTCGCCAGTGGTCGGCGGAAGGTGCACGTGCTCGTCGACCTGGGACCGGACCGCAGCGACGCACGGATGCACGCCAAGACCGTAGGATCCTACGCAGTGCCGTAGGGGACCGCACCGCCACTTCCCAGCAAATTAGGGACACTGTTGCTCCTGGGGTATCGGCGACGACCATTCGCAACCGTCTCCATGAAGCTGGGCTACGGTCCCGCACACCGTTAGGCCGTCTTCCGCTCACGTCCCAACATCGTGCAGCCCGCCTCCAGTGGTGTCGCGACAGGCGTGAATGGAGGGACGAATGGAGACGTGTCGTCTTCAGCGATGAGAGTCGGTTCTGCCTTGGTGCCAATGATGGTCGTATGCGTGTTTGGCGCCGTGCAGGTAAGCGCCACAATCAGGACTGCATACGACCGAGGCACACAGGGCCAACACCCGGCATCATGGTGTGGGGAGCGATCTCCTACACTGGCCGTACACCACTGGTGATCGTCGAGGGGACACTGAATAGTGCACGGTACATCCAAACCGTCATCTAACCCATCGTTCTACCATTCCTAGACCGGCAAGGGAACTTGCTGTTCCAACAGGACAATGCACGTCCGCATGTATCCCATGCCACCCAACGTGCTCTAGAAGGTGTAAGTCAACTACCCTGGCCAGCAAGATCTCCGGATCTGTCCCCCATTGAGCATGTTTGGGACTGGATGAAGCGTCGTCTCACGCGGTCTGCACGTCCAGCACGAACGCTGGTCCAACTGAGGCGCCAGGTGGAAATGGCACGGCAAGCCGTTCCACAGGACTACATCCAGCATCTCTACGATCGTCTCCATGGGAGAATAGCAGTCTGCATTGCTGCGAAAGGTGGATATACACTGTACTAGTGCCGACATTGTGCATGCTCTGTTGCCTGTGTCTATGTGCCTGTGGTTCTGTCAGTGTGATCATGTGATGTATCTGACCCCAGGAATGTGTCAATAAAGTTTCCCCTTCCTGGGACAATGAATTCACGGTGTTCTTATTTCAATTTCCAGGAGTGTATATTACATGTTTGTATGTAATTGTTTCTCTTATGAGCACCCCATTGAAGTGTATTTTACGACTTAGATGCGGCAACTGCTTGGCACCCGAACACAGCATTGACACTATTAGTCAGAAGTGATCTTGTGCACCATGGGGAGTGTGGCGGGGCGTAGATTCTAGCTTTAGGGAGATTCGGGTATTCACAATGTATTAGCTGTAATACTACTTGGAACACTCAAAATTGGTATTAAGAACTCTCTTATGCACGTACTTAATCTATGCTTTCCCATTATAGCAAAGTATTTTTTATAAACTTTAGTTTTAAATTTTTATTCACTTTGATTATTCTAGACATTAATGTAAGCATTTTATCAGCAATTTTTAGAACACCAGTCATCTGCCACGGTTTGTTGTTACGACAAGATTTAGCAGTTGAACACTATCGTAGCTCAAGGTCTATATAGGGAAGGTCTGGACGCCAATGTTCCTCATGGAGTCGCCATAATGGGGCTAGAGCAGACGACACATTGTTACGTCACTAGGGAAGAGAGCGTTTGCTTTCGGAAATTATTATCTTTCCGAAAACATTTTGCCTTTCTTTTTTGTCAGAAATTATATTGCTCGCTTCGTTTGAGTAAAACTTTCCTTCATAAATGTTTGTACCTGTTCAATGTAAATACTTGAGAAGGAAATCTGATTCAGCATTATCACAATCAACCTGTGACTATCACGTCTGCTACAGAAGTCGCTGGACGAATAGTTACACACGTTAAACTTCCTGGCAGATTAAAACTGTGTGCCGGGCCGAGACTCTAACTCGGGACCTTTGCCTTCCGCGGGCAAGTGCTCTACCAACTGAGCTACCCAAGCACGACTCACGCCCCGTTCTCACAGCTTTACTTCTGCCAGTATCTCGTCTCCTATCTTCAAAACTTTACAAAAGCTCTCCTACGAAAAGAAGAGTTCGAGTCTCGGCCCGGCACACAGTTTTAATCTGCCAGGAAGTTTCATATCAGTGCACACTCCGCTGCAGAGTGAAAATCTCATTCTAATTACATATGTTGTGCATTATTACTGGTGCTATCTTTATACAGAGAAAGTTGTGTAGGCATGTGAATATGATAACAGCACCATTTGCAAACGATTAGTTTTGAGGATATTAAAAATATAGAGTTTAATTTGGCGTTTATGACATTTATATCTGTACTGTATTCTGATTGAACAAACGAGTCAGAGAAACTGTGTAATGTATTACAAGAAAGTCACTAGTAACTCATTACCTGCAAAGTTGACCCGTTTCTTGTGCCTAAAAACAAGAAACTGATTAAAAACAATGCTAGCAGGCGAAACAAATCTGGCCAGAAAAGTTCACTAGGCATTCCATTCCACCGACAACACCTCTCAGACATTTTTATTAATAATACTGTGCTTCAGTGATTGGAAGACAGGGAACAATTACAGACTATTTAAAGCATGACACACAGCCTATGTTCCCCGGATACCTTTGAAGAAAGCAGAATTCTATTAATGAAAAGGCCTTTTACCTTCCAATATTACAAGTATGATGTACTTGCTAATATTGGAAGATTTTTTTGTTACCTCAGATTTACACAGAAGCTTTATTTACACACAATTCCAAATAACACCGTGGTATCAGATTTACATTTCCAATGTATAATGTAACTGCTGCTTTGTGACACTTTTACTTTTAACAGTTGATCAGATAAAATTTCATTAATTATGGCAACCTAATATGTTGTCTAACAGTGCACATCATTCACAGTTCACAATAACCCAAAACTTTGGATTAACAGTTACCTGAGCAATTAAAAAATATGCCACAACCTGCTTCCAGTGCACTGCTATACCTCCCACCACAAAAACTAAGACATGACTGACAAAACTGCAGCTCTGATGAACTGCTTAACTCTAACAAACCCTGTATATCTTTTTAAACCTTTGTCATATTCAATAAATGGCTTTATGGACATTTCATCCAATGAAAGTACGCACAGTTTTCCTTGCACATCTTCAGACTGCAGCTTCACACCTAACCATTGAATAATATCATGCTAAATGCCACGTGCAAATTTGCAGGCTTCAATCCTCCTCCTCAGGGTCCTTGCTGATGGCAGTGGGTAGTTGGTGCTCCTCAGATATCCATAACCCTTTGTACCAACAGAAAGTTTCACTTTTAGAGCAAGTCTCATAGCTGTGTTTGACCATTTGGAAGGGTTTGACTCAGAAACTCCTTCCAAGTAATTTACTTGGCCTAGGTGTAAAAATTCGCTAAACTTGCTCTCCATGCAGCCATTTTATTTTCTTCATCTGTGAAGAGAGATTATTTTATATGTGTCTACCATCAAAACATAGGTAAATGATATTATTTAACACATTTCTCACTAGTGGATTTTATTAATGATAAAAGTGACATCACTATAGAAACTCACATCTGCTTTCAGTCTCTTGTTTTGCAGCTGGAAGCTTGTAACAGTATCTTCATCTGTACTGCATGCTTCCTGTTTCTGTTCATGTGTTTTTTCCTCAAACACTTCAGTCGCTGGAAATACAATTACGAAATTCCAATATTTCAAATCTAAAAATGTTCAAATAAAGACAGAAGTTGAAACATCCTTTTCAGTAACCATCTTACCAGCATTGCACCTTTAAACGGACACTGGCATGCACTCTGCTATGAAACCAAGTTAACTAATCCCAACATTGCATCTGCAAGCTGCAGCACTGGCTTAACACAATTAGTGTGTTAGGTGCGACAACTGCTATCTTCCGATTTACGATTTATTCTTAATATGAAAGATTTCACTGGCCACATTACACAGTAACAAACTGTACAAACACATGTTGTCGACAGTATGCATGTCAGTACAGTACTGACAATCAACAGAAACTGATGTAGGCCCAAAGCAGAGTTGCTTAATATAAATTTATGTACGTCTACAATTTAATTCTGGGAACAGTTTGCTAGCCACTAGTTTGGTCCCCTGATAAACCAGCATCATTTCAGGTTACAAAAGTGATGGTAACTGATCATAAATTGGAACCTAACGGTTATAAATCTAAAATAAACAACTGCGTTATGTCGGAAACATGGTGACACATGAAAACTGAAAAACGTTGATGAATATCTCACCTTCATTGACATCTGATTTAGTTACTGTCCATGGTTTTGGATGTTTCCATTTAGAAGAAGCTACACTACTGGCAATTAAAATTGCTACACCAAGAAGAAATGCAGATGATAAACGGGTATTCATTGGACAAATATATTATACTAGAACTGACGTCTACATCTACATTTACATCTACATTCATACTCCGCAAGCCACCTGACGGTGTGTGGCAGAGGGTACCTTGAGTACCTCTATCGATTCTCCCTTCTATTCCAGTCTCGTATTGTTCGTGGAAAGAAGGATTGTCGATATGCTTCTGTGTGGGCTCTAATCTCTCTGATTTTATGCTCATGGTCTCTTCGCGAGATATATGTAGGAGGGAGCAATATTCTGATTGCCTCTTCGGTGAAGGTATGTTCTCGAAACTTTAACAAAAGCCCGTACCGAGCTACTGAGCGTCTCTCCTGCAGAGTCTTCCACTGGAGTTTATCTACATGTGATTACATTTTCACGCAGTTTCGGTGCACAGATCCTGAGAAATCAGTACCCAGAACAACCACCTCTGGCCGTAATAAACGGCATTGATACGCCTGGGCATTGAGTCAAACAGAGCTTGGATGGCGAGTACAGGTACAGCTGCCCATGCAGCTTCAACACGATACCACAGTTCATCAAGAGTAGTGACTGGCGTATTGTGACGAGCCAGTTGCTCGGCCACCATTGACCAGATGTTTTGGGTTGGTTGGGTTGTTTTGGGGAAGACCAGACAGCTAGGTCATCGGTCTCATCGGACTAGGGAAGGACGGGGAAGGAAGTCGGCGGTGCCCTTTGAAAGGAACCATCCCGGCATTTACCTGGAGCGATTTAGGGAAATCACGGAAAACCTAAATCAGGATGGCCGGACGCGGGAGTGAACCGTCGTCCTCCCGAATGCGAGTCCAGTGTGTAACCACTGCGCCACCTCGCTCGGCACCAGATGTTTTCAGTTGGTGAGAGATCTGGAGAATGTGCTGGCCAGGGCAGCAGTCGAACATTTTCTGTATCCAGAAAGGCCCGTACAGGACCTGCAACATGTGGTCGTGCATTATCCTGGTGAAATGTAAGGTTTCGTAGGGATCGAATGAAGGGTAGAGCCACGGGTCGTAACACATCTGAAATGTAACGTCTACTGTACAAAGTGCCGTCAATGCGAACAAGAGGTGACCGAGACGTGTAACCAATGGCACCCCATACCATCACTCCGGGTGATACGCCAGTATGGCGATGACGAATGCACGACTCCAATGTGCGTTCACCGTGATGTCGGCAAACACGGATGCGACCATCATGATGCTGTAAACAGAACCTGGATTCATCCGAAAAAATGACATTTTGCCATTCGTGCACCCAGGTTCGTCGTTGAGTACACCATCGCGGGCGCTCCTGCCTGTGATGCAGTGTCAAGGGTAACGGCAGCCATGGTCTCCGAGCTGATAGTACATGCTGCTGTAAACGTCGTCGAACTGTTCGTGCAGATGGTTGTTGTCTTGCAAACGTCCCCATCTGTTTCCTCAGGGATCGAGACGTCGCTTCACGATCCGTTACAGCCATGCGGATAAGATGCCTGTCATCTCGACTGCTAGTGATACGAGGCCGTTGGCATCCAGCATGGCGTTCCGTATTACCCTCCTGAACCCATCAATTCCATATTCTGCTAACAGTCATTGGATCTCGACCAACGCGAGCAGCAGTGTCGCGATACTGAAGTGTTGGCAGAAGAGCCAACACCGTGTTGCTATAGGAGGCCGAAATGCACGCTTTTAAGCTCACGCAGATTGGCGTGAGGTCTGGAACAAGGTAAAGTAATTATCCTATAAAGAAAAGAACGTAGTTCTTGGAATACTTAACTTTAATCCACAATTGGAGCATCGCTCTTGTTTAGACATTATTACACTGAATATAAACTGGTAATGGTGCCTTGCTAGGTCGTAGCAAATGACGTAGCTGAAGGCTATGCTAACTATCGTCTCGGCAAATGAGAGCGTATTTGTCAGTGAACCATTGCTATTAACGTCGGCTGTACAACTGGGGCGAGTGCTAGTAAGTCTCTCTAGACCTGCCGTGTGGTGGCGCTCGGTCTGCAATCACTGACAGTGGCGACACGCGGGTCCGATGTATACTAACGGACCGCGGCCGATTTAAAGGCTACAACCTAGCAAGTGTGGTGTCTGGCGGTGACACCATAGATACGATAAACCGCAATCGCGATAGGCTACAATCCGACCTTTATCAAAGTCGGAAACATGATGGTACGCATTTCTCCTCCTTACACGAGGCATCACAACAACGTTTCACCAGGCAACGTCGGTCAACTGCTGCTTATGTATGAGAAATCGGTTGGAGAAGTTCCTCATGTCAGCACGTTGTAGGTGTCGCCACCGGCGCCAACCTTGTGTGAATGCTCTGAAAAGCTAATCATTTGCATATCACAGCATCTTCTTCCTGTCGGTTAAATTTCACGTCTGTAGCACGTCATCTTCGTGGTGTAGCAATTTTAATGGCCAGTAGTGTAGTTTGGGTGGATTTGGGACGTCAAATTTCGTTGGAATGGCATTCCATTTTAGCGGTGTTCTTCCATCAGCTCTCCTTAACTCGAACTGTGAATGCTCAAAGTGAAGCTTAAAAAATCATAAACATATAAATTATATAGAAAACATACGATATTTCAGCTGTAATTCTTTTATCTGGTAATTTACTTACCTCACACAACTAGGAATATGTTGCTGACTTCCATTTGTGTCTATGAGTTCTGTAACCATTTAGCTCTCAGATCTTTGTCTGTAGGGAATCTGAATAATCTGATCCCTTTAGACGAATTGCTGCTACAATTCGGTACAGCACAGCAACCCATTTCTAAATACACACACTTTCTAGCGACAAACACTATACACAGTACAAAAGCAATCTGCTACAGTCACGTAATAGGCTAGATCCAAAATGGCCGCGATCGCAGACGACCACGCTAGCATGACCAGACCTGTCCTATATAGACCTTGCCGTAGCCCACAGCCTGCAGGTGCCAGCTGCCGAAAGCTGCGTGTACTAGTCTCAGGGGCCTTGTGTACTACACTTCCGGCATGTTTTTGATGTAAAAATTTACTGTAGGCCTGATCCCGTTTTGTTTGCACTGGACTGCTCCATATGTCATAATAAGGTAATCTGCTGCTCGCTTCTCATTTCTAGTGTGGGATGTCAATTTAGGGCCAAGCAGTTTACATACTTTTTAAAAATATATTTCGGTCGCCGTCTGTTTTATTCTATTTTGTAGGACACCGTGCAGCGTTTTTAAAGCTTTGACAAGGGGTATTTACCTGCTGGGATATTTTACGCGCTGTATCTCATGCACCCATCGCTACCAAATACCGGTAAGTTCTTTAATATTTTTTTGGTAATCCAGTCTCACTAAATGGGGTCACGCCACTATTAGAAATTGTGTATTTCCTACGTAGGCTTATCCGAAAATGCTTGAAAATAGGGAACGCGTCGTTCGGAAATAATAAATAATTTTAACGCTGCAATCAAGACAGCTTGTTATATCATACATAATGGTTGCTGCATCAACCCCGGAATGAACTGTAAAAGATTTTAGTCTATAGTACTTGATCTCAAATATAATGGCGTTCTGCGTGTTAGTACAAATGTGCAGTAGTCATTCTAAAACACTGGAAGTATTATAGAGGTCCTCGTCCAGGCCTCGAAGGCCCAAGGGATGTCGGCGGCCGCCGTTTCATCCTTTGCCTTGCGGCGTGATGCGGGTGCGGTACGCCATGTAGTCGGCACACCGTTCTATCGGCCGTTTTGCCGACTTTCCGGACTGTGGGGCTGTTACTTCTCATTCAAGTAGTGCATCAGTTGGCATGACGAAGTTAAGTGCACCCTGTACCAATCTTCCCATCAAGAAACAATCTTTGGCAGAACGGCGAGTCGAGCTGGTCCTCCGCATGGCAACCATCTAAGCAGCTACAGTGGCGGACACAGACTGCTACAGACCTGAATAAAAATAGTTTTATTGTAGTTTTTTGTCACTACTGCTGCATGTTGCGATATTATGGAGTACAAAGACTGAAGAAGCAAATAAGTGAGTAGTTCTTCCATTGTGTGGAATTTCTTAATTGCCTGAGGGCACAACACAAGTGAACAATACTTGGTAAAAGAACGCAACAGAACGCATATTTCTGCTATTTAATCACATATCAAGAAGCGGAACTGAAAACTGCTACAATACAAGCAAATGGATTCCCATCAGATGACCACAGTACCGGTACACACTCTTGGAAATTGAAATAAGAACACCGTGAATTCATTGTCCCAGGAAGGGGAAACTTTATTGACACATTCCTGGGGTCAGATACATCACATGATCACACTGACAGAACCACAGGCACATAGACACAGGCAACAGAGCATGCACAATGTCGACACTAGTACAGTGTATATCCACCTTTCGCAGCAATGCAGGCTGCTATTCTCCCATGGAGACGATCGTAGAGATGCTGGATGTAGTCCTGTGGAACGGCTTGCCATGCCATTTCCACCTGGCGCCTCAGTTGGACCAGCGTTCGTGCTGGACGTGCAGACCGCGTGAGACGACGCTTCGTCCAGTCCCAAACATGCTCAATGGGGGACAGATCCGGAGATCTTGCTGGCCAGGGTAGTTGACTTACACCTTCTAGAGCACGTTGGGTGGCACGGGATACATGCGGACGTGCATTGTCCTGTTGGAACAGCAAGTTCCCTTGCCGGTCCTCGAATGGTAGAACGATGGGTTCGATGACGGTTTGGATGTACCGTGCACTATTCAGTGTCCCCTCGACGATCACCAGTGGTGTACGGCCAGTGTAGGAGATCGCTCTCCATACCATGATGCCGGGTGTTGGCCCTGTGTGCCTCGGTCGTATGCAGTCCTGATTGTGGCGCTCACCTGCACGGCGCCAAACACGCATACGACCATCACTGGCACCAAGGCAGAAGCGACTCTCATCGCTGAAGACGACACGTCTCCATTCGTCCCCCCATTCACGCCTGTCGCCACACCACTGGAGGCGGGCTGCACGATGTTGGGGCGTGAGCGGAAGACGGCCTAACGGTGTGCGGGACCGTAGCCCAGCTTCATGGAGACGGTTGCGAATGGTTCTCGCCGATACCCCAGGAGCAACAGTGTCCCTAATTTGCTGGGAAGTGGCGGTGCGGTCCCCTACGCCACTGCGTAGGATCCTACGGTCTTGGCGTGCATCCGTGCGTCGCTGCGGTCCGGTCCCAGGTCGACGGGCACGTGCACCTTCCGCCGACCACTGGCGACAACATCGATGTACTGTGGAGACCTCACGCCCCACGTGTTGAGCAGTTCGGCGGTACGTCCACCCGGCCTCCCGCATGCCCACTATACACCCTCGCTCAAAGTCCGTCAACTGCACATACGGTTCACGTCCACGCTGTCGCGGCATGCTACCAGTGTTAAAGACTGCGATGGAGCTCCGTATGCCACGGCAAACTGGTTGACACTGACGGCGGCGGTGCACAAATGCTGCGCCGCTAGCGCCATTCGACGGCCAACACCGCGGTTCCTGGTGTGTCCGCTGTGCCGTGCGTGTGATCATTGCTTGTACAGCCCTCTCGCAGTGTCCGGAGCAAGTATGGTGGGTCTGACACACCGGTGTCAATGTGTTCTTTTTTCCATTTCCAGGAGTGTATAATTTGCAGAGGCCTAATGAAAAATGTTGTTTATTTAGCAGAGGACAAGTACACTAATGGCCATTAAAACTGCTACACCACGAAGATGACGTGCTGCAGACGCGAAATTTAACCGACAGGAAGAAGATGCTGTGATATGCAAATGATTAGCTTTTCAGAGCATTCACACAAGGTTGGCGCCGGTGGCGACACCTACAACGTGCTGACATGAGGAAAGTTTCCAACCGATTTCTCATACACAAACAGCAGTTGACCGGCGTTGCCTGGTGAAACGTTGTTGTGATGACTCGTGTAAGGAGGAGAAATGTGTACCGTCACGTTTCCGACTTTGATAAAGGTCGGATTGTAGCCTATCGCGATTGCGGTTTATCGTATCGCGACAGTGCTATTCGCGTTGGTCGAGATCCAATGACTGTTAGCAGAATATGGAATTGATGGGTTCAGGAGGGTAATACGGAACGCCATGCTGGATGCCAACGGCCTCGTATCACTAGCAGTCGAGATGACAGGCATCTTATCCGCATGGCTGTAACGGATCGTGAAGCGACGTCTCGATCCCTGAGGAAACAGATGGGGACGTTTGCAAGACAACAACCATCTGCACGAACAGTTCGACGACGTTTACAGCAGCATGTACTATCAGCTCGGAGACCATGGCTGCCGTTACCCTTGACACTGCATCACAGGCAGGAGCGCCCGCGATGGTGTACTCAACGACGAACCTGGGTGCACGAATGGCAAAATGTCATTTTTTCGGATGAATCCAGGTTCTGTTTACAGCATCATGATGGTCGCATCCGTGTTTGCCGACATCACGGTGAACGCACATTGGAGTCGTGCATTCGTCATCGCCATACTGGCGTATCACCCGGAGTGATGGTATGGGGTGCCATTGGTTACACGTCTCGGTCACCTCTCGATCGCATTGACGGCACTTTGAACAGTAGACGTTACATTTCAGATGTGTTACGACCCGTGGCTCTACCATTCATTCGATCCCTGCGAAACACTACTTTTCAGCAGGATAATGCACGCCCGCATGTTGCAGGTCCTGTACGGGTCTTTCTGGATACAGAAAATGTTTGACTGCTGCCCTTGCCAGCACATTCTCCAGATATCTCACCAATTGAAAACATCTGGTCAATGGTGGCCGAGCAACTGGCTCGTCACAATACGCCAGTCGCTACTCTTGATGAACTGTGACATCGTGTTGAAGCTGCATGGGCAGCTGTACCTGTACACGCCATCCAAGCTCTGTTTGACTCAATGCCCAGGCGTATCAAGGCCATTATTACGGCCAGAGGTGGTTGTTCTGGGTACTGATTTCTCAGGATCTATGTACCGAAATTGCGTGAAAATGTAATCACATGTCAGTTCTAGTATAATATATTTGTCCAATGAATACCCGTTTATCATCTGCTTTTCTTCTTGGTGTAGCAGTTTTAATGGCCAGTAAGTGTAGTATCTGCTCCGCAAATGAGCGATGCGTGTAAGGCAGATGCTTGTAAGTGGCTGATGTTTCACAACGAATAGCTATTTATCTACGTGATATTATTGGTGCTACCTTGAAAAACAATACACAGTCATCCACTATGAAGTTCACCACTGTTTAGTTTTAATCAGTGGCTGTCGAAACTGGAGACTTGCTAGCTACAGGGACATGCAATTTAATGTGTGATGCAGCAGGGAAGCCAAACGAATTTACACTGAAAATTTCGCAACAGGCGTCATCCTAACTTGGAGAAATTTATTGCCGTGGGTTGAAGCTAAGGAGAAACTGGGCCATAAAAGTCACAGAGTGTGAAACAAAGTTTTTTACAAAGAATTTGTGGAATTACGAGAGGCCGGATAGCGGGATGAGCGGCGGTCGTGAATGTTTGACGACTCGTGGCGGTGAGCTGGCCGTACGGGCGAGGCAACCAAGCCACACCAGGAATTAAGGTAGAATTTATGACAGCGAGCGGACGCGGTTTTCCCGGGGGCGTAGCGTGCACCGCTGGCTGAAGTGGGTAGAGACGACACAGCGGCAGCTTAGATGGCCGAAATGAAAGATGAATAATATATAATTTCAACGAAATTACGTTACAGACCATACAAACATGATACAGAAAGAGCAAACACACAAGAAGAACGAACAGTGGCATGAGACGAGCTCATTGCAACTTCAGGCATGACTCTAAGTTTGTTATTATCTAGGATTAATATTATAAAAATTATTATTATTTTAACCATGGTAAATTATAAAAATTATAGCAAATAAACCGCTGGAACAGTCTGATCATATGGTGCATCATACGAGAACCTATGATGTCAGTAAACAACACAATAGACTACTTTTCAAATCAGGCATGTTTATTGAGATTTACAGATGAGTATGTTAAAAGTTGGTACGCAAAAATGCCAATGCTATTAACCCTCCACAGTTATACGTAATATGAAGACATCTTGAGTTTCGCAGATTCTTACCTAATATTCCTAGTGGATGAGTAACCACAGTTTATTATTTTATGCGTAACTGTAAATTTATTCAAAGATTTTCACATTAGAAAGCTGGATACAGGTATACTACATGAACTTTAAATTAATAAATTGTTTAAGCCTTTGTTGATTTTTTAATGAAAGGTAGCAACATGACTGCAATAATTTTCTTTGGATCGGAGCACATTATTCGTAACTAGCTTTAAATTTGAGTAGTGGTATTATTTAAATGTCTAACTTGGATTCGATAGTGTGTGATGTGACAGAAAGTATATAAGGGCAAGTGGTAGGGGCCACGAGATATTTTGTCTTCGATCTCTGAGCAGTGTCTTTTGTAAGTGGTCTGTGTTTGTGTGTTTGTTGTGGAAACTGTTGGGCCAAGCAATTGCGGGTTAATCACTTTTAACATTTGAAAGGGCTGGAAATATTTTCGTGAGCGCCTGTCCGCTACAGTCAATACTTATATTTGTGTGTGATAGACTTCCTGCATGTTTTTTTTATAGTGATTATTGAGAATAATAAACTTCAGTTGACGTCGTGATTGATAGTGGGGAAATGCACTTTCAGACTTTGACCTGAATTAATTTGCAGTTAAATGAACTTTGCTCGTGCGTATTACTGGATTCAACGCTCTGTTCATGCTACACGACAACGTTGTTGATTATTATTTAATTGCAGTCCACGTGAGGCCACCATTCTCACGTGTATGGTAATAAACATTTATTTGGTTTAAACTATGATTACTCTTTTTCGTCAACCTAATCAATGCTATGGGATTTACAATAATTACCTTATTTATTTATAATTTTGTTTCGCTAATTTGCTTCTGTATTAAAATGGTTTAAGTATTAGTACTGTATAAAATTTTTGGGCTTTAGAGTGACGGTGCACAACAGACCTCTCAGATTTTCACAACGAGTGACGCCAACAAATTACATTGCCTATAACAACAGCAGCAAATAAAACCGCAATTGTAGTCGTAAATTATTATTCACGAAGTAGAATTAATGAAACTGAGTTGGATAGTGAGGAAGAAAATTTATCCGTCAACTTACTCCTACACTTAGAAGAATATAGCGTTGAGGGTACGGGTGGAGCTGCAGTTACATATTTTTCTTTTTTTGGTCCATAATGTTGAACATGATGGTTTGACCTGCCTGGGTAGTTGAGTGCGTTATCGCCTAGAGTGTTTTTTAGGCGGTTTCGCACATCCAACTGGGTAAGTATTGGGCTGGTACCCAAGTCCTGCCTTAGATACGCACTACTAAAATATTTAGAAAAGGATCTTACACTGGAACATGATATTTACTCCAAACGCAGACAGATAGGGTACACAAATTCCATTCCAGTGTAAATGGTGGTAACAGGAGCGGCATCCGGCCATCGACTGTTAGTAACATTGCCAGAATCCATATGACAATGCCGGCTCCATAGAGGAACTGGATAAAGGCAAAAAGAAAGAAGAGAGAATGTAGGTGAATATGATGGTTCAGGTTATCCGCAATTGTAGTAATTAAACAGAGACGATTTACAGCAGCAGTTGCAATTTTATTTTTTAACACCACGACCTGATTCAGCCACCAGGGCATTTTGAAGTGGTTATCTGAAAAAGACTTACAACAACGTCAGATATAAGGCGAACATGGAGTAAGTTACATAAAAAGAGACTGGACCAATAAACGTCAATTAGACAATATAGCAAGGACTTAGACTAGTTGTTACGCAACATTAGATTTTTTACATTATGTAATGTACAATTCATACTATGAGTCTTGTCTAAATGATGTCTGTTGTTACATTTTCGTTTCATGGAATTTATTCGATTTGTATCTTTTTTAACATTATTTTGTACAGGGAATGGACTACTGGCCATTAAAATTGCTACACCAAGAAGAAATGCAGATGATAAATGGATATTCATTGGACAAATATATTATACTGGAACTGACATGTGATTACATTTTCACGCAATTTGGGTGCATAGATCCTGAGAAATCAGTACCCAGAACGACCACCTCTGGCCGTAATAACGGCCTTGATACGCCTGGGCATTGAGTCAAACAGAGACTGGATGGTGTGTACAGGTGCAGCTGCCCATGCAGCTTCAACAAGATACCACAGTCCATCAAGAGTAGTGATGCCGTATTGTGAGGAGCCAGTTGCTCGGCCACCATTGACCAGATGTTATCAATTGGTGAGAGATCTGGAGAATGTGCTGGCCAGGGCAGCAGTCGAACATTTTCTGTATCCAGAAAGGCCCGTACAGGACCTGCAACATGCGGTCGTGCATTATCCTGCTGAAATGTAGGGTTTCGCAGGGATCGAATGAAGGGTAGGGCCACGGGTCGTAACACATCTGAAATGTAACGTCCACTGTTCAAAGTGCCGTCAATGCGAACAAGAGGGGGCCGAGACCTGTAACCTATGGCACCCCATACCATCACGCCAGGTGATACGTCAGTATGGCGATAAATACACGCTTCCAATGTGCGTTCACCGTGATGTCGGCAAACACGGATGCGACCATCATGATGCTGTAAACAGAACCTGGATTCATCCAAAAAAATGACGTTTTGCCATTCGTGCACCCAGGTTCGTCGTTGAGTACACCATCGCGGCGCTCCTGTCTGTGATGCTGCGTCAAGGGTAACCGCAGCCATGGTCTCCGAGCTGATAGTACATGTTGCTGCAAACGCCGTCGAACTGTTCGTGCACATGGTTGTTGTCTTGCAAACGTCCCCATCTGTTGACTGAGGAATCGAGACGTGGATGCACGATCCTTTACAGCCATGCAGATAAGATGCCTGTCATCTCGACTGCTAGTGATACGAGGCCGTTGGGATCCAGCACGGCGTTCCGTATTACCCTCCTGAACCCATCAATTCCATATTCTGCTAAGAGTCATTGGATCTCGACCAACGCGAGCAGCAATGTCGTGATACGATGAACCGCAATCGCGATAGGCTACAATCCGACCTTTATCAAAGTCGGAAACGTGATGGTACGCATTTCTCCTCCATACACGAGGCATCACAACAACGTTTCACCAGGCAACACCGGTCAACTGCTGTTTGTATATGAAACTTTCCTCATGTCAGCATGTTGTAGGTGTCGCCACCGGCGCCAACCTTGTGTGAATGCTCTGAAGAGCTAATCATTTGCATATCACAGCATCTTTTTCCTACGGTTAAATTTCACGTCTGTAGCATGTCATCTTCGTGGTGTAGCAATTTTAATGGCCAGTAGTGTAAATTGGAAAGACCACAAACACAACATATTACCATCTCTAATACGGTGTAGTAAAACAGTAGGCATTCGAAACAGCCTCCAGTCGTCTCTGAGTCGATGGTTACAGGTAATCTATGGTTTATAAGGGTATCTTATACCATTCTTGTCCTCTTCCGTAGCTGAATGGTCAGCATAGATGACTGCCATGAGGAGGATCCGGCTTCGTTTCCCGGTGCTGCCATGGTGGGTGGACTGGTACGGGGTGCACTGGTAGTAGCGACTCCACGGCCTGGAATGTCGGCCAAATGGCCGGGAGAGCGATGTGCTGACTACATGTCCTTCCATACAGCATGACGCTGCAAGGCAGACGATGACACGGCGGCCGGTAGACATCCCTTGGGCCTTCATGACCGGGTGACGATCTCGTTATACCATTCTTCTCGCAAAACAATATCATGTTCTGCTAACAGTGGTGGAGGTGGATAGTGGTCACGCGCCCCAAATTACAGCGCAAAGGCTCAATAATATTGAGATCTCGTGACTGTGGTGGCCAGAGGAAATGCGACAATTCATGCTCCTCCTTGTAAAACCGATCGTGGATTATGCGAGCTGTGTGAAAAGGAGTCCTGTCGTCTTGGAACACAACGTCATCGTTGGGAATCAAACATTGTACCACCGGATGGACATGATCAGTCAAAATGGTCACATTATCCTTGGCAGTAATGCGATGTGGCAGAGTAACCATTGGGCCCCGTGGAATACACCGATATGGCTGCCCAAATAATCACCGAACCCCCACCATATTTCACTCTTGGGTCGTAAGTTCGCCCAGAAGTTGGAAACAGTGTGAAACAAGACTCGTCAGACTGAATGACATTCTTCACTGCTCCTTAGTCCAGGTTTTATGGTTTAGGCACCACGTTTTCCTTTTATGGGAATTTGCATAACTGATGAGTTGTTTTGGGATTGCACTTCCCTGATGGAGCCTCCTTCGTGTTGTTTTGCTTTAGGCGTCAGGGTTCTCGAGTGCGACATTCAGTTCTACAGTGACTTTTGCCGTTGTCTTCTTATTTTTCGTCAGAATCCTTTTCAATGACCATCGATTATGATCACTCAATACACACTTTCGTCCGCGTTGTGACTTAGCGGATCATGTTTTCCCTCTATACAGGTGTTCGATACGGTGCCTCTTGAAACGCCAAACACTTCGGCTACCTCGTTTATGGAAGCACCCACCACACGAGCATCAACAATTTGCCCACTTTCGAACGAAGTAAGCTGTGACATAATGCACTCGTAACTACACAGAACATCATTGGTTGGTTGGTTGATCTAGGGGAAGGGGACCAAACAGCGAGGTCAACGGTTCCATCGGATAGGGGAAGAATGGGGAAGGAAATCGGCCGTGCCCTTTCAAAGCAACCGTCCCGGCATTTGCCTGAAGTGATTAAGGGAAATCACGAGAAACCTAAATCACGACGGCTAGACGCGGGATTGAACTGTCGTCCTCCCGAATGCGAGTGCAGTGTGCTAGCCACTGCGCCATCTCGCTCGGCAGACACTGTTCTGGCCACGAATGACATTTACAACGTATTAAGACGTTGCACATCCTCTGTTTGTGTTCAAATACAAGAGCACAGCCTCCATGTTTGGCTAACACCTGCATTTGCCTGGAACTAAGGAGCAATGGAGGAACGTCATTCGGTCAGATGAGTTTTGTTTCACAGTATTTCAAACTTCTGTGCAAGTTCACGTCTCACGAGTGGAACTTGGCGGTGTTTCTATATTTTTGTCCATCCCCTGTGTCTTTAGTAGGGTAACCACTTGACAATGAGCCTAGTAGCTAAAACGGGTCGCGGTGTTAAAAAATACAATATAGATGACACAGTAGTTGTTTTCAGTTACAGCCATATTACGTGGTAAATAACATGTGTAAGCAATGAGGCCAAGTTATTTTTACCCAGAGCTCAGTTTTGTTTATGGATTATCCAGCTCTGCACTGCCGTGGCGATCTTCCTACAGTTTATTCTCTCTGCCATGAATGTAGATATGGATATACACTACGTGATCAAAAGTATCGGGATACCTGGGTGAAAACGACTTACAAGTCCGTGGCGCCCTCCGTCGATAATGCTGGAATTCAATATGGTGTTGGCCCACCCTTAGCCTTGATGACAGCTTCCACTCTCGCAAGTATACGTTCAATCAGGTGCTGTAAGATTTCCTGGGGAATGGCAGGCCATTCTTCACGGAGTGCTGCATTGAGGAGAGGTATCGATGTCGGTCGGTGAGGCCTGGCACGAAGTTTGCGTTTCAGAACATCCCAAAGGTCAGGATTTTGTGCAGCCCTGTCCATTACAGGGATGTTATTGTTGTGTAACCACTCTGCCACAGGCCGTGCGTTATGAACAGGTGCTCGATCGTGTTGAAAGATGCAATTGCCATCCTCTAATTGCTCTTCAACAGTAGGAAGCAAGAAGGTGCTTAAAACATCAATGCAGGCCTGTGCTGTGATAATGCCACGCAAAACAACAAGGAGTGCAAGCCCACTCCATGAAAAACACGGCCACACCATAACACCACCGCCCTCGAATTTTACTATTTTCACTACACACGCTGGCAAATGACGTTCTCCGGAAATGCGCCATGCCCATTACCCACATCCTGGCATCGGATCGCCACATTGTGTACCGTGATTCGTCACTCCACATAACGTTTTTCCACTGTTCAATCGTCCAATGTTTATGCTCCATACACCAAGGGAGGCGTCGTATGGCATTTACCGGTGTGACGTGTGGCTTATGAGCAGCCGCTCGGCTACAAAATCCATGTTTTCTCACCTTCCGCCTAACTGTCATAGTACTTGCAGTAGATCTTGAAGCAGTTTGGAATTCCTGTGTGATGGTCTGGATAGATGTCTGCCTATTACACATTACGACCCTCTTCAACTGCCGGCGGTCTCTGTCAGCCAACAGACGAGGTCGGCCTTTACGCTATTGTGCTGTACGCGTCCCTTCACGTTTCCAATTCACTATCACATCGGAAACAGTGGACCTAGTGATGTTTAGAAGTGTGGAAATCTCGCGTGCAGACGTAAGTCACAAGTGACACCTAATCACCTGACCACGTTCGAGTTTCGCGGAGCGCCCCATTCTGCCCTCTCACAATGACTAATGGCTACTGAAATCGCTGATATGGAGCACCTGGTAGTAGGTGGCAGCACAATGTACCTAATATGAAAAACGTATGTTTTGGGGGGTGTCGGGATGCTTTTGATCTCATAGTTTAGATGTAGACGTTATCTGGTAAGTCCTCTCTTGGAACAGCGACGTGTTCACACAGGAGTTTACTGCTGCGTACGTTTCACGACTGGTTATCGAAGATGTAGCATTATTCGTTACAGGAAGTTGCAGGCTTGAATTTTATGAATTATGCAGCAGCATGTTGTACTCGGAAACCGAACAAAAATACGGAGAAAAGTTTCGTTAATTAAGAGTTATTTGTCGCCGTTGACAGAAACTTACGATAACGTACAGTGTAATTTGAGGAAAGAATGTTGGATCACGTGGAAGAAGACCGGAAAATAATCTGTCAAATTGCCCTTACGAAGCATCAATTACACTCCTCCCATAAACCACATGTACAAGCAATGGGGATAAGCAATTTTGTTCAAATGGCTCTGAGCACTATGGGACTTAACTTCTGAGGTCATCAGTCCCCTAGAACTTAGAACTACTTAAACCTAACTAACCTAAGGACATCACACACATCCATGCCCGAGGCAATTTTCGAAACTGCGACCGTAGTGGTCGTGCGGTTCCAGACTGTAACGCCTAGAACCGCTCGGCCATCCCGGCCGGCAACAACTTTGTACTCAAACTTCTGTTATGGCCATGGATCATGCGGTGCATTCGTAGTGTAGGCCCTATACATTGAGGCAGGCGTTCGGCACTTTCAACAGCTTCTATGAGCTTAATTTGTCACTGATGGTTACAGGTTATTTTTGTTAATAAAAAACTGAATTTTCTTTTCCACAAGTTAGTTCATTATCTCAAAGTACACATTTTATGTCTCGCCGAGAACGTTCAAAAGGCAAATTGGTCTATAGGATTTGGGTATCACTGGATGGTTATCTTCCCGTTTACTAATTATTACCACTTCAGTGTTATTCCTTGCAAGAGACATTCGTTGTACAGTTTGCGCAAGCAGCTTTCTAACTGGTCACTTACGGCTTGTGTGACTTCGGCAGGGATCCAGTCCGGTCCTGGAGACCTTTTATTTTTTCAGTCTTAAAATTATTTTCCTGGTTTCTTCTTGTGCGGAGGGGTACACAATTTTATTGTTTGTGTAGTCTTCCCATAACATTTTTCATAACCTATGTCGATCATCTGTCTCGCCTTCTTCTCCATTGTCAGGAAGTAGTTTTTCCATTAGCAGGGCAGCTGATCGTTCCCAACTTTCTGTTACCGTCCCATCATTCCTTTTGAGCTAGGGTAAGACTGTTGGTTACCGTGTTTTCTCGCAGATTACTTTATACGGTACATCCCAGGGATCGCCTTTTAAGTTAGCCTCCACGAATTGCTTCCATTGTTTCATTTTTGTTTTACATTGTCTTCTTTAAAAAGTTGTTTACCATACCTGTATCTATGCAACTTTCGGACCCTTTCTTCTTGGGTCATGCTACTCTGGTATAGATGCAAGTGCTCCTTTAGAATGAGCTCTGCTGACAGGTATCGATGCCTCCATAGCTCTATGTAAAGCCACGGTCATTTCTTGCGCTGTAACATCTAGATTATCACCCAGCGAGGGACACCCTACGTAGTTTTCCCCAGTTAGCCTCCTTGCCATTCCACTCTCAACCTTCCAGCCTTTCAAACGGCACACAGCTGCCGTATTTTCTAAAGTGACGTCAATATTTGACGTTGATCCGACCCTTACTTCGTCGGTTGGCGGATTGCGAAGTGCATTCAATAGCAGTACGTTGAGTTCCAGAATGGCTTCTTCTGGTTGTCTTCCATGGTCATCACTCAGGCGGCTATGCCTCGATACCGATCTCACATTTGCATCACTGGAGTACACAAGAGGCCCTATCTCCACGTACGCGTACACCATCCTTCCTCTACCACGCAAACATTTGGGGTTACACTCGTTTGGTATGAGACGTTCTCGGGGGGTGGGGGGTCCACTGGGGGCCGAACCGCACTATAACCCTGGGTTCGGAGTGGGGCGGCGGTGGGTTGACTGGATCGCTGTGGCATGTTGTGGCGTTGTGAACCACTGAGGGCTACGGCGGGACGAAACCTCTCCGTCGTTTCTAGGTCCCCAGTTCAATACACAACACACACACACACACACACACACACACACAAGAGGCCTAGTTCGTCCCAGGTGACTAATATCCTTTAGTTTTGGCAGATATTCGTCCATCTCATCACTAAATTGAAAATACGTGGAGACCGGGATGCAAATCTCCGTTCTGGTTGATTTACAAACAGATTACGTGTTCTGAACAGAGCTGTGATATTTTTGTCGCTGTTATGGCCTTGTTAAATAATATTATTACCGCCACTGGACATTACCCTTGTGTGACTATTTAGGCAGTTATTAACATACTGGGATCTTTCCTGTTTTCGTATACGGTTGTTGGAGGCACAATACTTCTAACTACAACTCTTGTGTCTCTCTTCTAGCCTCATGTAATACGCTGACACTTCTCATGGCATTAAGCTGACCTGTCTTTATCTCCATTAGGAATAATGGGTATATTTTAGACAGCAACGAAATCAGGTACAGGAAAAGTAATATACTGCCCTTCTGGAGGCATATTCCTTACGATACGTCTTAACCCTGTAGTAAGCGTCATTGGCTCTTCCAGTCTAGTGAGGTGCATAACGTTCTCCACGCTTTCATGAATTTAGTGCGGATCTGTGTTTTATTGTTTACTTTTCTGTAGTAGGTGTTTGTTTCCTGTGCGAACTGGCTCTGAGTCTCGTACTGTTTTTGTTGCAGATTCACGTCCTGCATTGGCGAATCTTCTTTTACTTCAGTAGCCAGCGCAGTGATCTTCATCAAGATGTGTGCTGTCGCATTCTACGTACAATAAAACTGCCCAGTTTGTGTCACCAAATCCTGATCCCTGTATCATATGTTACTCCTACATCCGCCTGTGATCTTGCTCCTCTGTTATATCACATAATTCTGAATTTTCGCCATAAGCCTCTTTCTTGCTTTTTCGGAGGTGCGTGATACTCTGCTTCGGTCTGCGTCGCATGCTCCTTTCTATGGTGCATACTGCTCACCTTTTACCAGAAATTTCTCTCTCTTTCGGTGTCCCTCCTCCTTCTAGATGGTGATTTATATTACTTATATAGACAGGACTTCATGGCGTCATTAGAGTCCACATTGCTTTCTAGTGTTATAAGACGCAACCCATAATTCGTTCTTCAAATCTGCCTTGTTAAGAGGGTTTGGTACCTGCGACATTTATCTCTGTTCCCTGTGCACCTTTTACCCCTATATTTACAAGGCACTCACACTGCCTCTTGTTTGATTAGTTGTAGTCTTTTCTAATATGGTCTTCTTCCCCACACAGTCCACAGATTACTACTTTTTTCTCACAATATTTTGCCAAATGACCAAGGTCTTGGCATTGAACGTGCCGGCTCACTATTAGAAAATCTTTCACTGAAAGCAAACGAAACCCAAGATATACTTTGTGTTACTTCATGAAAGCTGTTCTAACCTCAGGTCTCACTTCAGTAACTTGACGGATCACTTTTCTCCCAATTGGCCCTGACCTGAATCGTAATGTAAAGCCGCTTTCGAAGCTTTCCTTAGTCAGTTCATCTTCAAACTTCTGCATGTGTATTGCGTCTTTGCATCAGTGACCTCTGGGATGTCGTACAGTATCATTGAAGGTCTGTTTTTGTTAGGCTGCTCACAAATCAGTGTCTCTTGCACCTTTTTGTTGTTCATTATCTTTTGCGTGTCACTTTGCGTAGCAGTTTTCAGAATTATTAAACTACTGATTTGCTTAATCTTCCTGATACAAATTTTATATTTGCTGGAGTTTATTACTGTCGTTAGTTTTTGTTGCACTTCCTTTGCCTCTTCCTCTGTTCTTCACTTTATTAGCGAAGTATTTTGTTACATTGTTTGCACTGCTGCAATTTTAGCCGCAGGCGCTGTTTTGGTTACATCTCTACTTGGTGGCATCGTCAGCAACGCACTTGCATATGTTTTCGCTGGTTTTTATGAATTTTCTCTATAAATTTCGTTTTCTTTTTGTGGTTGTTCCAACCTATCAATTAATAACGCCTGCTCTATCGCCCATTGTGATACTTTCTTCTTTAATGATACTTCCATTTCGTTTGTTCTTGACTGTGTCATCTTTTGCCCAGACAGTTCATTTTCAGTAAATGTCATCAAGTCTTCATACTGACACTGTATACTGACTGCTTCTCTAATTGTAGTATTTTCCCCTTCGTCATTGTCGTTTGAATTAGCTATGTCAGTCGCCACCGTTCCTTTCCGGGTAGGCATCTTGACTACATCTGTTTGACCATTTCATGATCTCTGTATGCAGCAGGAGATAACAGCAGCGTGGACACAGCGAAAATTAACAAAAAAATGAAGAGTAGACACACGGAAGTATTAGCATTGATGTGACCAACAGAGAATAATGTCGTAAACTGAGTGAAGCATGTTAGTCTCCGCATGTGGTTTTCTACGTATTGTATGAAGGAGAATTTGGTCAATGAGAAATTCTCATTCTTAACTGCTGCTTTGCCTCCCCCCCCCCCTCCCCCTACAAAAGTGTGTGGGAATTGGAAATTATAAATTAAGTATGGATTTCTCACTGATGATCTGTCATTCACTCTCTGCAGTAGGTATACTTGGAAATCCCCAGGACCAAGGCCACAGATAAAAACAAAACAAAAAAAGACACTGCGCTGCCTGTGTTATTCCGAATTACCATGCAATGTTTCTTCTGACGTGCATGCATCTCTGAAGGTACAAGAACTGCGGCGACTACAGATGTTATGAAATACTTGAAGCATATTAACAGTTGGAATATGGACAACCATCAGCTGTATAATAAAATGACGACAATGAAAACTTGTGCCAGACCGGTCTCGAACCCGGATTTCCAGCTTATCACGATAGGTAGACACACAGAAGCTGATGGTTGTTCATATTCACAACTGCGAACACGTTTAAGATAAAAAAAAATACATAGTTCCGGATGAATAAAGTTATTTACGATCATGTGACATAGACATAGGGGTTCAGTGGAATAAAAATAAATAATTTAAGAAAGTCTCATACACACTAAAATATTTCGATGTGTTGTTTCTCTTATTATTAGTAAAGCGACTTACAAAAAAAAAAAAAAAAAAAAAAAAATGTTCAAATGGCTCTGAGCACTATGGACTTAACTTCTGAGGTAATCAGTCCCTTAGAACTTAGAACTACTTAAACCTAACTAACCTAAGGACATCACACACATCCATGCCCGAGGCAGGATTCGAACCTCCGACCGTAGTGGTCGCGCGGTTCCAGACTGAAGCGCCTAGAACCGCGTAGCCATTCCGGCCGGAAACGTCTTACTATAATGGTTCACTGTCTTATACAAAATTTACGCGAAATTTTTCGGGGCTATGCAAGAAGTAGAGATGGACGTGTGTTTTGTTCTCGATAGCGTCAAACGTGTCGCAAACTATCTTTTCAGTGTTTTCAGTGCCAAGTATACAGTTGGTCATGAAGCTCAACTTCTCCACGCGACATGTGGAACACTCTCAAAAGTGTCAAATGACTTCATTGCTTGAGAAACTGTAGAGAGATTGCCACTTTACTCAGACCGAGCGAAGTGGTGCTGTGGTTAGCACAGTGGACTCACATTTGGGAGGACGACGGTTCAAATCTTCGTCCGGTCACTCAGACTTAGGTTTTCCGTGATTTCCCTAAATCGGTCTACATAGATGCTAGTATAGTTTCTTTGAAAAGTGCACAAGTGCACGGTCAATTTCCTTTCCCAATAATAATATGCGTTCCCCCTAATGATCGTGCTGACGACGAGACGTTAAACTCTAATCTTCCTTCCTTCCTATAATTCACTTAGCCTTTTGACTGTGTATCTCTTCAATCTGTTTTATTTTTAGTATGGTACGTATCATGTTTTTGAATTTCCTTGCATGTTTAAATGTTCGATGGTTACCGCCTGTCGTTTCTTTATTAGTGCCAGTGTCGAAGCAAGAATGGTAGTGTTATTTGTTTGGAAAATAATTTACAACCTGATGCTATGAATTCTTTAGTATTTTCATTATCATGTACACATTGTGTTTTTGTATTCATTTTTAATGTGATAAACAAGTTTTGTGATTATAGAAACAGTTATCTGTTTCTTGTTTACACACACAAAAGGTTTGTTTTTATGTACATTATTTGTTATTGTGTTTGCTCTTTTTGTTCTTCATGGGTTTTTCACTGTTGTAAATTTCTTTGACGGCCCCAAAACATTACTGACTCGCTGGTCTATAAGATTAATTTGGAACATGTTTTCTATTAACTCATGCATTCATATTACATATGAGCTGCACATAAGAATTGCACCTGTGCATTCTGTCTGATTGTGGAATGATTTGATTACTTTTGTTTGTTTATTCATGATACATCAAAGCAAGGTTTGTTGGTATTTTTCCATAACTTTTGTGTTAGAAATACCTTCAACCAATTTGTGTCTTGGCCTGATGGAAAAAATTACCCCCTTCCATTCTTTTTATTGTTGTCGCTTCCATCTGTGAAATTTTGCACAAATGCAAGTGCAAATAAAAAGTGCTTCCTAACTTATCAGACGTTAAGATTGTATGGCAAATTAAATTAAAATGTGTTGTGGTACATTTGGAATAAGTAAATCAATGTACAACGAGAGTTACTGGTCATAATGTCATGACTCTTGCCATCTCTTCGACAATAAATTGATAAGTAACGACAGGGCGCAGTATGACGTGTTTCGGTGCGAGGCCTGATTTCAGCAGGGCAGTCATAAACGTCTCTCATAAATCCTTCGACAAGGCAGCCATAAAATCATCGTCCGCCAATATTCCTTTCTCGATACCTACTGAATCCCTCGACCATATGAAGCCAAGGACAGTCGGGATTTCTTCTGCGTTCTTCGTCCCCTTTACAACTGCTATTATTGTGAGGAGATATCAGGAATCGAGACGCTGCGGGGTGCAATAAAAGTCTAGCTCTGGATGCAGCCCATGTTTTCTGTATGAAAAGCTATATCACGCCTGGAAGTCGATGGAAACCGCTTAGAGTGGGTTTTTAAACGTCCAGGTGTAATCTAATCAGAGGCCGGAAAGTAAGAAGTTTGGATGGGCAGTAACAACTCCCGTCATTCGCGGAATAACATTACCTCTGACCATTGCCACAAAAAGGACAGAAACCGCTTGATGAGAAGGTAGAAAACGTGGGAGACTAAACAGTCAAAAAGGGCTGCACACACAGGAAGCTATTTGTCGGACGCCACTCATTCGTGGTATGCGAATTCTCTCGTCTCCAATTGGCTTGAGATATCTACATTCACCTTCGCCACTTGATTGTTCTCGCCAGTGCGTTCAGACGCCGAGATACCACTGACTGACTCACTGCCCAATACGTTTACAATTCGGTAAGATGGACAATATTACCTGTCACCAAAGTGTGGGGAAAGCTATCCATTTCCACCAGGGCCGACGACTCAAAGCCTGAAACCGAGCGAGGTGATGCGTTATAACCTCGAGGACGATGGTTCAGATCCATGATTAGTCATCTGGATTTAGGATGTCCATGGTTTCCATAAAATGGCAAAGGCAAATGCGAATATGGTACATTTTACGTGAACATGTTTTTCTTTTCTTTTGTTTTCTTTTCTTTTCTTTTCCCGTCCTTTCCGTTCTAAAACTGGGCCCCGTCTCTAATGACCTCGTCTTCGATGGAACATTCTTTTCTTTCATAAGTTTGAGGAATAATTTCAACGTATATGACACTGTAGAAAAGTGCGTTCAGGGGTTCACTCAGAATAAGTAACATGTAACAAATGTTCCACCGATGCCAAGCGATACTCAGCTGTATTAAGCAACTGATTAATTTCTTTAGGTGTTCATGGAAAATACTAATGAACAATACATTCATTTGTTTTAATGTAAGCTCATTGGACAAAATGTTAGTCACCCCTTAAAAACCACACTGGTGGCTCTGGGGCGTTGTAAATGGTGTAGAATAGGTGTCAGGCCTTCATGTGACCTCCATGACTGACGTAACTCATGGCAATGAAGTGGTGCGTATGTGCCAGTCGGGTGGAGGTAATCAGTGGAGTAAGATGGGTAGATATAGAAAGGTGACAAAATGGCAGAAAGGAACTGTGGTTTTTGGACGTGTCCATGACCACACTGTGAAAAAAGTTGCCCAATTTGTTGGTGTCACAAGCGGCACTGTCGAACGTGTCCATAACGAATGATGTACCACTCGTAGCCATGTAATATGGAGTAAGAAGTGTGATCATGTAAAGGTCATGACTGACAGGGAGCGGAACGAGTGTCACGACTTTTCAGTGACCATCGGTTTCAAACCCGAGAGGAATTTCTGATGTCAAAGAATGCAAGTACATCTCTACATGCGAACGTGCGAAGGGAACTGCATGCAATGGACATTTGGAATCAGGAACCTTGAAAAAGGCCATTGCTCACAGCAGCACGCAAAGTTGCATGCCTGGTGCGGGTCAAACAATACAAAAGCTGGGCAGTAACCGACAGGAGGTGTGTAGTGTCGTCCGACAAGTGACGATTTGATCTGCTTTAAATGATGCAAAGCGCCTAGTGCTTTGATGGCTCAATTAGGTGTTTACCTGTAGTGTGTGAAGGGTGTTATATGATATTTTGAGGGTATTTCTTGTGCCATGGCCTGGGCGCTCTCACAAGGGGAGGCCGCCAATTGTGAAATTCAGATTCGATGCATACTGCGCATAATAAAAGCTCATGGCCAGAGGTGGAATGTGGCAAAGCACCAAGATGCACTTCTCAGCCGTTGTCGAGAAAATAGACAGTTAACAGAAACTGTTGCAGTGAAATACTCTCTACGATTAATAATTTTCCACAGCGTCGTGGCGCAGCGGTAAGCGCTCTGGTTTGTAATCGGAAGGTCGCCGGGTCGAATCTCGCACCATGCAACTTTTTTTTTTAGTATTTGTTTTTTGTAATTCAAATATATATATATATATATATATATATATATATATATATATATATATATATATATATATATAATTCCCGGCAATCAGTTGCAACAATTATGCATATAATAAGTTGTTGAATGTCGTTTGTCGTGGAAAAACTGGCGACTTCGAACATCATTATGTTTTCCGCAAACAAAGGTGTATTTCACAAATGTTATTAATTGTCTTCATAATGTTAACCACGTATAGTTAACGGAAGACGTAGAAACGATATTCCGAAACGAATACGTATAGCGTAAGTCAAACGTTCGAATTAGAATAGAGACCCCTCGAACACAAATTCGCTGCGGCAGGTATGAAATATAAACTCCGTTACTCGCTCGTTACACTTGTAGGACAGATGTTGACTGGGCCGAAACGAGCCGCCGCATAACAGCGTAGTTGCCTGCTAACTTCGAAAGAAGGTAGATGCGGTCCCTAGCGCAACTTATAACATTGTCGAAAATCAGTGCGGACGGGAGAGCTTTGGTACACCTTGTTAAAAAAACGGAAAAATGGAGGCGGTACAATTGGAGAGCGATCCGCCTTCACCAACATGCATAAGCAATTCATTTATATATATATATATATATATTTGAATTACAAAAAACTAATAATAAAAAAATTGCATGGCGCGAGATTCGATCCGGCGACCTTCAGATTACGAACCCAAGCGCTTACCGCTGCGCCACGACGCTGTGGAAAGTTATTAATCGTAGAGAGTTTCTTTTAACTGTCGATTTTCTCGAAAACGGCTGAGAAGTGCACCTTGATGCTTTGCCACATTACACCTCTGGCCATGAGCTTTTATTATGCGCAGTATGAATCGAATCTGAATTTCACAATTGGCGGCCTCCCTTGTCAGTAAGATTACCTTGAATATGAACCAGAGTGTTTATTTCAACATTTTCCGGAGACAAAATATTTGTCGCCCTTTCTTCTACATGATCATCGTGAGTGCGCCGTGGACACTCCCGTCTTCCAAGATGACAGTAGCCGCAAACACAGGGCTGCACGCACACGTCCTTGATTTGAGGAACACTTACAAGGGAATGGTCAGACTTGTAATGCCGAAACATGTATTGCTTTTTTTTAGCACTGTTATTTAACTGTGCAAAAGGTTCGTATGCAAAATTGTAGCTGCTGACATGAACTGGAAGTCACCTAAAAAAATCACGAACATGGCTGTGTTTTCTGCTTGGCGCTTGCATTGATGGCTGGCCATACCTGTTAACGGCGAGGCGCGAGCGTTGTGCGCATGGTCGGGAAGTGTGGCCGTCTTATCGCGGCGTTCACTAAAGAGGAATATCGCTGCACGGTTTTGGTGGAAAGGGGAAACGAATATTCGTTTCTGTGGCATGCACGTCCTTTTAATTTCTGGTACGTATTTCGAAACATACCGTCCCGAAACTGGTTAGAGATGTGAAAGACGTTCTGTACATGTTCATCTATACTCCGCAAGCCACTTTACGGTGAACATTCAATCTCCCCTCACAGGTGATGGTGAACCCTGTAAATGTTTTGCTGCTTGCCATGGAGATATACCACAGATGCCAAATGAAGCAATCAACAGAAAACACGCGTGAATACTATGTGTTGTGCGACATGGTTGTTAAACTTCTAGACGAGCATGTAAATGGCGCAGATATGTGGCTAGAAACAACTGAAACACTCGATATTGCAGACTGTGAATCTACAGACGGCGAAGACACCTACAAAAGTTGCACTCGTGAAGACTCTTCGAGTGATAGGGTCACGTACCATCATCAATTATCTCCGAAAGTAACACCAGCAACTACAATTATCTTACCAGACAAAGAAAAAGCGGTGACGTATTGGTTGAACGAAAATGGTAAGAAACGCCTACGTGTCAGTACTGTTCAAAATAAGTATCGCTTTGTGCGTTCTGAACGTGAATTGTATAGATGGAAAAAGGAAGTCGCTGGACGACGTAAGAGTCGACTGGAAATTGCGACGGAGATAAATGCGCGACTTTTTGAGCTATTTACCGATGCCAGACAACAGTCATTTAGTGTCAGCGATACAACTTTGCGTGATTGGATGTTAGCGATTGCCAACGCGATAGGCGCTTAAGAATTTACAGCTTCTCAAAGTTGGATTAGTCGCTTCAAAAGATCACATAAAATTGTGGCAAGAAAAATAACAAAATTTGTATCGAGAAACAGGTCGGAAAATGAAGTGACACAAATCGAAATGATAGAAGCTTTTCTTACGAATGCAAAAAATAAGATCGCTAGTTTTAGTGAATCGTACGTGTACAATGCAGATCAGTCAGGTTTTCAAAAAGAAATGCGTGCGAAAAGAACACTGTCATTCAAAGGGGAAAAACATATTGAGGTGATTGCGCAGTCCATGACTGCACTCACCCATTCATACACTATAATGCCCACAATTAGTCTGGATGGTTCATTGCTGCCTAAACTATACGTGTGTCTTCAAGAGCCAACTGGACGTTTTGGATCACGTGTCAAAAGAACAATGTTCCACGCAAACAATCTTGTGGTAGACGCATCGAAGTCTGGAGAAATGGGAAATGTAAACGTTACACTTTTCATGCGTCATGCTTTTCTTCCGTTCTGCGGGAACAAATCTCTTCGCCTTCTAGAATCGTGGTCAGGTCATGATAGGTCTGATTCATTAAAAGCTGTATTTCGAGCCCACCATGACAAAGAAGTAGAGATACTTCAGATTCCACCCGGCACAACGAACGTAATCCAACCTTTAGACAGATAATTTTTCCGTCAGTGGAAGGCATTTTACAGAAAACTAACAGAGAAAATTATAGTGTGCAGATCACTGCAATTTCCTGTCTATCACCGTGACAATATTGTCAAGCTGCAATCAGTAGTACATTATCAATTTCCCCCCCCCCCCCCCCCCCCCACGGTTTCAGAATTTGATTAAATGTGCGTGGCACTCCTCGAAATATGCTGATACTAGGCGGCCTGATTCATTCCTAACACCAGCCCAATTTTGTCTACGGACATCTAACAACGTCTGTGATTCGCAGAGCTGTCATGTGTCGTCTTTGCTTGTATGTTCTTGGTGCACAAAAAAACCTATGTTTTGAACATTGTATCAATATTTCGCGTTTTTGCGGTAATTACAAGAAATAAAATTTGGACGTATTCTAAACCGTATATTTATTTGTGTCTATTTCGTAGCTATTTGGAATGAATGTTGTAGATAACATATCAGCCATATTTGTCAACGAATGTTTAATTATCATACGATTGCTTTCACTGGGGGAATCAGCTCTCTCACTGCTGTGGCAAGAGAGCGGCGCGTAGCTAACGCCGCCTTGTCCCTAGATGGCGTTGGTATAACGTAGCGAGTGGGGTCAGTGATGTACAAGGGCAGTTATTAGCGCGGAAACCATGCGACAATAATGTCTTACTTCATAAAATTGTTTACAGACTTCCAGGTCATGTCAGCAGCTAAAATTCTGCATACAGACTTCTTGCAATGTTAACTCACAGTGGTAAAAAAAAGCAACACAGGTTTCGACATGACAAGTCTGACCATTCCCTTGTTAGAAAGTGTTTATGCTGTAACCTCGCTGCCGGCATGGCACGGCGCTGATGAACCAAACCCACTGTATCTTACAGGTCCATTTTACCTGCACCATCGCTACTCGCGCCACTGCTCCCTCGCTAGTCGATGATATTTGGCTGGTTCATATTTCTCAATGCAACCATCGCCCTATGAGTCCTGAAACTTGAGCCGTGATTGTCTGCGTCAGGGTGACTCCAGCAGTGCCGCATTTGACGCTGCTAACTCTCTATTCGATATGTGAGCAGCTACAGGGTAATTACCCCAGCGGGCAGTGAGCAGTGAGGCTGCAGCATAAATGCAACGATGCTACCGACTAGCACCGAGGTGCAAAGGGCCAGCAGTGAGCTGCGATGTGCCAGCAGTGGGCATGCAGTACAAACGTACGCTTGGGCACCCTGTAGCAACTCTCCTTGCACGCGGAATCACTTTAGTCCCATAGAAAACGTCTGTAAGTGTTTGGAACAGCGAGTGAAACGTGACAGTCAAGATCCTTGCAATTTGCTGGCTTTAACATCAGTGAGTGGCTTGTACTGTCAATGACACACCTTAAGAAACTTCCGTGCCCATTTCTGGCCACTATCATGGCTAGAGGAAATACTGTACAGTATTAGCGTGACTAGCTTTTTGATCGGTGTGCTTATGCGGTTCCCTATTAGTCACTTTTGCTTCAAGTAATTTTTTCTTAACTCTATAAAGCTGATAGTGTTCAGGAGCACAGAAATTCTTCCAACGGACAGGAAAGCAGGAGGGATAGACACAATTTGACATTCAACATGCCAAATCAACCCCACAAACTTTCAGTATCGCTTCCTTTGTGCAGGTAATGGTATAACTATAGTTCCTCACCCATGAGATACATTGAAAATTGTGGCTGTTGAAGAAAGAGGAAAAAAACATTAAATACGTGAGAAGAAACCGGACAAGTGCCAGTAGGAGTCACGTTCTGAATGTTCCGTACAAACTTAATTAGTATAAAGTTAATAATAATCCTATGAGACGCAATGGTCTGGTGCAAGTCATTCTATTTGACGCCACTTCGGTGACTTGCTTGTCCCTTCAAATGGTTCAAATGTCTCTAAGCACTATGGGACATCACAAAAAAAAAATGGCTCTGAGCACTATGGGACTTAACTTCTGAGGTCATCAGTCCCCTAGAACTTAAAACTACTTAAACCTAACTAACCTAAGGACATAACACACATCCACGCCCGCGGCAGGGTTCGAACCCGCGACCGTAGCAGCAGCGCGGATTCGAACTGAAGCGCCTAGAACCGCTCGGCCACAGCGGCTGGCGTAGATGGTTCATCTATAGGTTTTTGATGAGTGACTTCGCGAGTGTCAAAGTATATGATTTACACTGACCAACCAAATCATTATGGTCACTGCCCACTGCGAGGATGAATACCAGGCCCAAGGTGTGTGTAGGTGGTTCATCTATAGGTTTTTGATGAGTGACTTTGCGGGTGTCAAAGTATATGATTTACACTGACTAACCAAATCCTTATGATTTGGTTGAATACTTCCTGGTGATGTTGCGGGCATGTGACACGTTAAGTAAAGAATTTAATCGGAAGGCAAATGCGGAAATCCACTGATATAAGCGGTTTTGGTAGACGACACGTTGTTGTGGCCCTGCATGTGGGAATGAGTATCTTTGAAACGGCGAGCTGGTCATGTAGGCATGTAGGAAATAGACATAAGCCATATAGTCAATAAGCCCAATTAAGGGTCACCAAAGCAATTGCGAAAGCAGTTAAGAGGTATACATGTTTCACGTAAAATAATCAGGCTTAGCTACTATACGTGTTATGCCTATTTACTGTTGTGAGAACTTCAAGATCCACCCAGTTTCCATCTTACATAGCTGTAAAATGTCCTCTTTTTAATAGAAGTTTGCATATTTTTAATTTTTATCCTATGACTATGGTACGTTTGTGCGTCAGTACCTGTGTCCTTACTAAATTAAAATTTGCCTGTCATTCATGATGGAAAATTTAGTCACGCCCTATGTTACGTAAGCCTTGTGGAGTCGCCGGCTTCTAGTTAGCAGTTTTTGAATTGCATCTACTTTTAATCTGCCCTTGCAGTCCGATAGCTGCTAGTATTAATTGGCATAGGAGTTTTTGGCAGTGTCGACTTTAAGGTTTAGCTACCTTCCATTTTGTTTAATAGCGAGATGTTTTGTAACAGGAGTAGCACAGGTGCATGTTCATTTAATTCATGACTGTGGCACGTTATTCCATGTCGCCATCTACGTCGCCACTAAATCAAAACTTTTCATGCCATTCATGGAAAGGGGAAAAAATCTGACTTGCTTTACGGTTCATACATAAGTTGCCGGCACCCAATTAGGAGTTTCACTATAGCTCTGTATTGCCTCTGTTCCACATGTTCCTTTACCACTCATAATGTGCTCTTAACGCTTATTCAAATTGTGAACGGTCGGGCTAGTTGGTCCCTCGTTGTTCTTCCCGCCAGCAGGTGGCAGTACTTTTGGCAATCCGGTTTACCAGATTGCTTATTTGCTTCGTGTACGCTAATACATGTCCAGCGTTCGCTGGTGGTACACCACGTCCTATACTCGATCATCGCGGCGCTCGGGGTCACAGCACAAAGTGTAAGTGTCCTGCTGTTCATTACACATTTCTTAACCCGGCAGTCGTTCTAAATATTGTCTAGCGTCGCTGTGGCATTTGCTTAGGTTTTACCGCACCTAGCTCGACTGCTGTCTTTTAAAACGTTATATGGTGCTTCTGAAAAAATTATTATTAGCTTCGGTCTCTTGTTTATTTTCAGTATCACACCTGATAATGGGTATGTAACAACCCGAAACGGGTCGTTGTTTAAGCATTGATAAATAAAAAATAAAAATAAAAGAATTACATTTTGGAAATAAATAACCAAACAATAAGAAAAAACCCAAACCATCTAAACCCAATAAAACTGTAATCAAATTTGAAGTAATAATTAAAAAAGCTATTGAAGGAATAAATATCAAAACAATAATAAAAACGATTCATATTCGTTCACGGATATACACTCATGCTCATAAATTAAGGATAATGCTGATACATGGTGAAACAACGCTCTCGTAGGAGGTTTGCGGGTTTAAATCACCTCTGGGTATGACCATGCGGTGCATTTGACTTGCGCTCGGCGCACAGTGGCGCTGGCAGCAGTCCACATACGCAGAGGCGTGTTGGTGCATGTCAGAGTACGGTGCAGCGAGTAAGTGTGCAGACGTTTCAGACGTGCTAATGGTGACTGTGTGTTGAAAATGGCTCAAAGAACGCATACTGATGACGTTATGAGGGGTGGAATACTAGGGCGACTGGAGGCTGGTCAAACACAGCAGGTCGTAGCACGGGCCCTCCGTGTGCCACAAAGAGTGATCGCAAGATTATGGCAACGATTCCAGCAGACAGGAAACATGTCCAGGCGCTACAGAGCAGGACGTCCACAGTGTGCAACACCACAAGAAGACCGATATCTCACCATCAGTGCCCGCAGACGGCCACGGGATACTGCAGGTAGCCTTGCTCGGGACCTTACCGCAGCCACTGGAACAGTTGTCTCCACACACACAATCTACAGACGACTGAACAGACATAGTTTATTCACCTGGAGACCTGCAAGGTGCATTCCACTGACCCTTGGTCACAGGAGAGCCTGTAAAGCCTGGTGCCAAGAACACAGTACATGGTCATTGGAACAGTGGTCCCAGGTTATGTTCACGGACGGGTCCAGGTATAGTCTGAACAGTGATTCTCGCCGGGATTTCATCTGGCGTGAACCAGGACCTGATACCAACCCCTTAATGTCCTTGAAAGGGACTTGTATGGAGGTCGTGGTTTGATGGTGTGGGGTGGGATTATGATTGGTACACGTACACCCCTGCATGTCTTTGACAGAGAATCTGTAACAGCTCAGGTGTATCGGGACGTCATTTTGCACCAGTATGTCCGCCTTTTCAGGGGTGCAGTGCGTCCCACCTTCATCCAGATGGATGATAAAGCACGGCCCCACCGAGCTGCCATCGTGGAGGAGTACCTTGAAACAGAAGATATCAGGCGAATGGAGTGGCCTGCCTGTTCTCCAGACCTAAACCCCATCGAGCACGTTTGGAATGCTCTCGGTCGACGTATCGCTGCACGTCTTCAAACCCCTAGGACACTTCAGGAGCTCCGACAGCTGGTGCAAGAATGGGAGGCTATACCACAGCAATTGCCACACCACCTGATACAGAGGATGCCAACCCGTTGTGCGGCCTGTGTACGTGTGCATGGTGATCATATCGCATATTGATGTCGGGGTACATGAGCAGGGCCGGCCGGTGTGGCCGAGCGGTTCTGGGCGCTTCAGTCTGGAACCGTGCGACCGCTGCGGTCGCAGGTTCGAATCCTGCCTCCGGCATGGATGTGTGCGATCTCCTTAGGGTAGTTAGGCTTCAGTAGCTGTAAGTTCTAGGGGACTGATGACCTCAGATGTTAAGTCCCATAGTGCTCACAGCCATTTGAACCATTTTACATGAGCAGGAAACAGTGGCGTTTTGTAGGACATGTGTTTCGGGACGGTTTTCTCAACTTGTCACCAATACCGTGGAGTTACAGATCTGTGTCATGTGTGTTCCCTATGTGCCTATGCTATTAGCGCCAGTTTTGTGCAGTGCCACGTTGTGTGGCACCACATTCTGCAATTATCCTTAATTTATGAGCGTGAGTGCATAATCCTCTTTATAATAACAAGTGAAGCGGTACTTTCAACCTCTACTATAATGCTCTGTCGGAGATGTTCCTCCAGCAGGATTGTATGATATGTATAGATTTAAGACGCAATGAGATGTGCAGACACATTAAATGGAATCGTTCGCACAGTCTCGCAATACAGCAAGCGAAACTTGGCTTAATATTATGACGCGCTGTGTTTGTGGCAGGGGTTCTCCAGTGCAATGGCATGTGTGTAGCCACGAATGCGTGGGAAAGAAAGGAAGGAAAGAAGATCAATATTTAACGCCCCATCGACACGGAGTACATTAGAGAGGGATACAAAAACAGATTGGTTAAGTTTGTGCACTAATTCTGGATAGTTGGATGCAGATTTGAACCATCGTCCTCACGTGTTGGAGTCCACTGTGCTAACCACTGCACCAACTCGCTCGGTCAATTCATGAGGAGTTTTTAATTTGTTTATTGACCAATGCCAGCCATACAACTATGCCGTGGTAGCTGCCATGGTGTGGCTCATGACTCACTGGCAGTATGTGACGTTCTTGCGTTGGAGTACTGACTGTTTGCTGGCACCACAACAGCGCTTCTTGTATTGTGTCTTTGCTGACCAAGCTGCGTGTCAGCTCATATGGCACCAGTCCAGGCGGCTGGCGTATACCGCAAGTGACTGAGTGACGTGAGGAAAAAACCGTGCAGGTATTACAAGTTGTGCCCAGGACCCCCAGAGACTGCTGATGTGTCAGGCAATGGTGGGTACTGAGCGGGCTCTTCACAGCGGAATCTACTTGTACTCTGTAAATATCAGGGCTGGCTGTCTGCTTACAGACCTGTAGCTTCGATTAGTACCTGCAGGTCCTCGATGAAGGTCGATAAGTTCTAGCCATGTATTCCACTGATGATTGGCCAGGACACAGCGCCAATCGACTGTTGGATGCAGAATGACATTGTCGACTGATCCAGCAGTTTTTATTCTCCCTCTGGCTTGGTATGATTATGGCAGTAGTCAGGCTTCTGTCACGTACTCGGCTGTGGGAACGCTGCATTGAGCTGCTTATGCTGAGTAAGTGTTTTACAAAGACCAAACGGCTGAGGTCATCAGTCTTATATTCATCTCTCAGGACAGAAACGATGTACCCAACCTGTTTGTTTGTAGTGTACATTCTGTGTGCAAGAGTGAGAAAGTGTTCTAAATGTTTGCTTAGCGTGTATCTGTGGCAGAACATGGGAACCAGCGCGATATTCACCTAGTGGAATGTAGAAAAGTGACAAAAATCACATCTAGTCTGGCCGGAACTGACCCTCGCCTTAAATCCACCAGATGGATTCAATCTAGGTCTAGCATACCTCTCTGTTCTGGAAGCGATCGCGTCACCACACCTCGCTACCTGGACAGGTCCGCACTGTGATACACCATGTAGCAATAAGGTGTGGTGCTGACAACAGAGTAGAGAGTTGCTGGCTTCTGGCTACGTGACGACAGCTCGCGCCAGCACAATTGCAGAAATGTAGCTGCAACTGGCCTGCATATTGCTTGGCTGGTTGGGGAGACCCACTTAAAGCTGGAACAACTTTAGAAGGATCAGCACCACTAACACTGACCAGTCATTATTCACGCACAACAAAAGAGCCAGTTACACTGTTAGGCATCTTACAGACCTTTGGAATCACTGTTTCCGTGAACTTAACATGAATGTAGTGTGATACATAAGTGGCACAAGACAACATTTATGATGAAAAACAGCACTGACAGACCGGCCAGCGTACACAGTGCCAGGAAATGAGTGCATGTTGAAAAATTACAAATGAAAAATCTGCAGCTTTATGCAGTACTGCTGCTGCATGTAAGTATTCATTCGTAATTTTCATTATCTTGATACCTGAATTAATTTTCTGTGGAGATGAGGAGAAGGGGATAGGGTCTAACAAGTTATAGATACGCAGATAGATATGGTGTTGGAGACGGAGATACGTTGTCAGGGCTCAATAACATCAGGTGGGAAGAAGTGAGTAATATGCGTAGCACTTTCAAAGTTTGAAAATGGCAAAAGTCAGGCACTAACTGCTGATAGGCACAGTTAGCAAAAGAAAGATTTTGATAGAGAACAATCAATGTATTTACCTTAATATTGTTCAAAAGTCGTATTATATATATCAGTTCATGACATCCAGTCTTACAAATGTTCTGTCTCTAATGGACACACGTCCAGATCATCCGCTCTCAAAAATCTGCCATCTCACTTCCCCACATCCACCACTGCTGGCGGCTCACCTCCAACTGCGCAACGCTACGCGCTGTTAACATCCATCTGCCCAACACTACAATAGCGAACAACAATGCAATTCCATACGCTCATTTCATTTCATTGTCCATTACCAACCGTCTGAATGCCTAGTGACTTAAACTTACATGAAAAATATCAGTTTGGTTTCCGTAAACACATTAGTACCAAAACTGCGCTGATTAAGATAACGACCGATCCGAAATTACACTACTAGCCATTAAAATTGCTACACCACGAAGATGACATGCTACAGACGCGAAATTTAACCGACAGGAAGAAGACGCTGTGATATGCAAATGATTAGCTTTTCCGAGCATTCACACAAGTATGGCGACGGTGGCGACACCTACAATGTGCTGACATGAGGAAAGTTTCAAATCGATTTCTCATACACAGACAGCAGTAGATCGGCGCTGACTGGTGAAACGTTGTTGTGATGCCTCGTGTAAGGAGGATAAAATGCGTACCAACACGTTTCCGACTTTGATAAAGGTCGGATTGTAGCCTATCACGATTGCGGTTTATCGTATCACGACATTGCTACTCGCGTTGGTCGAGATCCAATGACTGTTAGCAGAATATGGAATCGGTGGGTTCAGGAGGGTAATACGGAACGCCGTGCTGGATCCCAACGGCCTCGTATCACTAGCAGTCGACATGACAGGCATCTTATCCGCATGGCTGTAACGGATCGTGCAGCAACGTCTCAATCCTTGAGTCAACAGATGGGGACGTTTGCAAGACAACAACCATCTGCACGAACAGTTCGACGACGTTTGCAGCAGCATGGACTATCAGCTCGGAGACCGTGGCTGCGGTTACCCTAGAAGCTGCATCACAGACAGGAGCACCTGCGATGGTGTACTAAACGACGAACCTGGATGCACGAATGGCAAATCGTCTTTTTTTTCGGATGAATTCAGTTTCTGTTTACAGCATCATGACGGTCGCATCCCTGTTTGGCGACATCGCGGTGAACGCACATTGGAAGCGTGTATTCGTCATCGCCATACTGGCGTATCACCCGGCGTGATGGTATGGGGTGCCATTGGTTACCGTCTCGGTCACCTCTTGTTCGCATGGACGTTACATTTCAGATGTGTTACGACCTACATTTCAGAAGGATAATGCACGACTGCATGTTGCAGGTCCTGTACGGGCCTTTCTGGATACGGAAAATGTTCGACTGCTGCTCTGGCCAGCACATTCTCCAGATCTCTCACAAATTGAAAACGTCTGGTCAATGGTGGCCGAGCAACTGGCTCGTCACAATCGCCAGTCACTACTCTTGATGACCTGTGGTATCGTGTTGAAGCTGCATAGGCAGCTGTACCTGTACACGCCATGCAAGCTCTGTTTGACACAATGCCCAGGCGTATCAAGGCCGTTATTACGGCCAGAGGTGGTTGCTCAGGGTACTGAGTTCTCAGGATGTATGCACCCAAATTGCGTGAAAACGTAATCACATGTCAGTTCTAGTATAATATATTTGTCCAATGAATACCCGTCTATCATCTGCATTTCTTCTTGGTGTAGCAATTTTAATGACCAGTAGTGTAATTGTAAAGTGGCTTAGACACGATACCTTTGTGGTGTAGTGCCTGGCAATTGCCGCTGAATGAGAAAAACTCTGAGGTCATCCACACGAGTACGACAATAAATCTGTTAAATTTCGGTTACACGATTAATCGTACAAATTAAAATGTTGTTAATTCAATTAAATACCTAGGAATTACTTCTACGAATAACTGAAATTGGGCCGGCCGCGGTGGCCGTGCGGTTCTGGCGCTGCAGTCCGGAACCGCGGGACTGCTACGGTCGCAGGTTCGAATCCTGCCTCGGGCATGGGTGTGTGTGATGTCCTTAGGTTAGTTAGGTTTAAGTAGTTCTAAGTTCTAGGGGACTTATGACCTAAGATGTTGAGTCCCATAGTGCTCAGAGCCATTTGAACCATTTTTTGAACTGAAATTGGGACGATCACATTGATAATGATGTGCGGAAATCAAACCAAAGACTGCGTTTTATTGGCAGAACTACTTAGAAGATGTGGAATCCCTAACAGATAGGATTGACCTAAGACATCGAAAAAGTCCAGAGAAGGGCACCTTGTTCTGTACTATCACGAAATATGGGAAAAAGTGTCACGGATGTGAAAAGCAAATTCGGGTGACAATCAATAAAAGAAAGGCGTTATGCGTTGCGGTGAGATCTTTTCACGAAATTTCAATCACGAACTTTCTCTTCTGAACGTGAAAATACACTGACGGAAAAAAATCCCAGCACCAGGAAGGAGTTGTACGAGATAATCGAAAGTTGTTAGGCGTGTTTCTACATCTGAAAGATGATGTCTATTCAAATTCCGCGCCAGTCGCGTATTAGTGGCGCTAGCAGAATGCCTTTAAGGCGACAATGACGCCATTATCAGCACTTCATTAAGTCTGAACGACGTCGTGTAATAGGTGAAGCTGAATGTTCCTTCTGTGATGTTGCAGAAAAACTTGGTAGGAATGTAGTCACTGTACACGACTGCTGGCAGCTGTGGTCACGAGGACCCATAACCGCAAGAAGACGGACCTCCGGACAGCCACGTGGCACTACCGAGAGCGAACACCATAGTGTTCGGTGTATGGATCTGGCCCATCGTACTGTATCTACAGCAGCAACTTCACGAGCAGTTGGCACCACAGTGACACAACGAACCGTTAAAAGTCAGTTACTTTCACGGTCAGTTCTGAGCCAGCCGCCGTGTAGCGTGCATTCCACTGAGCCCAAACCATCATCATTTTCGACTTCAGAGCTGTCAAGTGAGAACTCAGTGTAGGGCAGGGTGGAGGTCTGTTGTGTTTTCTGATGGAAGCTAGTTCTATTTCGGTGCCAGTGATGGCCTTATGTTGGTTAGAAGGAGACCAGTTGAGGGCCTGTAACCAACCCGTCTGCGTGCTAGACACACATGACCTACACCTGGTGTTATCGTTTGGGGTGAGATTTCGTGTGACAGCAGGAGGACTCGCATTCCAGGGGATGTTTTACAGCAGGATAACGCTCACCTACGTACCGCTGTTGCACTCCAACATGCTCTACAGAGTATCTACACGTTGCCTTGGCCTGCACGGTCACCAGCTCGGTATCCAATCGAGCACATGTTGGCCATCAGCGGACGACAGTTTCAGCGTCGTCCAAAAACAGTATTAACCGTCCCTGCATTGACCGACCAAGTACAAAATTTATGGAACTTCATCCCACATACTGACATCCGGCACCTATACCAAGCAACGCACAGATGTTTGCATGCGACATTCTGGCGGTTTCACCGGTTGTTCAATGTACCAGCATTTCCCTTTTGCAGTGGCTAACTCGTGCTTACATTTACCTGTGATATTGCAGTGTTAATCACTTAAATACGTTACCTAGACAGATGTATTTCCGAAATTGCATTACTGTACATTAATTACTTTTGGTGCTGCGATTATTTCTCCGTCCATGCATTTTACTGTCGCCAATCGAAATAGGGAGAAACGATCATCGTAGCAAAATAAGAGAAATCAGAGCTCGTACAAAAATATTTAAGTGTTCATTTTTCCGAGGCGCTGCTAGAGTGTGGAGAGTCTGAAGGTGGTTCGAAGAACCCTCTGCCAGGCACCGTGAATTACAGAGCAGTGATGTTGATGTAGATGTAGAAATATGCCATGGAAAACTGTAACGGCCAATATTGACATTATTATCGAAATATTTGACCCCATCAACATAAAAATGCAGCAACTAAAATTTTCCAATGGTGCGCTAACGTGGTTCGAAAATTACCTGAAAAAAACAGACGGCAACGTGCAGTTTCCAGTACAACAACCCGCTGGAAGCGCCTTCTTTCAGTTGTGCCACAGGGAGTCTCTCCTCCATTAAATATTATTCCTTTAATTAAGTGTCAGATCTGAAGATAAAAATGCTACCATTGTCTACATGTATGATAATGACGACCTGTCTTCAGAGTTGAAATAGGCGCAAAACCTGTGGCTTAAATTAGTTGGGAGGAAGTCCCAATAATTTTAGTATCACACCAAATGGTAATTATTTCTAAATTCTGCGAATACTTGCCTTCTTCCCTTTCTACTTTTTCTGACGGCACTCCAACACTATATCAGAACTTTCTAGTTGTTTCAGTTTCCACAGGATCTGAAACGGGAACTTGCGTAGTCGCTCCTACTGCAGAGACACGGCTACTATAATATAATCAAACTGGCCACTAGTAGTGAGAACGATCAACGGTTAGAACTAGCTGTCTGTTCATGTTTGATCATATACGGTGGGCAAAAATATGGAAACACCAAAAGCACAACACACTACCACGCCTAATACGGTGTAGGAAACCGTTGCCATTCAAGACAGCTTCCAGTCGTCTCCTGATGGATAAATAAAGGTTCTGTATTGCTTTCAACGGATCTTGTTCCATTTTCCTGCAAAATAGTGGCAATTTCAAGTAACGACGATGGAGGTGGATAGCCGCCATGCTGACTTCTCTCCAAAGTGGACCACAAAGGCTGTATATTATTGAGATCTGGTGTCTGCGGTGACCAGGGGAGATGCTGCATTTCATCCTCGTGCTCACAAAAGCAGTCCTGAATGATGCGAGCTGTGTGAACAGGGGCCTTGTCGTCTTGGATCACAGCTTCACCATGGGGCAACAAGCATTGTACCATAGGATAGGCCTGACCAGCCAAAATAGTGAGATAATCATTGGCAGTAATTCGACCTTGCAGAGCAACCAAGGAAACCTTGGAATACCACGATACTACTGCCACAGTTATCAGCAAATACTCGCTATGTTTCGCTCTTGGGACGTAAAGTCGGCCACAATTTGCAAATAGTGTGAAACTCATTAGTCAAATGAGACTCTTCCATTGCTCCATAGTGCAGGGTTTTGGCTTCGGCACCACGTTTTCTGGTTTAGGAGCTCCCTTCATGGTTTTTTGGTACTGACAGGATTCGCTAGTGCGACATTCAATTCTGCTATACTTTTGTAGCTGTCGTTCTCTTATTTTTCGTCACGATTCTCTTCAATGACCGCCCGTGGCAACTGAATTCACTTGTGCCCGACATAACGCACTCACAAATACACGACTGACACTTGCAAAGTATTGAGGACATTGCACAGGCGCCGTTCGTGGTCAATTACAAGCGCTATCTGCAGCATTCTCATTTACGTTCAAGCACACGTTTGTCAAGGTTTTTCCATATTTTTGTCAACGCCTGCTGGTATCGCATACGCCCGTCTCAGATGATTACGGGAAGACAAGTTCCGTGAGTAACATACGTTACAACTACTTCATCAACTCCTGAGTGCGCGAGCACCCGAATGTCTTGGATAGAAAATCTAGTGTATATCAGCAATAACACAACACAAATGTCATTTATCTAGTACCCTAACTGGACCTATTGTAGAAACCCATGACTCGCAACAGTGGTTGGTAGAAAGGAAGACACTGGGTGCGGAAACGGTGACACATGGCCGGCAGTCGCCCTGATGAGTAAGCTGTTACATCAGATCGCGTGCCCGGACAGCCCGGAATCGTTACTGCAAGTGACCTACTGCCAGTTACGTCATCTAGCCGCCTTCGTGAAGATACCAGTACATTACCACATGTGCTTACAAAGAGCAGCTTTGCCGTGACACACTAAAGACAGTCAGCAGGCGGCATCACACTGCCGATGCCTCTGTGATTCGTCATTCGCCAGCCGTCGTGGACCTTGATGTATGATTGGTCCGTCACACTCCGCTCAGTGCAGATGACGCAGCTGCTTCTGACGCCGTCGGGCCCCGAATCCCTACCCATCGTCTGAGTGCGTTCTCATGCAGCCGCGCTCAGCCCTGCTAATAGCCGAGAGGAAAAACGAGACGTTCCAGTGTGTCCTACCCTTTCCGGGCCTACAACTCAGGTCTCCTGCGTTCCGGGGTTCGGAACGTGACGCAGGCCAGGGTCTTCTTCGTTGCGCCTTCCGTGGTGCGACCCAGCATTACGGGCCTTTCTGTACGGCACCAGCATCCTCCCTTCTGGTTACCAGACATATGTCGAATGGAGTCTTGACGACAAGCGTGGCTCCCTTCACTTTCCCATGCAGTCCAACAGCAGACCACAGCCACATAAAATTTTCTCGCAAAGATGGAAAGAGCAGGCGAAATCGATATCCATAGTGAGGCCCCTTTCAAACTCTATTAATAGCTCGTAACGCTGTCTCATGTCCTTGTCCTTTGCTCCACATATGACGCTGACGTCTCTTATATACCCTACTGGGCCTGGTAACAACACTAACGCACACTGATGGTCATTCTACTTGTCACAGAGAATTGCTACTCTGATCCTTGATATAACCTCTGTTACTATGTGTGTGCACTATGCTACACTGACGTCCGACCCTATCTTCTGGTTGTTTAATTTTTTTGTTGGACTCTTGTGTTTCTATGTGTTGGATCTCGTACTAGATGTAGAGCCTCTTACAGAAAGTACGTCATAATGGAAGGAATGTAAAATTTGAAGATTGACTGGTTACATGTAAGGGAGGGCGTTGCATCCATTATCTTGACAGATTAAATAAATAAATATATGTAGATAACTTGCATTCAACGTCATTGCTTTGCCATCACAACTACGGAAAAATCACATGCAGTACTAATGTTAAGAAAAGGCGCGACATGCCAAAATATCAGTAGATACTGAAGTCAAAGAAAATTCATTTCACGTCAACAAACATCGTTATAACTGATGCTATGCTTTCCATCAAATGTTGTGAACAAAAAGAACCTTCGATGTTGATTAATTGCAGAACAACAGTAATATTTTAGAAGGAAAATAGTTTTTAAAATCTCGGGAAAACCATAAGAAATCTTTATGTGATGCGGATTACGACTCGAGCGTTAGATTAATTGCCCGCTCTGAGATGCTGCTGAGCTGAGTGCTTTAGCGAGTAACACTATGAAATGATATAAGCAATTCTTCTTCACGTTCTGCTCATGGCAACTTAAGTCTTCGTACTCTTTCCAGGGCTATAACGGAGTGACAATTATCACTGACAGAGTTTCAACTTTCCCATGTAAGAGAATTTGTAAAAAATCATGCAGCAAAAAGATAAAAAGCTGATGACGTAAGAGGGCGATTTCGCAGTAATATTTACAGTGAACAGTTGATGAAAGAAATGTTAACGTATTAAGACATAATTTGATCTTAGCAAAACGACGCCGAAAAAACCGATATAAATGTAGAACATGCAAAATATACCTCGATGTTTTGAACTCCGTTTCGACACTTATCACACGGATAAGACTCACCGTCGGACACTGCACAGCAAAGATTAAACTAAACTGATGCTTCTCTAACGTTTTTTAAAAAATGTGCATAAAACAGAAAATAAAAATATTGTTAACTTCTCCAGCTCTAGGCCCCCATAAATAATGGCTGAACACTACATAAGATATTAGAACACTTAAAATATTTTAATTTGAAAGTTCTCCAGGTGAGCTACTGCACTGCTAAACATCATATTGGACGATAAAGATTCTGTAATATCTACTTCATACGTGGAATATTACAAATTCCAAAAATCGTGTAGATTGTGTCAATAAAACAAAATGTATAAAATAAGAGTTTACTTCCTACGCCCAAAAATTATATACACTCTTAGAAGAAGACCTCGAACATCCTGAGACTTTATTTCTGAAGGTTACCAAGGAGCAATTTATTCGACTTGTGTTTTTGGTATGTATCTCTATTTCTCCGATGAATGTTCCAGCATACAGACGTCTTGGCTTTGTAATCTGACCAAATGCTTTGCTGATATACACGGAAAGGAAATACGGAATCCACAGCATTTATTTTGTGAAATGTGTACACGCGCCCACACATGAGACGTGTACCGAACTTTTCTTCAAAAAAAAAGAATAAAATATCATCTTTATATGTGAAATTACCATATGTGTAATGAAGCTGGATCTTATTCACCATTATGGCGAATTCGATGATTGTCAGACCGTAAAACTCAGTTTTAGACCTCATCTGTCGCAGGAGATTCGTTTCAGTTGATTGTAGAGCTGGGTTTGTAAGCTGATTAGTGTGCGTAGTTCTTTATATTTTTGGGACTGAAAATCGTTTCCCATCCGATACGCTGGCTGTAGGAATAACCGATATAAGTTCACAGAGTTTTACGTTTTCACAGACGTTTGGAGTCCATTTCACTTAATACACTAGAACAGATCACTAACAATTTTATGATATATTTCTCCTGTAGTATTTTTAACCGCTAGCTGTAATCTTAAAGAGGGAAAATAAAATAAAAAATGTCTTTTAGTGACTGTATGCAAGTTCTGGGAAACACTGTTTATATTGGTCAAAATTTTGTACATTTAAAAGTTCCAAAAGCATTTGGGGCTTCACGTTACCGAATCTATTTTGTAGCTGTTCCATCACTGTGTCCACCATTTTCTTGTAGATTGTTATAAATTTTGTTTCCAAATTGACTACGGCATCTTGCTGAAGACGTTCAGATACTGGTTGATCTTCATGTTGGCTATGAAAGATTCTTTCACATATTCTTCCAGAATCCATTACGTTTTGGTACACAGTTGCCCATATTGCAATCTCTGTGTTATAATATAGGGTGCACAGGAGGAATGGTCAGTATTCAGGGATATGACAGGAACCATAATTTGAAGCAAACAACTTCATATGGATATAGATATGGCCTATACCGAATGATATTAGAGATAAGACACATTTAATGTACGTTGTTATTTACATCTACATCTACATATACATCTACATTTATACTCCGCAAGCCACCCAACGGTGTGTGGCGGAGGGCACTTTACGTGCCACTGTCATTACCACCCTTTCCTGTTCCAATCGCGTATGGCTCGCGGGAAGAACGACCGCCGGAAAGCCTCCGTGCGCGCTCGAATCTCTCTAATTTTACATTCGTGATCTCCTCGGGAGGTATAACTTGGGGTAAGCAATATATTCGATACCTCATCCAGAAACGCACCCTCTCGAAACCTGGACAGCAAGCTACACCGCGATGCAGAGCGCCTCTCTTGCAGAGTCTGCCACTTGAGTTTGCTTAACATCTCCGTAACGCTATCACGCTTACCAAATAACCTTGTGACGAAACGCGTCGCTCTTCTTTGGATCTTCTCTATCTCCTCCGCCAATTTGACGATTATGGACACGCTGTATGTGAAATAAGTAGAAGTTTTTCGCATGTAATGTTTGCCATATATGTGTTCCTTGAAAACTGCTACATGCAGAAAGTCGCCGCGCGCTGGTATTAGGATTGCACTGCATCATTTAAGCAGTGCGGTGCTGTTCCAGCAGGCTGTTTTACTTTCTACGAGTTGTCAGGTTTACACATGTATACACGCACAACAATTATTAAATATTGCAACATGTATTTTACAAGGTATCAACTGAAAAATACGTATTTTTAACTCATTCATCTCTAATCATTGTCCTACATGTCACATTACAGCTGTTGTACAGTTCACAATAAATCTTCAAAAATCCTACCGCCGTCAAAATCAGTGCGTTTGTGCCCTCATGGGAGAACATCTTGTGTTGATTACCGGAGTGCCTCTGCACGTTCCATAATGAGGGCATCAACGTCCATGACGTGACCAAGAAGTTCATCTCGCGTATTCACCTTTCGTTTCTACACCTCAGACTTCATCCAACGCCACAGACAAAAATCTAATGGCGTAAAGTCTGGTGGTATTGGTGGCCGGTTAATTGTTTTACCGCGACCAATCCAGCGATTAATGTAACTGCGGTTGAGATTTTGCCTCAAAAGTCTGATAAAATGCTGAGGGATTCCGGAAGTATACTGCAGTCCATATTGCCAAAGAAACGTCGCCAAGGTATTCAACAAACGAATTTTTCAAAAAATGGAAGTAATTCTGTCCAGTCAGACACTCTCCTAAAATGATTGGAACTGTCAACATATTACCGATTATGCCGCACCAAACACTGACCGAAAAACTAGCTTTGAAACTGGTTTCCACTGTGGCGTGTGGATTATCCTATGACCGTCAGAGATTATTACGTGTGTCACTGATACCATTCCCTGTGAACATGACTTCATCAGTGAACAGTATTAAAGGAAACAAATGGCTATTGTCATTTAAGCAATGACAAAATCCAAATCGTGTCGCCAATGTGACGATTATGGACACGCTGTATGTAATGTTTACCAGATATGTTTCCTTGAAAACTGCTACATGCGGAAAGTCGCCGGTAGAATTGCACTGCATCATTTCAGCAGTGTGGTGCTGTTCCTGCAGGTTGTTTAACTACACGTTCAGAAGAAAAATGTGATCTTGGAAGAATACATGTCTCACGCAATATACTGAAAACTCTGGTAAACACTCTACGATCAGAAATTTGATGAGTCGAAAGGTGCCGACGGTATTCTTCGACAGCAGTAGCACTACCATCGCAGAAGCCGTAAATATATACCAGATCTGCATAATATTCATTAGCGTAGATGAGTGGTGTTTAAGCCAGCGTGTGTACGAACACAGTTAACTGACGATTCCCTCTAACACACTCCAAATCCCTCGCACTAAATCTCGCACAACACACCATGGGCAACTGCACACTCAACAGGCTAGTTTAGTGATAGAAAAAATTCCGAGCTAATAGGTCGAAAGCATCGAAGTTGGACGGGTAAGACACATATATGCGCAGCACTAGCCAAGAAACAAATGTACAATGAATGTGTTCTATCTCTTAAACCATTCGGAATGAGGCATATGTCCACATGAAGCTTTTGTTTCAAATGAACGTTCCTCTCATATCCCTGAATATCCACCATTCCACCTGGAACACCGTGAATATCAAATAACATGCCAGTGAGAGGCAAAATGTCTGAAAAATTATGCAGAACGGAATTGAACTTGACTCCTTGCACCGTGTTTCAAACCCACGAGCAGTAAGTAGTACATGCTTCTCCGTCAAACTTCTCATTTGTATCTATTTTCATCTTAAAAAGTTAAACCATTTCACCGAGACATTTCTATAAAATTTCCACCAAAAGTGATCCAGAACTTTATTGCGTAGCAGATAATTTAGGTGATAATTTGCTAACTTCTTCACCTACAGTCCGGTTCCTTTGGTTGAATTGGATAAAAAAGAAGAAAGTGTATTCAGAGCGAGGAAAAATGTTCTGCGTCGTTTGATCATTCAAAGAGCTCAGGATAGCACTAAATTCTGTCGACAAGCGAAACAGTGAACGAGCATTGCAGTAGAAAACGTGTTTTTCACTCTAGACTGCAATCCAATCAAGTGACCGTTGCAGTGTGGCAATGTACTAGTTGGCCCACTTTGTTTGCATTTGTGGTCTAGGCGAATGACCATTACCTTGATTTGGACCGAGTTTTTATATATCACGTGACCCAGGAAATTGACCTTTCGATGATTTCATCAGTGATGAAGAGGAAATTCCCCAGAATTTGTTATCGCGTTCCAAATACTTTCTACTAATTCCAAGAAGTGGCAGGAAATTTAAAAATTAAAGGAGCAAGTGAGCGATAAACTGAAACACAGAAATTTCCAGAATTTCCTATCTCATTCTGAATACTCCCGATCCTTCCTGCTGAATCCCTCTTTTTGAAGACTTAATCAAAAAATCAAAGTTGGAAATTTGAAAAAATTACAGGAAGCTGAAGAAAGAAATTAAAGATGATGGTGAACAGTATATATATACACGACTGAATTTTCTTGTTATGAGAATATTGAAAGACGAACTCTTTTAATTGCTGAAAACCATTCAGAAGGCAAGATCGCAAAAAATATTTTTTATTCAAGACAACCGGTTACACAGTCTTAGCTGTCACCTTCAGGTCTTAAATATCTTTTTGTAGTAAAATACGTTCATTTTATGCTGAACCTCGTGCACAAGATCTCAAGTGGATAGAACTCAGCATATCATAAACCTATGTCAACGCTAAAATATTTAGAAACACACAGCACCTGACAAAAGTAATGTGCTGCCTTTCACCCACTTGACACCTTGCGCATGATGATCGGCGTAAAATGAACATGTTATACTAAAAAAAAGTTTAAGACCTGAAGATGACTACTAATACTGTTGAAACAGGTAGTCTTGAGTAAAAAATATTTTTTGTGATCTTGACTTTTGGAAGGTTTTTAATGTATGTGCAACCTGACACCCCTTTCCCCCCCCCCCCCCCCCCCCGTCCCCGTCTCACCCCCACCCTCCCTCCGCCATGAACCTTGGACCTTGCTGTTGTTGGGGAGGCTTCCGTGCCTCAGCGATACAGATAGCCGTACCGTAAGTGCAACCACAACGGAGGGGTATGTGTTGAGAGACCAGACAAACGTGTGGTTCCTGAAGAGGGGCAGCAGCTTTTTCAGTAGTTACAGGGGCTGTAGTCTGGATGATTGACTAATCTGGCCTGGTAACATTAACCAAAACGGCCTTGCTGTGCTGGTACTGCGAACGGCTAAAAGCAAGGGGAAACTACAGGCGTAACTTTTCCCGAGGGCATGCAGCTTTACTGTATAGTTAAATGATGATGGCATCCTCTTGGACAGTCCCACATTCGGATCTCCGGGCGGGGACTACTCAGGAGGACGTCGTGACCAGGAGAAAGAAAGCTGGCGTTCTACGGATCGGAGCGTGGAATGTCAGATCTCTTAACCGGTCAGGTGGGTTAGAAAATTTAAAAAGGGAAATGGATAGGTTAAAGTTAGATGTAGTGGGAATTAGTGAAGTTCGGTGGCAGGAGAAACAAGACTTCTGGTCAGGTGAATACAGGGTTATAAATACGAAATAGAATATGAGGTAATGCAGGAGTAGGTTTAATAATGAATAGAAAATAGAAGCGCGGGTAAGCTACTACGAATAGCATAGTGAACACATTATTGTAGCCAAGACAGATATGAAGCCCATGCCTACCACAGTAGTACAAGTTTAGATGCCAACTAGCTCCGCAGATGATGAAGAGATTGAAGAAATCTATGATGCAATAAAAGAAATTATTCAGATAGTGAAGGGAGACGAAAATTTAATAGTAATGGGGGACTGGAATTTGAGAGTAGGAAAAGGAAAAGAAGGAGAAGTATTAGGTGAATACGGAATGGGGATAAGGAATGAAAGAGGAAGCCGCCTTGTAGAATTTTTCACTGTGCATAACTTAATCATAGCTAACACTTGGTTCAAGAATCATGAAAGAAGTTGAAGTTGAAGAGGGTCGTAATGTGTAATAGGCAGACAACTATCCAGACCATCACACAGGAATTCCAAACTGCATCAGGATCCACTGCAAGTACTATGACAGCTAATGAGAAAACTTGGATTTCATGGTCGAGCGGCTGCTCATAAGCCACACATCACGCCACAAAATGCCAAACAACGTCTCGCTTGATGTAAGGAGCGTTGACATTGGACGATTAAACAGTGGGAAAACGTTGTGTGGAGTGACGAATCACGGTACACAATGTTGTGATCCGATTGCAGGGTGTGGGTATGGCGAATGCCCGGTTAACATCATCTGCGAGCGTGTGTAGAGCCAACAGTAGAAGTCGGAGACGGAGGTGTTACGGTGTGGTCGTGTTATTCATGGAGGGGGCTTGCACTCCTTGTTGTTTTGTGTGGCACTGTCACAGCACAGTCCTACATTGATGTTTTAAGCACCTACTTGCTTCCCACTGTTGAAGAGCAATTCGGGGATGGCGATTGCATCTTTCAACACGATCGAGCACCTGTTCATAATGTACGGGCTGTGGCGGAATGGTTACATCCCTGTAATGGAGTGGCCTGCGCAGAGTCCTGACCTGAATCCTATAGAACACCTTTGAGATGTTTTGAAAAGCCGACTTCGTGCTAGGCCTCACAGTTTGACATCGATACCTCTCCTCAGTGCAGCATTCCGTGAAGAATGGGCTGCCATTCCCCACTAAACCTTCGAGCACCTGATTGAACGCATGCCTGAGAGAGTGGAAGCAGTCATCAAGTCTAAGAGTGAGCCAACACCATATTGAATTCCAGCATTACCGATGGAGGGCGCCACAAACTTGTAAGTCATTTTCAGCCAGCTGTCCGGATACTTTTGATCACATAGTGTGTATAGAGGGTCTATACAATTGCGATGTACTTGAGGATAATCTTATGGAAATTGAAGAGAAAGTAGATGAAGGTGAAATGTGCGATATGATACTGCGTGCAGAATTGGACAAACTACTGAAAGATCCAAGTCGAAGCAAGGCCCCGGGAGTAAACATTCAATTAGAACTACTGATAGTCTTGGGAGAGCCAACCATGAAAAAACTCTACCATCTGGTGAACAAGATTTATAAGGCTGGCGAAATACTCTGACTTCGAGAAGAATACAATAATTCCAATCCCAAAGAAAGCAGGCGGTGACACGTGTGAAAATTACCAAACTATCAGTGTAATAGGTCACGGCTGCAAAATACTGACACGAATTCTGTACAGATGAATGGAAAAACTTGTAGAAGCCGACCTTGGAGAAGATCAGTTTGGATTCCGTAGAAATGTTGGTACACGCGAGACAATACTGACGCTACGACTTATCTTAGAAGATAGATTACGGTAAGGAAATTTGCAAATTTGTGGTAAGGTCTTATGGGCCCAAACTGCTGAGGCCATCCGTCCCTAAGCTTACACACTACTTAATCTAACTTTAAACTAAATTACGCTATGGACTACACACACACCCATTCCCGAGGGAGGACTCGAACCTCCGACGGGGGGAGCCGCACGGACCGCGACAAGGTGCCTGAGACCGCGCGGCTACCCCGCGCGGCATTAAGGAAAGGCAAACCTATTTTTCTAGCATTTGTAGGCTTAGAGAAAGCGTTCGACAATGTTGACTGGAACACTCTCTTTCAAATTCTGAAGGTGACAGTGGTCAAATACAGGGAGCGAAAGACTATTTACAATTTGTACAGAAACCAGATGGCAATTGTAAGAGTCGATGACATTGTAATTCCGCCAGAGACGCAAAGGACCTGGAAGAGCCGTTGAACGGAATGGACAGTGCGTTGAAAGGAGGATATAAGATGAACATCTACAAAAAAAAAGACGATGATAATGTAATGTAGTCGCATTAAATCAGGTGATGCTGGTGGAATTATATTAGGAAATCAGAAAGTAGTAGATGAGTTTTGATAGTTGGGGAGCAAAATAACTGATGATGGTCGAAGTAGAGGGGATATAAAATGTACACTGGCAATGGAAAGGAAAGCGTTTCTGAAGAAGAGAAACTTGGTAACGGATATCGATTTAAGAGTCAGGAAGGCTTTTCTGAAAGTATTTGTGTGGAGTGTAGCCATGTACGGAAGTGAAACATGGACGATAAATAATTTAAACAAGAAGAGAATAGAAGCTTTCGAAATGTGGTGCTACAGAAAAATGCTGAAGATTAGATGGGTGGATCACATAAATAATGAGGAGATGCGGAATATAATAGGGGAGAAAAGAACTTTGTGGCGCAACCTGACTAGAAGAAGGGACCGGTTGGTAGGACACATCCTGAGGCATGAATGGATCACCAATTTAGTATTGGAGGGCAGCGTGGAGGGTAAAAATCGTAGAGGGAGGCCAAGGGATGAATACACTCAGCCGATTCAGAAGCATGCATGTTGCAGTAGTTAGGCTATTCAGAGATGAAGAAGTTTGCGCAGGATAGAATCGCATGGAGAGCTGCATCAAACCAGTCTCTGGACTGAAGACTACAACGACAACATACAATCTAAATTGTTTGTTTATAAGTACCTGACACGCTTAAAAATATCTGAACTGCATGAAGTGACGAAAATGTTGTGAACTATGTTTGACGAAAATGTTGTGAACTATGTTCGCATTAATGTCTTCAAGAAGTCGTTTATAGACTAATTTATAAGGCACAACTGTAAATGTCATTGATATCTATGTAGAATTTGCTAAATAAAGACGGGTAATATACAATAAGAACAAGAATCAAGATTGGAAGCCCAAGAACGAAGTGCTCAGGTTGAAAAGAGTGCTCTGCTATTCAATCTACACATCAAAGAAGCAATGACGGAAGTAAAAGAAAGGTCAAGAGTAGGATTAAAGTGCAGGGTGAAAGGATATCAAGGATAAGATATTCTGAAGACATGGCCATCCTCAGTGAAGATGGAAATTGTGGGATCTGTTGAATGGAATGAACTGTCTATTGAGTACAGAATACTGACTGATAGTAATTTGCAGAAAGACGAAGATACTGAAAAGTAGCAGAGATAAGAATGGCGAGAAGCTTAAGGTCAAAATTGGTGATGATGAAGTGTATGAAGGTAACGGGTTCTGCAATCTTGGAAAGAAGATAACCCAAATGGAAAAAATAAAGAGGACAAAAAGGTAAGCTATCACTGGCAAAGGGGGTATTCCGACCAAAAGAAATCTACTGGTATGAAACATAGGCCTTAATTTGAAGAAATTTTTTTTGATAATGTATGATTGGAGCACAGTATTGTACGGTAGTGAATCGTGGACTGTGGGAAAGCTGGAACAGCAGAGAAACGAAGCGTCATCAAACGAGTCACAAAACTGATAACTAAAAAAAGCGGATATTATAACGCGTACGGTACGTGAATAGCTAAAAACCAGTATTTGCTTATCCAGTTAATTGATGAATGAGTAATACATAGTTGTCAAACAAGAGAAGTAATAGAATTTTATTTTGCTAGAATTTTTGTAGAGGTCTGTAATTATACTTGCATATTACGATAAGCATATAAGCATATCAGCAGCGCGTATGTGTGTGTGTGCGTGTGTGTGTGTGTGTGTGTGTGTGTGTGTGTGTGTGTGTGTGTGTTATAGTAATTGATGAATGATAAATAATTTTGTCAAAGTGTTTCCTTTCTAGACATTGACTTTGTCTTCCTGCAGCTTCTTCTATGGAGGTTTTTCAACACTGTCATCTTCTTTGGTTGTGATACGTGTCTAATTATAAGAAAAAGTTCCTGTTGTGTATTACGAAAAAATATGCATTTCAAGTGCTGCATGGCAATAATGTTGAAAAAAATACTTCTTCCCTCCTTCCTTACTTATAAGGTGTCATTTCAGTTTGTGTTTGTCTTTTGGTTATGTTGTGTGTGTGTGAGAGTGTGTGTTTTCACATGTGCATTTTATTATATGTTGGTGTTATTTAACAGTTGATATAGAAAATACAGTCTATAAACGTTTAGAGAGCCTTTGAACCATAGTTCCAGTTAGCCAGAATTTCACCCTTTGTTGAAAGTTGTTTTGCACGTATTCTCTATTAGACCTGAGTCATTTGTAATAACAGCAATAATCGCCACTCAATACCCTCGATTATATTTTTCAAACTGCCCTTTGTTATCTCTTCTAAAAAGGTGCTTGAGAACAATTTAGATGCAGAAATATTTAAGATATTTCATTTCAGTGTGTATTGTTGCTTTTACCAAGAGTTGGTGTACATAATTACATTCTTCTAGCGAGACACACTGTTTATTTATTCGTATGCTGGCTAGCTTAGCGTAGTATTTTAGCTAACATGTGTTTTCGGCAGTTATACGCCTGGTCCGGTTAGCTCCATGATATCAGTCTTTTAGATCTGGCCTGCATGGTCGACTGTTATTTTATCATATTATTTGAAACTATTTAGTTGTGCACACAGCGTTGAAATACTTACTTCAGAATCCACAATCACGTTTTCGTCATTAATTTCATAGCTATGTGTTTATGGGGAAAGCAAATTTGTGATACTTGACGTAAACAATGCACTCTTTACATTGCTGTAGTATTTTCGCAGACGTTTTAAACTTGGAAAGAACATTGTGATACTTCACAAGCATTGTAGATATGGAAAATGGTTGAGTCCCTGCTGTGTCTTAAACCAAGTGTGGTATTCAGATCGAACTATGAACATCGCCACTTGTTGGTAATGACAACCAACAGTAACTTAAACCATTAGTTGATTTTCTTTAGTGGCTTTGAACATTTGTGGAATTGCATTAAAAGTGAAACTCGTCTTCGACAATTACAATTTACCAATTTGTCAATTATATTGCATGTGCCAATAGTAGTTTTAATTATTTGTGGAGAGTATGCTTTACACTCGTTCTACTATTCAATAAGAAGTTTACCTGTCTGTTTATCAGGTCACATGCATTTAGGCATGAAAATAACATGGGGGTACTTACTTTAGATCTCATAATCATGTTTTTGACACCAGTTTGACGTAATGAGTGCATTTTTTGTATTACTGATGTATTTTTGCAGACATGGAAATAATATTTTGGCGTGTGACAAGAGTCATAGATGTGACAAATAATTAGTTTGAGGCCCTGTTGTGTCTTACACTACAGTACACCAATCGAACTTTGAACATTTTACCAATGCAACCATCTTTTGAAGAAGACAAGCAGTAGGAGCAAGAAAATAGCACTTTACTTTATTTAGTTATTTTGAAGTTTTGCAGAATAGTATTTAAAGCAAAATCCGTGCTCAGCAACTATGTGTTACTAATTTGTTAATTACATAATACACGAATATTAGTTTGTAATTATTTATGGAGATGATGTTATATAATCATTCCAATATTCCATAGTGAATGATGAATGGCTTTCAACAAAATTTGCTGGTGTGACTGGTATTCCAGACCATAACCGATTTTCTGAAATCACTAACGAGAATATTGTTGACAAAAGTTTTGTCATTTTACGCAGAGCAGATACTTTTATAAATATGTGATATATTTTTCATAAATAATTCAGGTCGTTCGGATACTTTTCAGCATACCGCAAACGGGGCTACATTGTAATTGGTTCTTTCGTTTTAATGGAGGCTAAAATCCACACATCAAAAAAGGTTTTGCATCACCCCGGTTCCCAGAACTTCTGAAGATAAACGTTAACTGTGGATATTGTATCACAGGCACAGTGCCTTTGACTGTTCAGAGCTGTCACTAAACCCGCCCAAAGATGTAAACAACCACGCATGAGCAGCGCAATAGGCTGCATGATGCGCAACTTCATTCCTGATGTCCATGGCGAGGTCCATCTTTGCAACCACGACATCGTGCAGCGCGATACAGTTGGGCCCAACAATATGCCGAATGGACCGCTCAGGATTGGCATCACGTTCTCTTATCCGATGAGTGTCGCATATGCCATCAACCAGACAATCGTCGGAGACGTGTATGGAGGCAACCCGATCCGGCTGAACGCCTTGGACTCACTGTCCAGCTAGTGCAGCTAGGTGGAGGTTCCCTGATGTTTTGTGGTGGCATTATGTGGGGCCGACGTACGCCGCTGGTGGTCATGGAAGGCGCCGTAACGGCTGTACGATACAGGAATGCCATCCTCCGACCGATATTGCAACCATATCGTCAGCATATTTCCGAGGCATTCGTCTTCATGGACGACAATTCGCGCCTGCATCGTACACATCTTGTGAAAGACTTCCTTGAGGATAACGACATCGCTCGACTAAAGTGGCCAGCATGTTCTCCAGAAATGAACCCTATCGAACATGACTGGGATAGATTGAAAAGGGCTCTTTATGGACGTCGTGACCCACCAACCACTCTGAGGAATCTACGCTGAATCACCGTTGAGGAGTGGGATAATCTGGACCAACAGTGCCTTGATGAACCTGTGGATAGTATGCCACGACGAATACAGGCATGCATCAATGCATGAGGACGTCCTATTTGGTATTAGACGTACCGGTGTGTACAGCAATCTGGACCACCACCTCTGAAGGTCTCGCTGTATGATGGTACAACATGCAATGCGTGGTTCTCTTGAGCAATAAAAAGGGTGGAAATGATGTTTATGTTGATCTTTCTTTCAATTTTCTGTACAGGTTCCGGAACTCTCGGAACCGAGGTGATGCAAAACTTCTTTTGATGTGAGTGTTATAGAAGTGTGGCTGTAGCAGTAATATAAGAGGAGAGGGCGTAGTATATTATGCAGTGAGATGGAGAGGGAGGGAGGGGAGAGAGAGAGAAAGAGAGAGAGAGTTTAAATTTACCGCTCATCGCCATCTTCAATTTTTTTTAATTTTATCGTCAATTTTTCAAATTTTCCACATAAATCGCCTGATTGCGTAAAAAAGATGGATTCGACAGGAGGACTCAGAACTACTCGGATGTATTCAGACCGATATAAGAAATTCTGGGAAATTCCCTATGTGTGTGTCTATGGCTGTGTCTGTTTAAATTTACTGTTCACACCACACTGCCATCTTTAGTTAAATTTCTGAACTACTCAGAAAGATTCAGAATGAGGTAAGAAAGTCTAGGGAATTGCCTCCCTACCACTAATGACGTTATCGAAATATCAATTTCCTGGATTACATGACGAAAACAACGTTGGTCAGAATCTACACTAATGTCATTGACCTAGGTTTGAATGTGAACAAAGTGGGGCAGGTAGTACATTGCCATACTACTGACCATCCATAACTGCCACTCCGCCTTTACTGTAAGCGATCAGGTTTTCATTGTACCCATAGTCTTGTTTCATTTTTACCATAATATGCCATAATATATCCGCTTTTCTTTCCTCCAAGATGTTAATGAATTTTAAAAATCATTCATAGATTTGACCACCAACTGTGACATAGAGAAATACTGCAAGAAATTATTCACGATAGTTGCCTCATACGAATAACTGAAGCAATAGTCATTCACGTATCTCCTTTCTCATTTTATTCGTGAGTGTGTATGAAACAGAAGCAACCAAGTCATTCTTTATTAGATTTGACATTCCTGTAAAGACGAAAGGCTGGTCTAAATGATGTATCACCTTTTCGTCATATTCATTGACAATATTTAGGTGTTCAACATATCTGCTTTTATTCAGGGACCCGTGTAATTCATTAAGTTCTCTGAACGCCATCTCTTGTGCTGACAAGAAACAAATTATATCAGTCGAGCATTTCATTGTGTCCCGATTGCTTCGTATGAATTTTCACGAGGTAAATTAGGAACTCTTCTGCTCATGGAACATGATATCGGTTGTCGTCTTTCCGGATGTATTTTCTTTGATTATGGAGAGCAAATGGTTCCGAAAATGACTGTGTTTTTAATATCTTTGTAAACGTAAGCCGTGTTGCAAAAAACCAACACTGTTGCAAATGGTCTATCATTTATAAATAAGACATGACAGACAATCCAGCTTGTGGATTTTAGGCCATAATTTCAGCCACTTTTTGATGCAGGATTTCACCTTAGTTCTGATGTATGATTCAGGTGTAGGTCTACCTACTTGTAATACGTTCTTCTTCTCTTGGAACTGCAATAGCTAAGTTGTACAGAAGAATGCCACATTCATACTGGTGTCGCCTGATTTGGTTTTCTATAATTTCGTTGTTCAGTGCAATGAAACGCAATGAACTCGACTGCCTCCCTCCCTGCCAACAGCAGTATACCTATGCGATGATTCTAACAAACTGTTATGGATTTTTATGTACCATTATTCATGTAAGCTACTCATGAACACTTTTTCTGCAGCATCAGAAAAGAAAATACAACTTTTAGTTCTTCTATTCTCACACCAAGGCCCTTAGTCGTATCACTGCGAACCTTTTGCTCGGCGGTAGCAGGTAGCCAACATTTCCCGATCGATTTGTACAGCCCAAACAGAAAACACGTTTCGAGATTGAATCCTAACGCTCGGTTCACAAGGTTTTCCGAGAATAATGAGAAATCGGCAGTCGTAACGTAAAAATGTTGCATAATATCACATTTGTCTACGCATGTAACGAATGATTTAAACTTTAATATCTCCATTAATTTCGGCGTTCTTTTCAGCTTATACGGTAGTACCGCGAGAATTTCGTGGTAAATTCTAGGGACACTCGTAATTCCACCGTCTCGAACACACGTTATTTTAGAGATAAGTGTGTTAAAGTAGAACTGTGTCTACTGCCCTACAATTATGTGTGTACAGTACGGACGTGTATTGGACGGAAGATCGTCGCGAGCAGGTAGACACAAAGCCCGCCTAAGAAGTTACACGACCCGCCCATGGAGTAAACGCATCGTACTCTGTGAGATATAAAACATTATTGGTGTGAACATTTGAAGGTTGTGGAAAGAAAAGAAGAGACTTCATTCATTCTCTCGTTTACTGCCGTAAAGTCAGGACAGTTGTCTTGTTAAACTTAGAGAGATTTATAGACTGTATGTATAGAAAGATGATTGTAATAGCTTCTGTCGGACCGGAAGGTATCGAGCTTATGAGAAATGTTTAGTGTATGGAAACTGTTATGTGTTATGAAATATAGTGAAATTGAATTCAAAGTATTCTCGAGTGTACCGAGTTGTTTAAAGGTATACAAAAATTTCTCCAGAGTAGCATCGATTCTTCTGAGAAGAAGTTATGCAGAATGTCGCAGCCGACTATCCTGAAAGATCGGCGAAGTAACTCCAAGTAAGTTCGACAGCCAAGGGAGAGTGTGGGTCTTGCACACCAGTACCACACTGCCACCCTTAATCACCGGAAACCGCCAGAATACTGGGTACGCAATGCTTTTCTAGCGCCTTTTGAATGAAAGCCACTTCACACACACACACACACACACACACACACACACACACAAACAAACAAACAAACAATAACGTGAATCGAAAGAATAATGTCACTTTTTTTATACTCTACTAAAATCGAGATGAAAACTACCCGAAAGGGCAAATTTGAACTTATTTCTGTCTTTGTCAGCCCAGTAATTAAGCTACGGAGCAGCTTGAAAGTAGCAAAACACTAAAAAAGACGCACTCCTAACTGAATGCTAAAATGTTTCCATGCCACGTCCCTCTTAGTGTGCCTGAAAAGCTGTTTTATGAAAAGAATAATTCGTATAATATCAAAGGGAATAAAATAAAAATTTTGTGAAATAAATGAATAATTTGTTTAACTTACAAAATCACACAGTCTTCACACTTTTACTGTCAGCTTCTGTTCTGATTACGTTAGATTTCTATTTTTTTTTGTTCTCGTCACAGACGTGAAGAGGGTAGCTGAGACAAATCAAATCTGGTAAGACAGTATAGTGACTAATTACTCAGTGAAACATACATTTTTTAAAAGGAACAAAATCACAGAAGACTTTTCTATTGTGACTCAGTTTGTGACTGCAAACTGAAAAATATTAGAACTTTCGAAATTAATTAAAAATTGTGAAATTTTGTGGGATGAGTCAAGAACGTTAAAATTTCAGGAAACGCATGAAAATTCGTGGATTTTTGTCAGATTGGCAATCACGATTGGAAAAAAACATCGTCATGAATTCCATGTATCTTAACATAATGTATGTAACGCATGTAGAAGGCAAAGTCACAGATTACAGAAGGAGCATGCAAATTTAACGAAAACCTTGACAGGTGAAATCCATAGAGAGAAAAACTTGATACTGTGCTTTATTACAATGGTGCCCGTCTTATACACGGGTACAGTCTACATGACGTAGATAACTAGGTAGCAGCATACAACTAAAGTAGGTAAATGTTAAAACTAGAATGACATACAAGTTTGTAACTATTATACAGGCATGTTAAGTCTCCTGTAGTGGAAACACAAATGAAGACAATTATACTGTAATGTTCAATTTCATTCTCTTGAAAACTTGTCCTTCTTACATTCATTGTCCTAGGATTTTTTTGTTAATACAAAAAGTTTTTTTTAAAAAATGGACAAGTTGGAGTAGGATTCGTAGTCTGAAGGTTATGTACAAAATTAATAATATATATACGTGGAGCATCTATAGGTTTTGATGAGTGGGTTTGCGAGTATCAAAATGTGTGGCATCAATTGCAGTATCTTTCGGTTCTATTGACTTAGAAACTTATATTTTTTACGTCACAAAGAGACCATGGACCTGCGTATTTGGCACATATTTCAACTTGATACCTCTACCCGTTCCTGGGAAAAAGGGGTCGTTGCAGACAGACGGACAGACAGACGCGAAAAAAATTATTTATGTGGTATATTTACAAATCAACAATTTTCGAGTTTCTTCCTTTACTGGTCAGACAGCCGCAAAAATAAATAAATAAATAAATATGTGGTATATTTATAGATCAACAGTTTTCTGGTTTCTTCCTTTACTAGTACTGTGAAACCTTGCGTCTTACAAAATTTTATGCTTCTAGGTCAACTGAAAGTACCCTAAAAATTTTGATGAGTGAGTTTGCGAGTATCAAAATATTGGACGTAAATGACCGTACCTTTTTTACTGCACTGACTTAGAAGTTTATATTTTTTACGCCACCAAGGGACCATATGCCTTAATGTTTGACCGAATTCAGCTTAAGTCCTCTACCCGTTCCTGAGAAAAAGAGGTCCCAACAGACGGACGGGTGCTGTCCACGTGTAGAATGGGGAAGGCGCCCGATCTATCTGAGTTTGACGAAGGGCAGATTGTGATGGCCCAGAGGATGGGAACGAGCATTTCGGAAATTGCACGACTTATCGGGTGTTCGAGGAATGCTGCGGTGAATGTCTTCAAGACGCGGCGAAACCAAGATGAAACCAAGTTCAGACGTCCTGGAGTTGGGCGGCCATCCCTCACTACAGATGTCGGACGTCGCAGACTGGGCAGATTGGTAAAACAGGACAGGCGGCGAGCTATGGCAGAACTACATCAGACTTTAATGCTGGACAGAGTAAAAGTGTGTCTCAGCACACAGTGCGCCGAACACTCCTAACGATGGGCCTCCGCAGCCGACCACCCATACCTATGCATTAACACCACGACATCGGCAACTACGACTGAAATGGGCACGTGCCATTGGGAACTGGCGCAGTGGCAGAGCGTTGCGCGGTCTTATGAATTCCGATATCTTCTTCATCATGCCGATGGGAGGGAGCGAATCGGTCGTCTTCCAGCGGAAAAGCTCCTTGGCACCTGTACTGTGGGACAGAGACAAGCTGACGGCGGCGCTGGGGAACATTCACGTGGGCATCTATGGGTCCAGTGGAGCTCATGCAAGGCACCATGATGGTCAAAGAGTACCTTATATTTGTTGCAGACCACGTAACCCCTTCACGAGGATCATGTTTCGCGACGGCAATGGCATTTTTCAACAAGATTATGCACCATGTCACAAGACCAGGAGTTTGATGCACTCGTTCGAGGAACGCCGGGCGAACACTTCTGGGATGGGACTGAACGTGGCGTCAGAGTTCATCACTCCCCTCCGGAATTTACCGGAATTAGGTGAAATGTATGTGCAGATGTGGTGACAACTCGCTCCAGCGACCTATGAAGGCTCATTGCTTCCATGCCACGACGCATCACCGCTGTTATCTGTCAAAGGTAGACATATCGGCTATTAGATAGGAGGTAATAATGTGTAAGTAGGCTGTTTATGTTTTCTTTATGTAAGTAGGCTGTTTAGGTTCTTATATTGGTAACGCCGCCGCCAAGTAGCGCTCTCTGTATGAAAATCACTGGCTGTGAACAGCACGTAGCGTTGCGCAGTTGGAGGTGAGCCGCCAGCAGTGGTGGATGTGGGGAGAGAGATGGCGGAGTTTTGAAATTTGTCATGAACTGCTATATTTATATATGATGATATCAAGGTAAATACATTGTTTGTTCTCTATTAATATCTTTCATTTGCTAACTATCCCTATCAGTAGTTAGTGCCTTCCATAGTTTGAATCTTTTATTTAGCAGGCAGTAGTGGCGCTCGCTGTATTGCAGTAGCTTGAGCAGCGAAGATTTTTGTGAGGTAAGTGATTTGTGAAAGGTATAGTTTAATGTTAGTCAGGGCCATTCTTTTGTAGGGAATTTTGAAAGTCAGATTGCGTTGCGCTAACAAAATATTGTGTGTCAGTTTAAGCACAGTCTTGTATAATTGTTCAAAGGGGACGTTCCATATGCATATGCACAATTACGCGTTAGCAATAAACAAAAGCTACACTAAATACACAAACTACAAGAAAAAATCAGATGGAACGTCCCCTTAGAACAATTATACAAGACTGTGCTTAAACTGACACACAATATTTTGTTAGCGCAACGCAATCTGACTTTCAAAATTCCCTACAAAAGAATGGCCCTGACTAACATTAAACTATACCTTTCACAAATCACTTACCTCACAAAAATCTTCGCTGCTCAAGCTACTGCAATACAGCGAGCGCCACTACTGCCAGCTAAATAAAAGATTCAAACTATGGAAGGCACTAACTACTGATAGGGATAGTTAGCAAATGAAAGATATTAATAGAGAACAAACAATGTATTTACCTTGATATCATCATATATAAATATAGCAGTTCATGACAAATTTCAAAACTCCGCCATCTCTCTCCCCACATCCACCACTGCTGGCGGCTCACCTCCAACTGCGCAACGCTACGTGCTGTTCACAGCCAGTGATTTTCATACAGAGAGTGCTACTTGGCGGCGGCGTTACCAATATAAGAACCTAAACAGCCTACTTACATAAAGAAAACATAAACAGCCTACTTACATAGCCCCCATGCTCCCCACAAAAAATTTTTACAAATGGTGTTGGGCACTGGCCAATACAGATTTGACAAAAATTTTTCACAATTACAATAACAAAGAAATCAAATGCACACACTTATTGATACAATGTTGGTCAAAAGCTAAAAATTTCTCACAGTCCATAAAGACAGTCCTCATCATTCGTCACAGTAAAATTGCAGTGTTTTTCTCAAAGTCTGAGCAGTAAAAGAAAATGCACACGGAAGTAGTGGATTTCCATGCAGTCTTGAAGAAGTAGTGTTGTCCTTCCAACGGAAAGACAGTGCTGACTCTTGACATGCTGACAGATAATGGGCCACAACAGAGCAAACCCACAGCAGAGTCAGTCGTAGTTTGGAAGAATATTGGTAGGTAGGACATCACAGAGCAGACCCACTGTAGTTCTGGTAGAGAGTATGGTATTGGTGGGCCACCAGAGGTGCAGACCCACTGCAGACCTTGTAGAAATAATGGCGTTGGTGGGTCATCAAAGATGCAGACCCACTGTAGTCCTTGTAGAAATAATGGCGTTGGTGGGCCACCAAAGATGTAGACCCACTGTAGTCCTTGTAGAGATGGCCAGCAGCCATCTGTTGTGACTGTGCAGGTGCATAATCACTATCGAAGAGTCTTGCGGAGAATATAGCAAGTCCATAAACCACCACTTGTGCACTCACAAAGTTTTTTGGAATTGTCCTTAGAACCAGCAATGCTGTTATCCAGTCCCTTGCTGAATTATTAACACACGTGCAAACACTATCAGTCCCTACTTCTCACATATTGTCCATATACTATGACCAACAGAAACGTGTGCAGTGAAATGTAACTTAATTTGAAGAACTGGTGTCTATACAATTATAAATTTACAATATGAAAATACAATTACAAAGGTACAAAATACATCATTTAAGAACATAATAGTACAGATAACATTTGTAGTAATATGGGCTTTACAAAAGAATCGAAATAACATATACATCAGTGTTACAGGAATTATGACATAAGTGAATATATAAAATAATGGGAATAGTTTTCGAAACATTAATTTCACACATGAGCATTAAATCAGAACAGAATAAATAATGTCTAAACATCTTTACAAAGTAAATAACATATTATTAATGCCAATTATATTCGAGGATAACAGTATTCCTCATCATAGTGAATGTAGCTTAATATTAAAAGAAGAAAAAAATTCTATGAAATTACACAGAGACAAGAAGAAAACAAATACACAAGGGTACACAAACATATAGTAGGATAACACAAAAGGGAAAGGACAGGGTTTGTTTTACTGCAGTATTTTGCATGGAGATCTCCCTTTGTTCATCGTTATTCCCAAAAAGTCCTATCTATACCTGCTTTCTGTATTTTGTTCACATCCTCTGTCAATAATAGTTTTTCTCCACTGTACTGTATCCTATTTCTTATAAATTTATAATAGTTAGTTTCTTATATAGTCTACCCCCTCTTAAGCTAACTTAAATCTACTGAGCTCAGATGCTAAACTAAGGGACGAGGCAATGCAGCAGCACATAAAACAATTAATATAAACAGCAATGAAAAAAATGGAAAATCGCAAAGCAAGCTACAGTAAATGTAAATTACCAAGCAATTCAACATTACAACTAATATGAGGCAATGTGCAGCACACAAAAAAATAAATCTGGCTTAGCAGAGTAACACAAACTAAAGTTCAGTGGCACTATGCCTGGCAAACAGCAGCTTATATCTAAACATCACATAGCTCAAGCAGAAAAAATATTACAGTAAAAACAACAATGCAGATAAGGGAAATGTATATTCACATCTTAGTGTCTATGTAATTAAAGTGGTGCACCACAACAACTTATTGTAAAAAAAATATTACCATGTACTTGAAAAGAAAATTATGTGTTACTGTTACTAGTTCCTTCTTATTGTTCTTTCCTTTCCAAGTGCTCCTTTTTTAAAGAATGTGGATCATAAAATAATTATTTAATAGATCTGTTGACAGAAAGTGTTCACATTAGCAAAGGCATTTCATTTTATAAAAGCAATGCTGCAACACAGCTGGAAAACAGATGTCAAATGAAATAAGCAATTACGCAAACCAAAGCATAAAAATATCATTCAATAGTCATGTGGCATTTCGTAAGTCAGTAGCTCCCAACTCTCATAGAAAGACACTTGTCATAATCAGGTGCGCAGATGTACGAATATTTCCCATCAATTCATAAGCATTTCAGTAATTAGCACAAAGTACGAGTAATCATATGTTTTCAGGTAATGAGCGTGTAATATTTGCGATGCTTTCTACAAAGGAATGTCAATAGCAAGGTTAATGGAAGTAATGAGGGTGTCGCATTTGCAATATTTTCTCTAAAGGAATGTTAATGGCGAGGATAAAGGCCTGCCTTTTTTCTTTTTTTCTACCTGTGCTTCCGGAAAGGCACACCCTAATGGCTTGTTCTCCAGGTGTTAGACACAGCTGCGTGCCCACAACGCATTACGTGCAGGTGGTCACTTAACTTTCTTACGGAAATATTTACGACAGCAGTTTCCGCTACAGTGACAGTCTCACATAAAAATATTTCACAGGTCAAGAATTAGCGTTGCAAATCTGTAGAAACAAAATCCTATGAATATAACAGTGTCCAAAAAAATTTTCAGTGGCATTGTGATACATTCACACATGATTCACACATGTACACACATTTCATAATTCTAAAGTATGATTCTTGGTTTCCAACATCCTTTTCCATAAGTCAGAGTCCCTAATCACTATTCATTACTCCTTACCTTATTACACATATATATATATTCGTCGACACGTCAATCTTGCGACGGCACTTCAATATTTCATCATAATAAATACATAGCATAACCAAATTCCTCATATAGCATCAGCTTATAGATCATAAACATACCTCAACAGCATAATACACATCGTCGTCGTAAAAATAACATCATAACACCTCAGTCAAATCTCAAAATCGTTGTAGCTTCCTCCAATAATTAAAAAAAAATTCTCTGCTCATGTCAAAAGTGTCATCTGCCTCAAACGTACTTTAAAAATCATGAATCCATACCAAATACATCATTCAAAGCTCTCATAGTATCACAATGGTTCCGAAAATATATGAACAGTTCACAAAGTACAAACAACATACAATTTTGTAAGTGTGAAGTTATCCAACGGTGTAATTACGTAAACGTCTGTCACTGATGTAGTAAAATAAATGCTTGTCTCTCTCAGGTAAATAATCAGACAGCTGTGTAATTTGTGTGTTAGAGAAATATGGTACCGATGTGTAAAGTTGTATAAGCAAATACCATATTAGCTAGGGTTCCTTGTGGTTGCCACACACATGGTACACAAAGTAGGTGTATACCCCCCTGAGGATTAATGTAATTATACCGTCAGGTGTTACAGATTACACCAATGGAATGAAATATATCACGGAAAACTTTCTTTGTAATTCAAAAATCTTTAAAAATAAATGTTTTAAGTATAAAATTAATCACTCAAATACGTGTACTGTAGCGCCAAACTGTGCGTCTTGTAACATAATCTCTGTGGAAGTGTCGTAGTTATCGTCCTCCGAAAGCTAAGTTCTGCAGAAGTCAATGTACTTACCTCATGATAAACAAAAGTGAAATGCTTTGCGTATAGATATCATAGTTATTATGCTTATTGGCATGATGAAGAAAGTACTGTGCTGTAACGTATTGTTGTGCTACGGAAAAGGCAATCTCATTATAGCTATACCACAAAAGTTACTACTAAAACATGTTTTACTTTGCAGAATAAAACAGAAAAACTGTGCAGATATAAAACAGAAACACCGCAAAAGCAACATTGTATATTGTCACTCATTAGTAGCGTCGTGATAAAATCGTGCAGCTGTCACATAAACCAACCACCGTGTCATCTGGTATCTCACAGAAAGTACTTTAAATCCAGAATATATTTTCAAGTAAACCAAAATGTTGCATTAAAATCTCATTAGCAGTAACAGTATATGTTCTAAGTATGTGAGCCTTATAGACGTTATGTAATCGTGCAACTAACAGGCAAGAATGTACAAATAACAACATTGTGTCGTCTGTTCACTATAACAATGCATTCATAATTTCTGTTGAAATAAGTTCTCTTGGTTCTTGATTGGATATTTAACTTCAAACATTGTTGTATGTTAACAGATTCTAAGTCTGACAAAGCGTACTAGTAGCGTCAATTGAAAAGTTTTATGGCAAAGACAAAGTTAAAAAGCAGATTATCTTTCAATAAACGGTTTTATATGTGAAGTGTGGTGAAATCCTTTACTCTTCATAGTACTCAGAGTTTGAACTCGAATGCGATTGTCATGCGGTATACGTCGGTAAAGAATGCTAAAATTTTTCTCAAGGCTAGCGTCTTATGTTATTTTTCTCGGAGCCAGCGGGCGCACGCGGCTGCCTGCTGTGCGAGTCATTGTCTGTCTCTTTGTTGGCGAGCGCCGTTATTGGGATTTGGAGACCTAACTTCTACAAATTCACTCTGACGAGAAGGCCCTGCTCTGTTTGAATCCCGCCAGTTCTGATGCAATTCAGGTCTGTCGTTACGATCATATCGTCTGTCGTCATGTCGGTAGTTCCTGTAGTTTCTTTCTTGTCGGTTAAGTGGTGGAGAATTTCTCCCTGAATCGTAACTGCGCGCTGGACCGTTGCGTCTCAAGTTATTCTGTCTCCCGTAATAATAATTGTTTTGGTTCCCATATTGTCTGTTTCTCTGATTGTCTCTGTGACAGTCATTACCGCGGAGAGGTGATCTTTCCCTGTAATTATTACTACTCTGCCAACGGTTGTCATACGGGTGGTGTCTGTTTTGGTCACGATTTGTGTTGTGAGAATAGCCTTGTCGCGTCCAGTTATTATCGAGAAATTGTGACGGATGTGACCTGTAATTGTTGTGTTCCTGTTTCCGCATTCCGCAATTGTCAGTGTCAATTTCCAATTCTTGTAACAGTCCCTGAAAAGCTTCAATGTCTTCTTTGCAACGTCCTGCCAAAATAATGTGTCGTAAATGTTCAGGCAATTTGATTAAGCAAATGCGGATAAGTTCTGAGGGGCTGTATGGGTTTGACAGGTACTGATTCTTGTGCAACATGTCTTCAAAATATTTCATAAGACTGGAAAATTCAGATTGTTCGAAACGTTTCATCATTATGATGTTATGTTTTACTCGATCTTGTGTGGCTTGAGACCAATATGCTGAGAGGAAGGCATGGTAAAACTCTCCTTCACTGTGGCAATCGTGAATTACCGATCGCATTCTTACAGCTGGTTCATTCTCCAAGTAGCCACACATAAATTCTAATCTGTGCTCTAATGACCAGTTGGGAGGAAAACAATGAGAGAATTGATGGAGCCATGCTTGTGGATGAATGTCGTTGCCAGAATTCTTAAATGTTTTGAATTTACGTGTAGTAATGAACAGCTTATAGTCAAAATCATCATGTCGGCGAGTCGCATATCGGTCACTGTTAGGTCGTGTCGGCCGTTCCATCTCAAAATTCGGTGCACATTCCCAATTTCTTTCATAACTTCCGAAATGCCCTGTGTTATTATTTTGTGGCTGTTCCGTATTTCTGTGTCCCTCTTCCCGTATTGGGGCGCGAGTATCCTCTGAAATACGTAATTCTTGTATTACCTGTGTCAGCTGATCTTGTACTTCTCGGATTTCTCTTTTGTACTGTGTATTGATTTGATTTTGATTCTGTTTGAATTTTCTAATTTGTTCATACTCTTCTGTGTCAGTGAAGGCTACAGGTCTTGTGTCATTCAGATCATCATCTACCTTTGTAGATAAGTTAGTGACCTTATCCGAAAGTTCGGCTACTTTCTCCGATAGTGAACACATTTCCTCAGAGTGTTTTTCTGAACCAAGTTTCAGAGTGTCCATTTGTGTTGAAATCGTATCTACTGTGTCCTTTAAGTTTTCTTGAGTTTTTGCAAGTTGCGTAACCGAATCGGTAGATGCAACTGAGTCAGTTTTAGCTTGCAAGGTGTTGTGATTTTCATGAACAATGGTTTGCAGTTCTTTTATGGCTGCTTCGTGATTCTGTAATACATTTTCATGCCGCGAAAAAATGGGTTGAAAATGCTCACAAATTTGTGTTTTTATGTCATTACAGACTTTTTGACATTTCGATTCAATGTTATGTAACTCACTAGTTAAATCTTCACGTGTTTGTTCAAGTGTGGTGTCTAACTTTTGAAGATTTTGTCCCATTGCGTCTAACTGTTGCTGTGTTTGTCTCTGGTGTTGTTCCATTGTGTCTAACTTTTGAAGCTTTTGTTCCACTGTGTCTAACTTTTGCTGTGTTTGTCTCTGATTTTGTTCCATTGTGTCTAACTTTTCAAGCTTTTGTCCCATTTGTTGCATTAATTGTAATAACAATGCACTGGTGTCTGAAACATGTTCCTCAGTGCTTTTCGGCAGTGAGTTTGCACCGGCAACATTCACATTTTGACAAGCGGAAAATGTGTCTTGACTCATTTGAGAAAACGGTGAGAACCCAAAACCTGAGTCTGCAGTATTTGCAATATTGTGTTCTGTCATTCCCGATTCCTGAGGCGAGCTGCTGCCGACCAATCGATCGATAACGCTTCCCAGTTCACTGTCTACACCATTGTTTGCCGCCCGCTCCATTTCCCTATGCGCAATTACCAAATTACTACTTTGAACATTAGTTAATTCATTACCCAGTGGTGCTGGCAAGCTACGCTCGTCGTCACTATCATTTCTCAATTTACTTTGGAGCCTAGTGTTACGTTTTTCACACGCCATAATTGTCACAATATTTCACACGATAATACAGAAAAGCACAATTTGAAGTGCAAAAATAAAATAACATAGCAATGGAAATAATATCTAGTTAATCGCAAGCGTAGCTGCGAAATACTTGGTGCAAATCTATATGCATGCCACAACTGTTTTACTGTACAACAATGAAAGGCTACAACTACAAAGGGGATTCTCTCTACAATTACGCGCTAGCAATAAACAAAAGCTACACTAAATACACAAACTACAAGAAAAAATCAGATGGAACGTCCCCTTAGAACAATTATACAAGACTGTGCTTAAACTGACACACAATATTTTGTTAGCGCAACGCAATCTGACTTTCAAAATTCCCTACAAAAGAATGGCCCTGACTAACATTAAACTATACCTTTCACAAATCACTTACCTCACAAAAATCTTCGCTGCTCAAGCTACTGCAATACAGCGAGCGCCACTACTGCCTGCTAAATAAAAGATTCAAACTATGGAAGGCACTAACTACTGATAGGGATAGTTAGCAAATGAAAGATATTAATAGAGAACAAACAATGTATTTACCTTGATATCATCATATATAAATATAGCAGTTCATGACAAATTTCAAAACTCCGCCATCTCTCTCCCCACATCCACCACTGCTGGCGCTCACCTCCAACTGCGCAACGCTACGTGCTGTTCACAGCCAGTGATTTTCATACAGAGAGCGCTACTTGGCGGCGGCGTTACCAATATAAGAACCTAAACAGCCTACTTACATAAAGAAAACATAAACAGCCTACTTACAAATGTTCTAGTTGATCACCGACTGAGTTACGGAAACCTAAAAATAAATAATTTACAAACGGTCTCCAGAAACAGTTTAACTTATGGTAGCATTACAATGAAATCATTTATCTTGAAACGTTTCAACATGAATAAGACTTTAAGAATCACAGTTGTATGAATGTGATGATAAGTCTTGAAGGTATCGAAGCTCCAGCATATTTCCCGAATGTATGTTCTTAGAATCTAAGTCCGTAGCCGAGATCGTCAACGAAAACCTGCGGAGTAGCGCTTGAGGGGGTAAGCCGGTTTGGAATTCTGGAAAATTTTCACTGGCAGCATTTGAGTATTTGGCCGACTAGGAAAGGATAGGTGGTGGCGTAAAGTTCCTGGTGACTAGTCCTTGCACAAGTGGTCTGGATTAAATTCCAAACCTCTCCGCACTGTCTCATAAAGTGAGGGCATGTGACAATGTTGATGGTGACTCATACGTAGGATAGCGACATTAAGCTCGTTGGCCGCCTTGGTGCTATTCGAGAGGAGTAGATATATGCCAAAACTGGGTTTTGCCCTCTCCTTTCCCTTCATCTATAACAGCACAAACCCAACGCTACACTGTACAAGCACTAATCAAAGTCATCTGCATGATACAGATGCACTCTTAACACTTCCTGTGTGGTCGAAGGGAGGCAATGGTAAACACCTCCACTTGGACTTTGCCTATAAGGACGGTGCAGCATTCCTGCATCTGCTCCCGTATGCTCATTCTCTGGCTATTGGACTCAGGGAACCAAGTCTTTTAATTTAACTAACCACCGAAAAAAAATGTGTACTTATCGGCGGGTTCCTCCTTCCTAAGCCTGTCAGATAAAAGAAAAGTATGTGAATATAAAAAACAAATTTATTTCCGTTTGGTGTTCGTTGGGAGTGATATGCAAACACTATCAAACACAGATTTCAAGAGCAATTTTGGAAAATTTTAAAAAATGCGTCAATAATGACGTAAATAAAAGAGTTTATGCAGGACTGTAGAGATACTTACTGGAAATCATCAGAAACAAATATACCGTGATAAATGTTCAATTGATAGTGGTAATGCACTATTGAGGTAGTCTAGTTTATGTTGTTTGTTCCAATTATATAACAATATTCACTGTCAGGGTATGAATTTTTGATGGTATCTAATGATCTAATGGTTACTGCTAGTGTAGTTGCTCTTCCTAAACAGCATCTCATACGAGCAAACCAGTTGCGTCTTTACCTGTGCGTGCTCATAGCTTAGGTACTTGGGCTATGCACAACTCTGCTTAAAAAGAATAGCTCGATGTAGTCATAATGTCGATCTGCACAGGTCTACTTTCATGCCCTGCAACTAATTTGCTGCAAGTAATAACCTGTAGCTGTGATCTTGCAGTCAAATAGTCTATGTGTTGACTAGAATTACCAGTTAACAAAACAAACAGAAATACAAAATAAAGTTGAATAATTTAATAACAAGGGTTCTGTTCTAACATTTGTAATGGATGAAGACGACAGAGAATTATGCTGAATGATATTTATTTAAGAAAGGACATCTCAAACAAACAGGAAGTGGCCCTGTGATATTCAGTTAAAATACAGGCAGTAAATACCCTTATCAAATGCAGTTAAGGCACAATTAGCATGTTACGAGAATGGTAACAAAATCCCAAAACTATGTAATAATCAAAGATACGTCAAAACCATATCCATTTCATAATCAAAATACAAGAAATATTAACCTCCACAAAACAGTTCAGAGTTCAAAATGATGATCTACAAATTAACACAAGCCATATAGTGACTGTAACTCATACTCTGCCTATCCTCAGTTCTGTAATACAAACAGAAAAAGTCAGTGTCTTACGCTGGAGCACATTCACACCTCTCGAAGTATTGAGTCCCTTCTGAAGTTAAAATATAGTAGCGGCTGTTCACTGCCCACAATCAAATGCTTCCATAATCGAACACCACTCGTTACCACATGCAGGTCTACTTCCTCCCAGAACTCGCGTAAAAAAAGTCCAGAATTGCTCCCTTGAGCTCATCATTCGAAAAGTCCCAGTCTCCACTTCACTCCTATGGTGTTCCGCTACTGCCTGCTTTACCATTGGCTGAAGGCCTCCCCACCAAAAGTACATCGTCCTTACTTTCTATGGACATCATTTGACTCAACTTGACCACTTCCTCGACTAAAATAATATATTAGAACGATACTTAAATAAAGAAATGTAATAAACAGTCACACTCAAACCATTCATAATACACTCCTGGAAATTGAAATAAGAACACCGTGAATTCATTGTCCCAGGAAGGGGAAACTTTATTGACACATTCCTGGGGTCAGATACATCACATGATCACACTGACAGAACCACAGGCACATAGACACAGGCAACAGAGCATGCACAATGTCGGCACTAGTACAGTGTATATCCACCTTTCGCAGCAATGCAGGCTGCTATTCTCCCATGGAGACGATCGTAGAGATGCTGGATGTAATCCTGTGGAACGGCTTGCCATGCCATTTCCACCTGGCGCCTCAGTTGGACCAGCGTTCGTGCTGGACGTGCAGACCGCGTGAGACGACGCTTCATCCAGTCCCAAACATGCTCAATGGGGGACAGATCCGGAGATCTTGCTGGCCAGGGTAGTTGACTTACACCTTCTAGAGCACGTTGGGTGGCACGGGATACATGCGGACGTGCATTGTCCTGTTGGAACAGCAAGTTCCCTTGCCGGTCTAGGAATGGTAGAACGATGGGTTCGATGACGGTTTGGATGTACCGTGCACTATTCAGTGTCCCCTCGACGATCACCAGTGGTGTACGGCCAGTGTAGGAGATCGCTCCCCACACCATGATGCCGGGTGTTGGCCCTGTGTGCCTCGGTCGTATGCAGTCCTGATTGTGGCGCTCACCTGCACGGCGCCAAACACGCATACGACCATCATTGGCACCAAGGCAGAAGCGACTCTCATCGCTGAAGACGACACGTCTCCATTCGTCCCTCCATTCACGCCTGTCGCGACACCACTGGAGGCGGGCTGCACGATGTTGGGGCGTGAGCAGAAGACGGCCTAACGGTGTGCGGGACCGTAGCCCAGCTTCATGGAGACGGTTGCGAATGGTCCTCGCCGATACCCCAGGAGCAACAGTGTCCCTAATTTGCTGGGAAGTGGCGGTTCGGTCCCCTACGGCACTGCGTAGGATCCTACGGTCTTGGCGTGCATCCGTGCGTCGCTGCGGTCCGGTCCCAGGTCGACGGGCACGTGCACCTTCCGTCGACCACTGGCGACAACATCGATGTACTGTGGAGACCTCACGCCCCACGTGTTGAGCAATTCGGCGGTACGTCCACCCGGCCTCCCGCATGCCCACTATACGCCCTCGCTCAAAGTCCGTCAACTGCACATACGGTTCACGTCCACGCTGTCGCGGCATGCTACCAGTGTTAAAGACTGCGATGGAGCTCCGTATGCCACGGCAAACTGGCTGACACTGACGGCGGCGGTGCACAAATGCTGCGCAGCTAGCGCCATTCGACGGCCAACACCGCGGTTCCTGGTGTGTCCGCTGTGCCGTGCGTGTGATCATTGCTTGTACAGCCCTCTCGCAGTGTCCGGAGCAAGTATGGTGGGTCTGACACACCGGTGTCAATGTGTTCTTTTTTCCATTTCCAGGAGTGTAAAAAAAATGGTTCAAATGGCTCTAAGCACTATGGGACTTAACATCTGAGATCATCAGTCCCCTAGACTTAGAACTACTTAAACATAACTAACCTAAGCACATCACACACATCCATGCCCGAGGCAGGATTCGAACATGCGACCGTAGCAGCAGCGCGGTTCCGGACTGAAGCGCCTAGAACCGCTCGTCCACAGCGGCTGGACATTCATAATAAATATAAATAAAGGTTTGTTCATAAATGTATAAACATTATTCTTGCACAAGCGCACTCATGGTAAATAACAACAGATTGTCATTAATACTGTTCAAACTTTCATTTAGACCTGCTTTTGGAACTTATTTAGAAAGGTGGTGTCAGATAACACATGCGACTGATCGCTTTTTAAATTGCCGTGATTTTGTATTTGCAATTGAAGTTAATATTTAAATAAAGTTACATGCAAAATAGTAAACCGTTCATTAAATATATTCACAAGTATGACAAAATATGAGGTATTTATGCAGTATTCATTTTCTGTGTAATTGTGCAGGACATGATTTTCTGACAAATATTTGAACATTGAAAAGAAGTAAAAAACGTAATAAACTAAAAATAAAATAGATACAGAGCCGTAGATTTCAGCGACGCTAGCTATAGTGCAATGCTGTCGAAATTGTGTGAAGTGCTTAAAAGCTGTTAATTCAGAGGTTCACTGTGAAAACTATTAGTCACTGTTAATTTTTAACTTTTGTTGTTTTAAAGATACTGAAAATATTGTTGAGTCTTTGGATGTGCCTCATATTTCTGCGATTGCTGATGTATTCAGATTTGCATTAATATTTGATTGTAAATTATTATAGACTCTCAAAGTGCTGTAAGAAGCCATCTTTCAGCTTGTCTGACACTCCACCATTTATGGAGCATTGTCTCCTGTTCAAAGGCTACACTAAAAACAGCCGTCCGAATTACCAACCTTGGGATTTACAAATTTCCGGCGACGGTGCTGTGCTCTGTACTCGGACTCCTGGCGCCGCCGCGTGACGCCCTCCTCCCGCTGACTCGCACCGAGTCAAGCAAGCAAATTCAGCTCTCCTCATTACGAGCCCTGGGCGGACCAATAACTCGCCTATATACACGTAACGTTACAAGTTTCCTTGTGAAATTTCATTTTCTACAGAAAAGAACTATGTGCACATTTTTGCAAAACAGAAGAAATGTGTCTTTGTTTACATTTACGAACTCTGTCCTGATAGCGAGTGAATAGTCGTAGGAGGTGTGTGGTATTTATGCCCCATGTCATCCATCATTTTATCAGATTTCATCATACAGTACAGCAAGGCTCACTGTGCTATAAGCCAGCAAGCAGTGGAGATCAGTATAACTTCCACTCCCACAAAACGACAGATGATCACAAAACGTATCCTTCTGGATAATGCAGAGAATGCGGCGATTCGCACTGGATACTTGGCAGCAAGTGCATAACTCTGTTTACTAAAATGAACTATTTAAACTTTATCTACGCCTCCAACAGGACTCGACATTATGCACGCTGACAGATACCTAAACATGATTTCATTAAGTCCTAAATTAAGCTCACATTTCAATTACAATTTTATATAATGTTGTCAGTCAGTGGCTGACTAAACCGACCAATCAGAAAAGCGCCATGTGCAGGCAGGTACGAAACACTGAAGCTACACTCCTGGAAATGGAAAAAAGAACACATTGACACCGGTGTGTCAGACCCACCATACTTGCTCCGGACACTGCGAGAAGGCTGTACAAGCAATGATCACACGCACGGCACAGCGGACACACCAGGAACCGCGGTGTTGGCCGTCGAATGGCGCTAGCTGCGCAGCATTTGTGCACCGCCGCCGTCAGTGTCAGCCAGTTTGCCGTGGCATACGGAGCTCCATCGCAGTCTTTAACACTGGTAGCATGCCGCGACAGCGTGGACGTGAACCGTATGTGCAGTTGACGGACTTTGAGCGAGGGCGTATAGTGGGCATGCGGGAGGCCGGGTGGACGTACCGCCGAATTGCTCAACACGTGGGGCGTGAGGTCTCCACAGTACATCGATGTTGTCGCCAGTGGTCGGCGGAAGGTGCACGTGCCCGTCGACCTGGGACCGGACCGCAGCGACGCACGGATGCACGCCAAGACCGTAGGATCCTACGCAGTGCCGTAGGGGACCGCACCGCCACTTCCCAGCAAATTAGGGACACTGTTGCTCCTGGGGTATCGGCGAGGACCATTCGCAACCGTCTCCATGAAGCTGGGCTACGGTCCCACACACCGTTAGGCCGTCTTCCGCTCACGCCCCAACATCGTGCAGCCCGCCTCCAGTGGTGTCGCGACAGGCGTGAATGGAGGGACGAATGGAGACGTGTCGTCTTCAGCGATGAGAGTCGCTTCTGCCTTGGTGCCAATGATGGTCGTATGCGTGTTTGGCGCCGTGCAGGTGAGCGCCACAATCAGGACTGCATACGACCGAGGCACACAGGGCCAACACCCGGCATCATGGTGTGGGGAGCGATCTCCTACACTGGCCGTACACCACTGGTGATCGTCGAGGGGACACTGAATAGTGCACGGTACATCCAAACCGTCATCGAACCCATCGTTCTACCATTCCTAGACCGGCAAGGGAACTTGCTGTTCCAACACGACAATGCACGTCCGCATGTATCCCGTGCCACCCAACGTGCTCTAGAAGGTGTAAGTCAACTACCCTGGCCAGCAAGATCTCCGGATCTGTCCCCCATTGAGCATGTTTGGGACTGGATGAAGCGTCGTCTCACGCGGTCTGCACGTCCAGCACGAACGCTGGTCCAACTGAGGCGCCAGGTGGAAATGGCATGGCAAGCCGTTCCACAGGACTACATCCAGCATCTCTACGATCGTCTCCATGGGAGAATAGCAGCCTGCATTGCTGCGAAAGGTGGATATACGCTGTACTAGTGCCGACATTGTGCATGCTCTGTTGCCTGTGTCTATGTGCCTGTGGTTCTGTCTGTGTGATCATGTGATGTATCTGACCTCAGGAATGTGTCAATAAAGTTTCCCCTTCCTGGGACAATGAATTCACGGTGTTCTTATTTCAATTTCCAGGAGTGTAGCTCACTACTCAGTCTAGGACTAACTTTCATGCCGACACCATATACTTCATACGAGTGTAAATTTTGTACTGTTCAAATTAAGTTAAAATATTAGTCAGCCACGGAAAGCATTTAGATCCTTTTTGGAAAGGCAACACGAACGTGATGTGGACAGATAGCATATTCTCAAAAAAAAAAAAAAATTTGGTGATTAAAAGCACCTCAGGCAACGTTTATATTTATATGCGATCTCGTGTGTGTGCGATTTCGAATAGTCGTTAAAATCTTGTGGAGACGATCTTATGTACTTGCAATGGTGCTCGATAAGTGAAGATTAGACTGCAAGAACGTTGGTTGAAGTATTGCTATTAGACTGACTCTAAAGACCGTTTTATCATCGTTTTTAATAAAATAAGGTCATTTTGAGACTGTCTGGAGTATCGTTGAGACTTTCCATCACTCACAGTTCATTGTATGCATGTTAGTATCTGTGACCAAATGGCTCAAATGGCTCTGAGCACTATGGGACTTAACTTCTAAGGTCATCAGACCCCTAGAACTTAGAACTACTTAAACCTAACTAACCTAAGGACATCACACACATCCATGCCCGAGGCAGGATTCGAGCCTGCGACCGTAGCGGCCGCGCGGTTCCAGACTGTAGCGCCTTTAATCGCTTGGCCACCACGGCCGACTATCTGTGACCGGCAGAGAAGAAACCAGTGAGGACTTCAAGACAGCTTTACAAAACACGAGGTAAGCAAACCTTCCCCTTTTCCGCTACGGAAATTGAAAGCAGTTTGTTGGATTCTCTCATTACAATTTGGTCAACGTAGACCTCCACAAGCAAAAATTCGCAAGGAACAAAGAACTGTTAGAATCTCTGATGCAGTAATGTGTCACGGCAGGATCGATTCTTATATCTCATTCTGATTCGTTAATTAGATAGGTAGTAGTGTAATTAAAGGAGCCGCTACGGGAGGAGCAGAGAATCAGGAAAATAACGAGAATAGATCATTATGGTGGTATCATCATACACAGAAGGAAAAAAGTCGCAACACCAAATGATAGTTAATATAAAGTAATCGAATTAGGGAATACATTTGTCTAGTTAACACATTTAAGTGATTAACATTGCAAGATCATTGGTTAATGTAATTGCGGGATAAGCCATTGCAAATATGAAATGCTGGTACGTTAATAACTGGTGTAATCGCCAGAATGTCGAGTGCAAGGTTGCAAACATGTATGCGTTGTAGAGTACCAATGCTGTATGTTAGTTTGTGGGATGGAGTTTCATGCCTTCCACTTGGTCGGTCAATACAGGGACGGTTAATGCTGTTTGTGGATGAAGCTGGAACTGTGGCCCATATGGGCTAGATTTGAGGCAGATCTGGAGATCGAGCAGGCCAAGGCAACTTGTCGACACTCTGTAGAGCATGTTGGGTTACAACAGCGGTATGTGGCTGAGCGTTATCTTGTTGGAAAACTCCCCTGGAATGTTGTTCATAACGCAGCACAACAGGTCGAATCACCAGATCAACGTACAAATTTTCAGTCAAGGTGTATGGGATAACCAGGCGCGTGTTCCTGCTGTTATACGAAATCACATTCCCCACCATAAATCCAGACGTAGGTCCACTGTGTCTAGGATGCAGACAGGTTGGTTGCAGGCACTCCTAACCAACACACAGATATCACTCGCACAGAGGCAGAATCAGCTTTCACCAGAAAACACAGCAGACCGGCGCCCTGTCATCCAATGAGCTCTCGCTTGATGTCACTGGAATCTCAAATGGTGGTGTTTTGGGGTTAGTGGAATGCACGTTACAGGGCATCTGGTTGGAGCTATCCATCAAATAACTGATTCATAACAGTTCGTTCTGTCTCTGTGGTGCCAATTGCTGTTCAAGATTTTGCTGCAGATGCTGTACGATGCGGCAGATTCATAAGCTGAACACAATGGTCTTCCCTCTAGGTAATGCCATGTGCTGTCCTGGGCCCTGTCTTCTGACGGAACGTTATCGTGGTCACCGCAGCTAGCAATCATGTACAGTGGCTACATTCCCGTCATGTCTTTCTGCAATATCGCAAAAGAAACCTCCGGCTACTAGTAGGCCTTTTACAGGACTCCATATAAACTCTGAACGGTGATGATAATAGCGTCTTTGTCGCCTCAAAGGAATTCTTAACTAACATCAACGCACCACATCCACTGTCAAAGGTAACTAACGCTCACGACCGTTAAAACGTGTATTTAAGATAAACCTGATTTTTATCTTCATAGTGGCGCTACTTGCGCCACTCTTATGCACGAAATTTGAATTGACATCATCTTTTAATTTACAAACAATCCTACCAATTTTCGCTTATGTCGCACAACTCCTACTTGGTGCTGCGTTTATTTTTCCGTCAGTGTATGTTACCAAATACCATCGTGAAAACGTAAATATATTACTGTTACAGCCACACTTCTATAATACACGCATCCAAAAAAGTTTTGGATGACCTCGGTTCCGAGAGTTCCGTAACATTTACAGAAAATTGGAATAGAGATCAACATAAACATCATTTCCGCCCTTTTTCTTGCTCATGAAAGCGACACATTGCATGTTGTACCACCATACAGCGAGACCTTCAGAGGTGGTGGTCCAGATTGCTGTACACACCAGTACCTCTAATACCAAGTATCACGTACTCTTGCATTGATGCATGCCTGAATTCGTCGTGGCATACTATCCACAGTTTCATCAAGGCACTGTTGGTCGAGAATGTCCCACTCCTCAACGGCGATTCGGCGTAGATCCCTCAGAGTGGTTGGTGGGTCACGACGTCCATAAAGAGCCCTTTTCAATCTAATAAGGTTCATGTCTGGAGAACATGCTGGCCACTCTAGTCGAGCGATGTCGTTATCCTGTAGGAAGTCATTCACAAGACGCGCACGATGGGGTAGCGAATTGTCGTCCAAGAAGACGAATGCTTCGCCAATATGCTGCCGATATGGTTTCACTATCAGTCGGAGGATGGCATTCCCGTATCGTACAGCCGTTACGGCGCCTTCCATGACCACCAGCGGCGTACGTCGGCCCCACATAATGCCATCCCAAAACATCAGACAATCTCCACCTTGTTCAATCGCGTTCAGCCTGACCGGGTTGCCTCCAAACACGTCTTCGACGATTGTCTGCTTGATGGCGTATGTGACACTCATCGGTGAAGAGAGCGTGATGCCAATCCTGAGCGGTCCATTCGGCATGCTATTGGGCCCATCTGTACCGCGCTGCATGGTGTCGCGGTTGCAAAGATATACCTCGCCATGGACGTCGGGAGTGAAGTTGCGCCTATTGCGCGCAGTTTGAGTCGTAACACGACGTCCTGTGGTTGCACAAAAAGCATTATCAACATGATCGCGTTGCTGTCAGGGCTTCTCCGAGCCATAATCCGTAGGTAGTGGTCATCCACTGCAGTAGTAGCCCTTGGGCGACATGAGCGAGGCATGTCATCGACAGTTCCTGTCTATCTCCTCAGTGTCCGAACATGACCTAGTAAAACGCATATTTAAATTGTAATTGCTGTTTTAACAGGCATTAATGTAGCAAGCACGAAAAACAGTCATGTTCTCATTGATAAATCCACAACAACCATTCTCTTCAATTATTATCAGATAGTATTTATTATGACTATAATGTAATGGCGGCTACACATACTGGAATAATTTCCATTTATGGCTCAGTGCGGGACGATGATTATGAAACTTCAAATACTGTCAGCGTGTAAACATGAATGACAGGCAACACATAGAACGCGTTATATTCAGAGTGGTTATAATTAAATTTTCTGTACTTGAGAGGTACCCATAAAAAAGAGTGATCGTAGGACAATGAAACTCTGTGGATACATTTGTAAGGACATGCGGAAGAGAAATAACGAACAAGCCACTGAAAAAAAAAATTATTTCCACATGAGAGGGTATCATTCGTTAACCGCGTTCCTTGTTTACTTTCCAGTTTATAAACGCTGTTCAGTGTGACGACCACCTTCATCTACGACAGCCCGAAACAGCACTAGAGATACCATTTCACAACTGTTCGCAGCAGTTTTCGAACGATGGACCGTGGAATGTTCAACTGTCGTGACACAGCTCGTGCACTGTTTGAAGATCGCACATAGCGTCCAACATTCTCAGCCATGGCAGCAGTAACTTCTTCAACAATGTGTGGAGCAATTGGCCGTCGGCCTCACCTAGAAGCAATTCCCAAATTGCCAGTTAATTTAGTTTTCGAATCATGTTCTTCAACCCCGGTGCGGAAAAAGAGCCTCTCCACGTTTCCTTTAATATGTCGATACTCGCGGAGAGCAGCAGCAGTATTGCTGTTGTTTTGATAAAACATTTTTACGAGTAAGGCCCTGCTCACCTTGTCCAGACCCTTATTGACTGACTGCAACTGTCATGCATACTCATGCTTGTGCTTCAACGATACATCGCTGTGCAAGTATCGGCGCCTAACTACAATTCATGACACTAACACTACTAACAACGCAAATACTGCGGCATCCAGTCAGAACATCCTTCCCATAAAGTTTGGTTCCCATACTGTAAATAGTTTTCCCGTCTGTTCTGGCTCATGTAGCGAACATTTAATTATAACCAACCTCCTCTATCTGCAAGTGAACTGCAAGCACCAAGAACATACATGGGGCAGACAGAGTAATAAGTGTAATATTTCCACTGTATACCTTGAAGAAAATAATTTATTTGAGTAACTACACAATTTAAGCCAAGGCTTGCTTGAAATTACTTTTGTTTAATCACATGACGTGATAACACACCATAGGAGTCAGCAGTTACTGTAGAGGCATCGTGTACGGTAGACTTCTGCTGGCATAAAATTATTCGGATCTTCTAGAAAATATGGATTAATGAAGCATAATACCTTACAACTGAGCAATTACGTAACGCTCTATCAGCTCTGATACTGTAGCTATTACCCTTGAGTTAAACTGTAATGCTAACGCAACCGTTGTTTGAGAAGAAATTATTGTATGAAATAAAACCTTAGAAATTTATTAAACGACAAAATTTGATAGCTGACAGTGGTCATCTTTATGTAGAATTTGAGTGTCAAGCCACTAGTGGCTTGAATCTGACTACTGCGACCTTAACAATCTAAAAATAATCGTACTCTATGTAGATTTGTACGAGGGGTAACCAAAAGAAACCAAACTAACATTTTGGTTGGCAGAGCTTTCGTAGTACCGCATTTCGCCCCTAGGAGAGCACAGAGCGAACATTCCAGAGTCAGTAGGCCGAGTGGAAGGTCGAGGACTAGTTCCGGAGTGATTACAGTGTGAACTGTTTTTGTGACTGTTGTTTTTGAAGGGGCTGATTTTCGTAAACAGTGTACTGGTTAACTACTTTTTGCTAGTAAAAAGTGGAATAGACATTCTTGAAATGTTAAAAATACGTACAAGGACGGTGCTATGTGAAAAAACTCAACTGTCTAAGTGGTTTCCCTTTTCAAAAATGGTGAAATGTCAGTGGAAAACAAACCTCGTTCTGGTCGTCCTTCCACGGCCCGAACACATGGAAATGTGGAAAATATTTGTGCAGTGAACAACATAGATCGACGCCGGATCGTTGAAGAAATTGTGGAGCTGTCGGAAGTGACTTGGAGTAAAATTTATCAATTGTGACAGAAGATTTGGAAATGGAAAAGGTGGCTGTCAAAGTCATGCCACGACTGCTAAACAAAAACAAAGTCGAGTAGAAGCATGCTGTGCTTTGAAAAAAGAGTTCTGAAGTGAGCCATTTTTTTTTCAAAAATTATCAACAATTAAGCCAGTGGAAGACTTCAAGAGCTCACGTCACCTTCCCCCCCCCCCCCCCCCCCCCCCGCTCTTCCCCCTTAGCCGGCCGAAGTGGCCGTGCGGTTAAAGGCGCTGCAGCCTGGAACCGCAAGACCGCTACGGTCGCAGGTTCGAATCCTGCCTCGGGCATGGATGTTTGTGATGTCCTTAGGTTAGTTAGGTTTAACTAGTTCTAAGTTCTAGGGGACTACTGACCTCAGCAGTTGAGTCCCATAGTGCTCAGAGCCATTTGAATCTTCCCCCCTCTCCCTTCCGGCCCCAGCGAAAGTGAAATAAAACATTAAAAGAACACGGATTTGTTTATCGATCGATGTGAGAGAAGTTGTCCATTGAGAGTTTGTTCCGAAGGGTAAGGCACTTAACTAGGCTTTCTACTTGCAAATTTTGAAAAGACTGCGCAGTAGTACACGACGGAAGCGGTCTGATTTGTAGCAATCGGGTGACTGATTTTTCCATCACGACAACACCCCTGCTCACATATGCCTATCTGCTCGATGATTCTTGACCAAAAATGGTATGATTCTTGCTCCTCACCCCCTCCCCCCGTATTCACAAGACGTTGCCCTGTGTGATTTTCTTTTTTTGTTTTTGTTTCCTAGAATTAAAACAGACATGAAAGGAAAGCGTTTTGCCGATGTTGATGAAACGAAGGGAAAAACGACGGGGGCGCTGTCAAGCATCACAAAAGATGAATTTAAAAATTGTTTAAAAATGGAATAAAAGATTAGACAACTGTATTAGTGCAAGTGGAGATTACTCTGAAGGAGACTGAAGGTTTATGCTTAAAATGTGAATAAGTTAAAAAAAAATTCTGTTTCTTTTGGATACGCCCTCGTATTTCTTCCATAATAAGTGATGAAGCAATGTCTCGTCCATAATAAAGGAGGAAAGAACATTCGCAGTTAAAGATACCATCATTAACGAGGTCATTACAGATGGTGCACAAGTTTGTGTCTGGGAAAGACAGGGGTGGAGATCATCAGTGTGGTCTTTGTGAAGGAAGCATCCTGGTATCTGGATTAAGCAGTTTAATGATACCACAGAAATTCTGAATCAGGACTGACGGACGGGGATTTGAATGCTGGTCCTCCAGAATACAGGTCGAGTGTTTTACCATGCGCCACCGCCTTGCTTTATGTGTGCTCCATTGCAGGCGCTGCGGTTGACTCCTTGAACTCACGAAACCGTTAAATATTCTGTACGTCAATATGACATTTTTTCTTTCATGTAGACGCCCGGTATGAAACAGAAAGAATACGAGTTGAGCTAGCCTTGCATGGGAAATCGGATCTAGAGGTCTATATCTGGCGTTGGTGCTTGCTCGAACTGCTCGGTGCTCGTACACCGCTCAACAAAAGTTTGGAATATTGTCGTAAAATGTTAGTCTACGATACTAGAAGTATCACTGACCTAGGCACTTCTTGCATTATCCAGTTAGGTAATGATGATGATGTTTCGTTTGTGGGGCGCTCAACTGTGCGTCATCAGCGTCCCTACAAAGTCCCAATTTTTAGACAGTCCAATCTAGCCACTGTCACGAATGATAGTGAGGATGAAATGATGAGGAGACAACACAAACACCCAGTCCCCGAACAGAGAAAATCTCCTTCGTGGCCGGGAATCGAAGCCGAGACTCCGTGATTCAAAGGCAGCCACCCCAGCCACTAGACCACATCCAGTTAGAGCACTTTATAGTGGACGGTGTTTACTACTGGCATGCTCTGTGGTCGTTTCTCAGTTATGTAAACATACCGTTGCTGCAGCGGCACACCGCGAACGGTACAGTATCAACAACATCTTCATTCAGTTTGTGTTCAGCACTGCAGTCATTAGTGACCGAGTACAAGCTCAGAATTTTCAAGGATGGGGTTCTAGGATGGGATTCATAGAAGTCATTCCGGCATTTCCCGGGAGCGATTTTGGAAAATCAAAATATCGACGGCTGGACGTGGATTTAAATAGTCTTCCTCCCGAATGCGAGTATAGAGTGCTAACTTGAACCAAGAAATAGGGTCTAAGTGGAACTTCTTGTTTAGAATGTAAGTTTGTAATTAGGCAGTGCGATAACATCATGAGCATGCTTGCGGATAAGGGTATGTCTGAAAAACATACTGGTTGCAACAACAGTGCTACAAAGGTTGGTGACTTTTTAGAGCCATTCAAAGATGCAATAGAAGGGCTCGAAGGTGGAAGTATCCTACAATTCGGTTTGTTTTGTTATGGGTGCATAAACTGAAAAGTAATTGTAATGCAGGGCCTGAGATACATTTAAATTACTGTAGACTCAGTTTTCTTGTTTAATACATGCTGTATTTCAAGCAAATGAAAATTTCATAAAGGATTGTTTTTCCACCCTCCGAGAGATCGCGAAATTAAAATCTCAGTAAAAATCGGTTGAAGCTTTGCGCAAATGTGTTGCGCAGTGTTCTAGTATGCCCGTTGATCGCGTCACACTGCATTTTCCAGTTTTGAGAGCCTAGTGATCACGTAAAGACGTTAGAAAAATGTAGTCATCGACTTAGTGTGAGACAGAGATCAGAAGTCGCCAGAGAGTCCTGTAACTTCATATCCGGAGCCGTCGTCTCCGAGTGCACGTAGCCTCGTCTTGTGAGTCTCCGTCGCAGCCCACTCGTCATCTGGCTTTGTTGTCGGGTGCGAGTGGACTCGACTCGTTCAGAAACAAGAGCGACTACACGAGTTCACAAGTGCGACATTCCCGCTGCCTACGCAACTGTTTTGAAAAAAAAATTCTACCATTAAAACGTAAATCACTATTCACTTCCTTCACAGTCATGATTTCGCCTTTAAAGCCTTTCTCAGGTGCAAGATGAAATGTCACAAAATGTCCGGCCTGCCTAAATGACAGAAGCAAATTATACACCAATATAATGAGTGGTCGATAAGCAGCGAATATTGTTATGTTTATACATACATTTGCATAGATAAAACTTTTTTTGCACATTTAATATCTATTCAGAGAATGAATAAGAATTACGACATATACCGAGTGTGTAATCACAGTGGCAGAAAACATGACTTTAAGGATGAAGTGCAGTCTCTAAATGGTGATTAATTATTAAAATAAATTAATGAATAATAAGCTACACAACTCGCTGTTAGCTCATAAACACAAGTTGCTATGACTAAATGAATACAGAAATGGCGGACTTTTTTGTCGCAGGCAGTACCCATTTTTCGTTTGACGCAGTAAACATTTTTTCTCATGGTGGTGATGGAACCATTTTGTTTGCACTGGAGGAAAGTCGTATGTTTTGCTTCTGAAGCGTGAATTACAGCGTGAAACTTATTCCAGATACCAGTCCTCCTCTAATGGAACACATTTCCAGTTGTGCGTTTGGTATCAATTAATTTATTTTCGTCTTGTATTCTCCACAGTCACACAAAACACAGCTTCGTTAAAGGCTGTCTGATCACGACAGTCTTTCATTTCGCCTTGTGAGTGCTACTTCACAGCGCCAAGATCGTGTACTCATCTTCTATACTAATAAAGTCACGGCTATCCTAACACTCCTACATGTTCCAGCGAGAGAGAACGAAAAGCCCGCCCCGTTAGCCGTGCGGTCTAGCGCACGCCTTTCCGGATTGGGAAGGAGCGCCTGGTCCCCGGCACGAATCCGCCCGGCGGACTTGTGTCGAGGTCCGGTGAGCCGGCCAGTCTGTGGATGGTTTTTAGGCGGTTTTCCATCTGCCTCGGCGAATGCGGGCTGGTTCCCCTTGTTCCGCCTCAGCTACACTATGTCGGCGATTGCTGCGCAAACAAGTTCTCCACGTACGTGTACACCACCATTACTTTACCATGCAAACATAGGGGTTACACTCGTCTGGTGTGAGACGTTCCCTAGGGAGTCCACTGGGTGCCGAACCGCACAGTAACCCTGAAAGAGTGGTTCGGTGTGGGGCGGCGGAGGGGTGAAGTGGACTGCGGTAGTCGTCGTGAGTATGTGGAGTCTAGAGTGTTGCAACGCTCAATGTTTGACCCATGGAGGTAAGAATAAGGGGAGATGGCGCTACGTATCCCAGCCGTACTACGTTTTGAAGCCATGGGGACGTGGCTCGCTGCCATGACACTCTGACCAAAACATTGCCAGTGTGCTATAGCGCTGCGTGTATTACAGTCGCTAATTGCACCATATACGCATGTAACGTCATCAGATTGGTTGTTTCAAAGTTTTTGTTTAAAATAAAATCTCGTAAAGGCGAAATTCCGCGTTTCTTCTGATTAAAAATATTTTTAATGTAATATTACGAATAGCTAGTCTTCAATGTAAACGATACAATTTTGTTAATTCAGTAATAAACGTGTATCACAAACTAAATAATAGTAGCTGAAAACTAAGTCAGCTATACCCTCCCTCCAAAGCCCCATAAATACATTTTGTTTGTAATACGTACTGGAACATTTCAGTTACGTTACACTACTGGGAAACACTGTTCATTACCACCAATATTTACTGAAATACGGTACATAGAATGGCAAATCTACACAGTGTCCTGTTTAGGCCTATACTTTACGCCAGTTAATGTAGTGTTAGCTTTTAATTTGGTACATGATGAAGACAAAGTGAGTTACTCAACACTTCGATTATCGACGATACGTACGTATTATACTGAAACGTGAACTCGAAAACTAAAAATTTAATTCTTTGAATTAACATACCTTTTGCAAATGTTTTGGGTGTGTAGGGAAAACTGATGGTACAGCATTTTCACGCAGCCTTACTGTTGAAATGGAAGTTCGGTTATGTCCTCTTCTCGAAAATGCTGAGAACATACAGAGCTCCATTTAGACGCACGACGATTCTTCCTCCTCACGGCATTCTCCCACAGAGCTTTGCGACTTTCATTTTTAGGAAATCTAAAATCATACAGGAGAAAAATACGCTATAGTACAAGTACAGATGTAGCACACGTTCGTTCACAATGAAGTTGTAAAATCACACTTAACGAGACAACTTACACATGAAATGTTATTCCCTTCGCTTTCGCATCACAATCAGAACGATTCGTACATCCGAAGACCACACAAGTCACCATAATAGCGCAAAATCCTTCCAAAAGCGAGCGACAAGCCTATGCACACAAGCTTACAGCAGCAATGTTTTGGTCGGATTGAGATGGCTACCAACGGCTTCACATAGCATCGCAGCTGTGACGTCACGGCGTCTCCCTCTATTCTTACCTCCATGGTTTGACCGGTCACGTCTCGCCTGTTGGCGGGGTTACCGAGACGCTCGTGTCTGGCCCCACACCACTCGGCTCAGTCACGTACTGGCCCCACGTCTGTTGTCCGGATTCCGGACACGCGGATAACCGAGCATGACCGGTCACCGCTGACATCTCACCTCGCCTCGCCCCGGCTTGCTGCACTGTACTGTACACATCCAACGCCTTTCTCTCTCTCTCTCTCTCTCTCTCTCTCTCTCTCTCACACACACACACACACACACAATGTATTTATCTCGGTCTCTCTCTCTTTTAATACAAAAGTAACGTTTCAAAGAGCGGGTATGTGACACAGCTAAATTCATAAAGCACTTGGAAAATAAAATGATATTTCAATATAATCGCGGATAGAAGACGAGTCTCATTGGCAAACAGAAGATATATTTTTCCTTTCATTAATAGCAAACATTAAATAAGTGCTGTCCCTGTAATCTAGAAGACAACCATCTTCATAAAGAAAGCATACAAAGAACATTTAACATTTACAGACGTAACTTGTCACACTTCTGACTGGTTTGCAACAGAAACAAAATTACAGTTATTGTTGATCAGCAGTAAATCACTAAAGCGTTCCGGATTTAATTGGCTGTGGCGATTTGTTAGTAACATGCCGGCTTCACTAAAGCATCTTTCACTAGGTGCGCTTGTTGCTGGGATACATAAAATACATCTTGCAACTGCAGCCAGGCCTGTCGGGTGTCTTTCATGTCTGCTCCGCCACTCTAATATGTCATCATCATCTCCGGGGTGCATTAAAATGTAGAGATCTACTTCATCTGCTGCGGATGATCTGCTGTTCCTCCATTCCTTGAAACGATCTCTCTTTCTGGATGGTGATGACACAGTACTCGAAGGATGATAATAAACAAAAGGGACAAGTAATACAGAACTGTTGTGGAAATCATCGAAACATTCCCGTAAAAACGAGGTGTTTTACGTTAATGAAATATTATACGAATTATAGCATTCCCGTTTCTCTATAATACACTACCCACTAACTATGCAAAACCGATTATGTTAATGACTGCGTGTTGTACATGCGTAAGTAGTACACACATTGCTAAGAATTTCCTTCTTTTCATTTATGTCAGGCATGTTAAGATCACGGAAAGACAGCCAAAGAAACGTAGCAATTTTATGTCTGGAAGTGATTACAATCTTCTCACAAACGAAAGTCATGGTTCGATTTTTAATCCTTTGTACCTCCTGTAAAAAAATACATATCTGTTACTACTCATCAGTTACACTAGTTAATTATAAATCTATCACGTATCATAATGAAACAGTGCTTTTAACTGCAGTAATTACTCACCTGACAGTCAGTGTCATTGACACTGCAAATTTGTTGCAGTTTGTGAAATCAAAGAAGAACTAACTGGTGTGTCGGTTCTTTTTCGCCTCCTAATTCATCTGTGGCCTCTTTAACTAGTCTCAGAAAATGCAAAATTTTTCCTGCAAGCTCTTTACCATATCCTTGCAATCTGTAAGCGGAGTCCTTTTCAATCAGCAAAGCTGTAACTTCGTTATACTGAGTGTGTAAGGATTCCAGCATAGTGTACAAGCTCCTCCAGCGTGTGCAGACCACTTGTTTCAACGATGATTTCAAAGACGAGCAGAGGTCACTTTTCTTAATGTACAGGGTGTTTCAAAAATGACCGGTATATTTGAAACGGCAATAAAAACTAAACGAGCAGTGATAGAAATACACCGTTTGTTGCAATATGCTTGGGACAACACTACATTTTCAGGCAGACAAACTTTCGAAATTACAGTAGTTACAATTTTCAGCAACAGATGGCGCTGCGGTCTGGGAAACTCTATAGTACGATATTTTCCACATATCCACCATGCGTAGCAATAATATGGCGTAGTCTCTGAATGAAATTACCCGAAACCTTTGACAACGTGTCTGGCGGAATGGCTTCACATGCAGATGAGATGTACTGCTTCAGCTGTTCAATTGTTTCTGGATTCTGGCGGTACACCTGGTCTTTCAAGTGTCCCCACAGAAAGAAGTCACAGGGGTTCATGTCTGGCGAATAGGGAGGCCAATCCACGCTGCCTCCTGTATGTTTCGGATAGCCCAAAGCAATCACACGATCATCGAAATATTCATTCAGGAAATTAAAGACGTCGGCCGTGCGATGTGGCCGGGCACCATCTTGCATAAACCACGAGGTGTTCGCAGTGTCGTCTAAGGCAGTTTGTACCGCCACAAATTCACGAAGAATGTCCAGATAGCGTGATGCAGTAATCGTTTCGGATCTGAAAAATGGGCCAATGATTCCTTTGGAAGAAATGGCGGCCCAGACCAGTACTTTTTGAGGATGCAGAGACGATGGGACTGCAACATGGAGCTTTTCGGTTCCCCATATGCGCCAGTTCTGTTTATTGACGAAGCCGTCCAGGTAAAAATAAGCTTCGTCAGTAAACCAAATGCTGCCCCCATGCATATCGCCGTCATCAATCCTGTGCACTATATCGTTAGCGAATGTCTCTCGTGCAGCAATGGTAGCGGCGCTGAGGGGTTGCCGCGTTTGAATTTTGTATGGATAGAGGTGTAAACTCTGGCGCATGAGACGATACGTGGACGTTGGCGTCATTTGGACCGCAGCTGCAACACGGCGAACGGAAACCCGAGGCCGCTGTTGGATCACCTGCTGCACTAGCTGCGCGTTGCCGTCTGTGGTTGCCGTAGGCGGTCGCCCTACCTTTCCAGCACGTTCATCCGTCACGTTCCCAGTCCGTTGAAATTTTTCAAACAGATCCTTTATTGTATCGCTTTTCGGTCCTTTGGTTACATTAAACCTCCGTTGAAAACTTCGTCTTGTTGCAACAACACTGTGTTCTAGGCGGTGGAATTCCAACACCAGAAAAATCCTCTGTTCTAAGGAATAAACCATGTTGTCTACAGCACACTTGCACGTTGTGAACAGCACACGCTTACAGCAGAAAGACGACGTACAGAATGGCGCACCCACAGACTGCGTTGTCTTCTGTATCTTTCACATCACTTGCAGCGCCATCTGTTGTTGAAAATTGTAACTACTGTAATTTCGAAAGTTTGTCCGCCTGAAAATGTACTGTTGTCCCAAGCATATTGCAACAAACGGTGTATTTCTATCGCTGCTCGTTTAGTTTTTATTGCCGTTTCAAATATACCGGTCATTTTTGAAACACCCTGTACCTTACAATGCATTTTGCAGTATTTGTTGTTGATGCGATGTTCGGGGCATGATTTAACAAGTAGTTATCTTCGTCGAAAGTATGGCTAAGTGCTGTGTTTACACAATGATCAGCACAGGGAATCCTTTCGTGATTTTCCAAAGCCTTCATTACATTGGCACCCTGGTCGGAGACAAGAACAAAACTGTGCAACATGTCCGGCGAAATGTCCGAGTCAGCCATCCTCTCTTCAATTTATTTCGTAATATTTACTCCCGTCTTCTTAACGCCCGGAAATTTATTGTAAATAAAACATTGTTCACAAGAGACCAATCTGTGTTAATGTAATGTGTTGTAAGAGCCAAATAGCGCACCTGATTATGCGAATCAGTCCACATATCAACTGTCGCAGCACATGTTTTATTAATAACCTCCGCAATTACAGAAGGCATTATGCTGTTTCGTATTGCATGAGCCGGTTCTTTGACATGCCTGCTTATAGTAGAGGGATGTGGCCATGACATCTGCCACGTTAACTTCCTCATAATGCGCAACTAGATGTATTAATTCTTGGCCTAGTTCTCTGAAACCTTGACCGGAAATGGCATTAAAAGGTCTCATATCTTTAGCACACATCCCCACACACTTTGCTGTAATACTATTTTTTATTACTGCCGGTATACCTGAAGGAACTGTATCTGTGTGAGGTTTCTTGCAACTGTGTTTCTTTAAATGAGTGGTTCCCGACCGGAAACACAATAATGTGGAGCACTTTATGCACGATAGGTACTCAGTAGACGCACTGTTTTCGTCTACAACCAACAGAAATGTATTCCATACTTGGCTTTTTAGACCTTCCCGTTTCTTCAATGTGTAAACATTGGTTTCAATCTTACGTCTTACTGCACTGGCTTCCTCGCACTGCATGATTACAGAAGGAGACACACCACAAATGAGAAGCCCGCACTGGCTGCAGTCTCACACGGATAATGACACGTGTAATGTGTTTGAAGTTACGTGCTACGTGTTCGGCCACAGCTTCTATGCTCGATCACAAGAACTAGTGCGGGCAGCCTATCCAGTTAGGGTGTGCTCGGCCCATCTCGTATTTTGTGCTCGCTTACTCGGTCATGCAGGACTCTATTGTGGACCACTTCGGCTGCGGCGGGGACGGAGTCTCTACGTCGTTTCTAGGCCCCCGGTTAACATACAATACAATACAATGCAAGAGAGAAAGAGTCGCCGAGTACAAGCGACTCCAGCGCCACAGTTCTCAGACTTGTCGCACTCACTGAACTACAGCGGTAACGAGGGATGTCCGTTTGTACTTATATAACAGCGACGCCTTGACTTATGAAGTATGCAACCCAAACATCAGACTCTTACTCGCTGTGTTTCTGATGCCTACCAAGAAGTGCCTGGTGAGAGCTTCCGCCTGATTTCGTACAGCCCACATAAAGTATCTGTTACGCATTCCCTTCTTCGTGACAGTGCTCCGTCGCACACTGCAGGTGCAACAACGAAGCTCCTGCAGCAATTTCGATGGGAAGTGTTTGACCACTCACCATACAGCTCGGACAAGAACTTCTTTTCTTCTCTTACATGAACTGCTGGCTATGAAGACGGCATTCTGGCACAGACAGCGAGCTGCAGAATAGCGCAGGAATTGGAGGAAAGCACAGGCGGCTGTCTTCTACGACGAGAGAATTGGAAGTTCGTACCACGCTAAAACAAATGCCTAACAAGAGGACCTCATGGCAATCGGATTTTTCAAATGTTATGTATTTGTGGAACGTGAAGTTCATAACTCGAATATTCCCCCCCCCCCCCCTCCAGAACAGTTCGATGCAATTCTCAAAAATTCTAGAGAAAATCAACATTGATTTTTCTGACCATCTTGAATATGCTAAAGCAAGACTGATGGCTCTTAAGAGGTCGTGTGGCTGTGTGGTAGAGTGGTCACTTATGCTGTATATGCCAACAATTCGATTCCCAGCACTGCCATAATTTTAACCAAAGGTGCATAGTCCATGAATATTTCCATGAAGCGTAAGATACGTAAAGATGAAAAAGAAGATTATTTTTTAACGTGTTCTTAACTGAGACAACCTTTTATAAAAAAAGTCAGTAATTAAGAATTTGTACTTGCAAAGAAAACATGATTTTTGAGTGATATGTAATTAGAAATAAGAAGACGCGCATTTTTCATAAAAATAGTATTTAGATATCTGTTAATTAGCATATGTTCGATGAATTGCATATTTACATAACTCAAGTCTTCGAAACAAACGGAAAAAAACAAAAAATAATGACCAAAACGAGACTCAAAGAAGCGCTTATCGGTCTCGAGCACTACTGATTTCTTTACATCTTCATGTATTTTAAACTTTACCGAATTGCTAGAACACGCATCTCTGTTTAAAAATTTCCTTTAGCTGGAAATCGAACCTAAAACCACCACGTGGCAGGCGAGCTTTCTACCGCACAGCCTGTTCAGAATAATCGACCTTGCCTTAGCATATTACAGGCATTCGGAAAACTTAAAAGTCAATTTCCTCTAGAATTTTTGAGAGTTGCATCGAACTATTTTGGCGGATTAATATTTCAGTTCTGACCTTCGCATATCAAAAATATAAAAATATTTCAAAAATCCGATTGCTTGTAGGTCGGAGGGGTGATTAGGTAGATAAGTAGTTGGAAGGTATAGCTAAATGTTACAAATAAAACATTTTCGATTTTCACAGTAGTTTCCATTTCATGTTCGATCAGAAGCTGAAAAAAAAAAGCCCTCGTACTTCACTGCAAAATGCCAGTTTCAGTGTCACTGATATTTGACAGTTCAACAATTATCGTATTATTGTGTATTAACTGCAGATATTATGAGCGCTGGAAAAGCACTGTCTCTTTCTCAGAGGAGAAAGCCGAAATTCGGACGTTGCACAGAATAGCAATATTTCTGTGGCTGCCATTCCAGTTATTAAACATGATGGCCGTTTATGATAGATATGAGATATTTAATGCTGTGCAACAAATTTGTGACGAAATATCAGTTCCAGGTAGGCAAGAGTGAAATTACAAAAACAATATTTTACTCTGTGTTATACCGGAGCCAAGGTAGCCCCTGAGGGCCGGAAACTCATATAACATCACAGAGGACGAGGTTGTCTATGACCAAGGCGTACCCAACAGCACCATGGTAAACACCGGCTATTTACATACAAGATAATGGAAACAGACATTCCGAGCACTACTTCCTGCAGGGGCAGCTCGAGCCACGGCCTGCAGGAAGTATTACTACCCCAAATCCTGATTGGCTGGAGATAGCTATTTAGGGGCTAGAACCAGGCCCGAAGTTCAGTTCACGCTGGATGCCGACCCTGTGTACTGCAGCCATTGAAGATTACGTCTTTGTCTTTGAATTGGACTGTTACTAGTGTGTGAGTGTGTTACCACGAACCTTTGTGGAAAATTAGAAGTGAACTTTTGTTTGCTCAATTAGGAGACTTTTTTTGTTATTGTTACCTTTCGTTTGTATGTTCAGTCATCAACCTTGTGAACTTACATCAATAAAAGTTGTGTTTGTGAAAAATTGCGAATTGTCAGCCACAACACAAGCGGCCACGACTTGATGCCTGCGTGTGTCTTCTTCATGGCGGAAGTTGTCCTTTAGCAGCTGGTCAATAGTGTGCATGACTTACTACAAGGTTTTCAACGGTTTTGCAAGAACTCTCAGGATACACACGAACGTTTATTTACGGAACTCTTGCAAAACCTCCCGGTTCCGCCGTTTCCCGGTTTCAACGAGGACACTGAAGACTGGGAAACATACGAGAAGCGGCTCCAGCAGCATTTTCAAATCCATCAGGTTGTCCAGGAGGCTGCTCGTCGTTCCTACGTTTTGCCCTGGAACCAGTCCAAAGTGTATGTTCTCTTGACGAAACTCCAACCTCGACCTCCAGATTCTTTGGCTTCCTCCCAGATTTGTGAGGTTTTCGCAGCTTACTACCGACGACGGTTCCATGTGTTGGCTGCCCGTGTCGAAGTTTACCAGTGTCGCAAGAAGGCTGGTCAATCCTATCGCCAGTGGGCAGCGGAACTGCAAGGTCTCAACCGGAAATGTCACTTCAACACACGAGTCTCCAAAGAATCCTACGTGGACGAGATGGTTTGCGACCACCTCATTCAGGCTGCCCCTGACGCAGCTTTCCGGCGCGACACCCACAGACTCGACGATCCTGCTCTGGACCAGATCATTGATCTAGTATTCAAGTACGAAGTCTGTACGGCGGCCGATAAGAGTTTGGAATCCTGGGCGGAAGTGGCGGTCCTCCGCGACCACGACGCATCACTGGCGGAGGTCGAAGACGTTCCCGCCGTTCGTTCCGATGACCGGCGCCGGCCATCCTGTTCTGCACAGCGTCGACAGGCAGCCGCCCTGTCCAGGAATCTGCGCTCTCGGACGGCTTCGCGAGTCCGTCGCAGACCGTCTGTGCACGGAGGCCCCCGCGCCCTCACTAGTGCTGCCAGCCCCTCTGGCAGCCGTCCTGCCCGGGATGCTTTAAGAACCGTGCACAGGAAGACTTCCCTGACAGGTGGGCGTATTGTGAAGTGTGTACCCGTAACGGACACGTCAGCTCGGTCTGCCGATCTCGGCAGCCCCCTCCTCATACGGCCGATGCCCGTCGGGGGTCTATACCCGTGGATGTCAAACAGGTGCAGCCTTTGGGATCTTCCAAGCTGATGATCGACGTTCAGGTCAACAGTTGGCCGCTGCAGATGCCGGTGTATACTGGAGCAGTGGTCTCACTGATCAACTATTCCTCTTATGCGAAGATTGGAGCGCCCCCACCTGACGCCAATACCTTGGCGCCTCCTTTCTTATAATAAGCAAGCGATCGCCCTCTCGGGTCAGTTCACAGCTTCCGTCACGTATAAATTGATTTGCCGGGAATTTACCTTCCTTGTGGTCAACAATGCGGCCACGGCGGATCTCTTCAGGCCTTTGGCTTCGCCATCGACGACAATGTGCATCTGGTGTCTCCCAGGTTCCGTTCCCGGCAGTCGATACCTTGTGCACGGAATTCCAGGACCTCTTCTCGCCGGGCGTCGGCTGTGCTCAAGATTTTCATGCGTCGCTCCAGCTGAAACTGTCTCCCCGCCTGAAGTACGTCCGGGCCCTGCAGGTTCCCCACGCCCTCCAGCAGCCTCTTCAACAAGAAATGGACCGGCGTACCACGGAGGGAGTCGTCACTCCGCTCCGTTACAGTTCGTGGGCGACACCCTTGGTCGTCGTCAAGAGACTAGATGGGCGTCTTCGAGTTGGTGGCGACTTCAATGCTATGCTTAACCCTCAGCTACAGGTTGGACACTATTCCCTCCTGCATCCTGAGGACCTGTTCTCCAAGCTCGAAGGGGGGCAATTTTTTTTGAAGATTGATCTTCCTCAGGCCTAACTCCATATACCTTTAGATGGGCCTTCTGCTCACTTGGCCATCGTCAACACCCCGTTTGGGCTGTTCCGGTTGAACTGCTTCACGTATGACATCTCTAGTGCACCGGCCATCTTTCTGTGTTACTTGGAGCAGCTCTTGCAGTATGTGTTAGGTTGTATAAACTGTCGTCATCGGCCGTACCACGGATGAGCATCTCAGTCATCTGCGACAATTGTTCCTGCGCCTGTGGACTGTGGGCCTAAAAAGCAACCTGCTATCTCCTACCTGGGTAACATCATTTCCCACAGTGGCATATCGCCTACCTCCTCCCGCTATAACGGCCCTTCCTCGTCTGCGCGATGTCCACCAATTCCGGTCTTTACTGGGTAAAATTGCTTACTATCGAAAGTTCATTCTCTCTGCCGCCCACATTGTGGCACCCCTCTATCACCTACGCCGAAAGAACGTGCCTTTTCATTGGTCCCCGGCTTGTGAATCGGCTTTCCAAACCTTAAAGCAGAGGTTGCACTCTGCAGAGTGTCTCATGCCGTATAACCCCTCTCATCCTCTCCTCTTGGCTACAGACGCATCAGACTATGGTGTTGGAGCTGTCCTTTCGCACCGTCTACCCGATGGATCAGAACGCCTGGTGGCGTACATATGTAAGTCCCTTACTGAGGCCCAATGCAAATATTCTCAAATAGAGAAGGATTCCCTAGCCATCATATTTGCCTGTACTAAATTCCTCCCATATCTTTACTGTAGGTCTTTTCATTGACGATAAGCCCATCGTGGCTTTATTTTCTCCGTCAGCCGAGTTATCCTCAAAGACTTCTCACTGCCTGCAGCGATGGGCCCTATTCCTTTCACGTTTTAGGTACACCATCTATTTCTGGCCCACCTGCCAGCAAGCCAACGCCGATGCCTTGCCTCGGCTCCCCTCCGGCCAGGATTCGGCATTCGAAATGTCGGACCTCCTAAATTTTTAGGTCGATGACGACCTACAGGATGCATTAGCTGCATTCCCAGTCACAGTTGAGAGGGTGGCCGCAGCAACGACCGCCGATCCACTCCTCCAACTGGTGCGCCGCTATGTTCTCCACAGCTAGCCGACGCTTCCTCCACCTCGCGCCCAGGCTGACCTCCGATTCTTCTTCTCCATCTGCAATCAACTGGTGGCCTCCGTGCGGAAAATGACGCCACTTCACGAGTCATTGTACCAACTTCCCTGTGGTCCTGGATTCTCCACGTCTTACATCAAGGTCACTGGGGTATTGCCCGGACGAAAACCCTCGAACGTCGCCATGTCTTCTGGGTAGGCATGACAGTGGATGTGGAGCACATGGTTCGGGGTTGTCAGCAGTGTACCCAGGCCCCTCCCGCACAGTGCCGGGTCCTTCCAATCCTGGCCAGCCGCTTCCCTCCCATGGGAAAGCATCCATGTGGAGTTTGCAGGACCCTCGGCAATTACTGGTTACTCATCACGGATGCCTACTCCCGCTTCCCTTTCATTATCCGATGCTCCTCTATCACCACAGAGAATACCATCTTGGCACTGTCAAAAATATTTTCCATTGAAGGCCTTCCTGTCACCTTGGTATCAGACAACAGCCCGCAATTTCGCAGTCAAGAGTTCGCCAGATCTGTTATGGTAATGGTATTCACCACGTCTTTACCCCTCCTTTCCATCCCCAATCCAATGAAGAGGCGGAGCACCTTGTTCGCACTTTTAACACTCAGATGAAGAAGCACATGGAGGACTGTTCCCCAGAAGAAACTCTTATGTTATTTCTCAGTACCTACAGGGCCACATCAGTGGGTGACAAAAGTCCAGCCGAACTGCTCCATGGTCGCCAGCCTCGGACCTTACTCCATCTCCTATAGACGTCCTCATGCCGCTTGCCCAGCCCGACGTCGCCTCGTAAGCGCCACCGTTGCGGCGTTCCAGCCGCCTCGCGCGGAAAGCGGCACCCTACTCTCCGTCGGCCGTGTTCCACCGCCTCCTTCAGGAGGACTTAGCTGCAGATCAGCCTACGGCACCGGGCTATATTGGTACTCTCTCCCCCGCGGTCACTCGGACCGCACCAGCTTTTCCAAGGGGGGAGGGGTGTTATATCGAAGCCAAGGTAGCCCTTGAGGGCTGGCAACCCATTTAACACCACAGAGGACTAGGTTGTCTATGCCTAAGGCGTACCTAGCAGCACCATGGTAAACACTGCCTATTTACATACAAGATAATGGAAACAGACATTCCGAGCACTACTTCCTGCAAGGGGAGTTTGAGCCACAGCCTGCAGGAAGTATCACTACGCCAAAACCTGATTGGCTGGAGACAGCTATTTAGGGGCTAGAACCAGGCCCGAAGTTCATTTCACGCCGGATGCTAACCCCGTGTACTGCGGCCGTTGAAGATTACGTGTTCGTCTTTGAATTGGACTGTTGCTAGTGTGTGAGTGTGTTACCACGAACCTTTGTGGAAAATTAGAAGTAATTTTTGTTTTCCTCAATTAGGAGACTTTTTTCGTTATTCCTACCTTTTTTTGTTCTCTGGGTGATCAGACTGTGCACGGTGTCGTACTTTATCTACCGATGAAGTTGACTTTTATTTAATCCGAATGAATAGTGATGACGACGACGACGACGACGATATACTTGAAATGTACATGCATAGCAGAAGCCCCTTTTTTCCAAGCTATCTAATATAGCAAGAGGAATCTGCCTTGCGAAAGAGATATCAGTTGGCAGGGATCCTTATATTGGACAGACGAAACAGACTTGATCCGAAACAAATCGATGACATCCTGACAATTCATTGTAATTAAAACTGTATCAGAGAGTAGTTTGGAGACAGCTTTGTTCCTGTTTATTTTCTAATTTCTTAGTTGATAAAATTCAGATATGTAAATTTTAATCATTGAAGCAGAGGATGTTATAAAAAACGGAAATGTGATTTTTCATTCCAAGACCGACTATCATTACATAAGTTGGTAGATACTTAGTTTCCTTGTGAAACTTGAAACGATTCTAAATTTTCATTATTGTAGAAGACAAGCTATTCCCATATGTATCACAATGATGTCGCAATTACACACTATCATCCAGGAATATACAGTAATGGAAAAAAGTATTCACACACCGTTGTTCTTGTAGAATAATTTTATTTATTAGAGCTAAAGATTACTGTACATATAAAAGGAGTAACTAAATTACCCTCCTCCAAAAAGTAAATAAAAATTGTGCACCAGCTGGCTTCACACAGTGGGGAAAAAATTCATAGATACAGAGAAAACTACAAGATACGTAAATATAATTAAGATGTTAATACTTTGTAGACATTCCTCTTCTCTGTATCACTTCTGTTAACGTCTTTGGCATGGAATGAATCAGTGTTTTGATAGTCTCTGAGGTAATATTTTCCCATTCTTGTTGTAGACTTGTTTTAGACAGTCTTACTTCGTATTTCATGTTATCTGAACATTCTTTCAAGTGTACTCTAAATATGTTCAATTGGATTAAGGTCTGCCCTCTGTGCTGGAAACGTGAGAACATGGGGCGCATGGTACAACAGCCGCCCGAGGTGGCCGAGCGGTTCTAGGCGCTACAATATGGAACCGCGCGACCACTACGGCCGCAGGTTCGAATCCCGCCTCGAGCATGGATGTGTGTGATTTCCGTAGGTTAGTTAGGTTTAAGCAGTTTTAAGTCCCATAGTGCTCAGAGCCATTTGAACCACTTGAGCCGTGGTACAACAAACACTGACGAACAATTTCCCCTGTATGCTTAGGGTCATTGTCTTGGTGAAAGTAGTAATCTATGCCTAAGCTCAAGCTACGAAAACTTTTCTGCAGATTTTCTTTTAGGATATTTAAATACTGAAATCTATCCATGTTACTTTTAACAAAAACAAGTTTGCCAACACCAGATTTAGCCCTACATCGCTATACCATAAGTCTTCCAACGGCTTGCTGTACTGTGAGTGGAACGTGTTTGGGATCCAACTCAGTATTTGATCGTCTCCACACAAAAATTCTGCCATCAATTACAAAAACACTGATAGAAAAGAAACGTGACACCAAGGAGGAGTTGTGCGACATAAACGAAAGTTGGTAGGCGTATTTCTACATCTGAATGATGATATCTATTGAGATTTCGCACCAGGCACATGAGAGTGGTGCTCGTAGCGTCACTTGGAGGATAGGTTTGCTTTAAATACACTCTGTAGCGGTCGTGAGCTTTAGTTACCTTTGAGACTGGACGTGATGAGTTAACGTTAGTCAACAATGCCTATAAGGCGACTTCAACGAGGTCGTATAATAGGCCTACGAGAAGCTGGATGTTCCTTCTGCGGTACTGCAGAAAGACTTGGCAGGAATGTAGTAACTGTACATGATTCCTGGAAGAGGTGGTCACACAAGATGACCGTACTCTGGACGGCTACGTGGAATTATTGAGAGGGAAGGCTGTTGTGTTCGGTGTATAGCTCTGGCGCATCGTACTGCATGTATAGCCCTTGTTGGCACCACAGTGACACAACGAACTGTTACAAACCGGTTACTTCAAGGACAGCTCCGAGCCAGACGCCCTGTAGCGTGCATTCCACTGATCCCAAAACACCGCCATTGGTGACTTCAGTGGTGTCAATCGAGGGCTCACTGGAGGGCAGGTTGGAGGTCTGTTGTGTTTTATGATGAAAGCTGGTTGTGCCGCGGTGCCAGTGATGGCCGTGTGTTGGTTAGAAGTCCATCTGAGGGCCTGCAACCAACCTGTTTGCATGCTAGACACACTGGACCTACACCTGGATTTATGGTCTGGGGTGCGATTTCGTGTGACAACTGGAACACTTTCGTGGTAATCCCACTGATTGCAAAGTTGTATGTCAGTCTGGTGATTCGACCTGCCATTCATGAACAGCACTTCACTTAGTGTTTTGCAGTATGATAACGCTCGCCCACATGCCGCTTTTGTAACCTAACATGCTCTACAGATTGTTGACATGTTGCCTTGGCCTGCTCGATCACCAGATCTGTCTCCAATCGAGAACATATGGGACATCATTGGACGACAACTCCAGCGTCATCCACAAACAGCATTAACTGTCCTTGTATTGACCAAGTGCAACAGGCATGGAACTCCATCCCACAAACTGACATCCGGTTCAAAAAATGGCTCTGATCACTATGGGACTTAACTTCAGAGGTCATCAGTCCCCTAGAACTTAGAAGTACTTAAACCTAACTAACCTAAGGACATCACACACATCCATGACCGATGCAGGATTCGAATCTGCGACCGTAGCGGTCGCGCGGTTCCAGACTGTAGTGCCTAGAACCGCTCGGCCACTCCGGCTGGCTGATATCCGGCACCTATACCACACAATGCATTCACATTTGCATGCGTGCATTAAACATTCTGACGATGAAACAGCTTGTTAATGTACCAGCATTTCACATTTGCAGTGGCTTATCTCGTGTTTACATTATCCTGTGATATTGCGGTGTTAATCACTTAAATACGTTACCTAGACAAATGTATTCGTGAAATTTCATTACTGTACGTTAATGACTTTTAGTTGCTGCGATTTTTCCCGTCCGTGTACGTTAAATTTACTTTCATCTGTGAACAATACCTAATTCCAGAGACTTGTGTTCTTGCTTATTTTCTCTCGAGCAAATTCAAGTCTCTTCGTGTTCTTCTTGCTGATGTATGGTTTTCTTCTAGGTACCCTAGCTCCTTAATCTGTAGTACTTCCACAGCAAAGAGCCCTTGGTGTGAACTGGTCATTAACATACGCAGACAATGCAGAAGCTGAAAATTTAGAATCTTTATTGACCATCCTTATTAACGTATTTAATTCTCTTCGCTTTAGCTTCAGTGGTTGACTTCTTCTTTCGCTATTAATGAGAGTATTTCTTTCTCTAAATCGCGATATTATGGACTGCACACTTGCCCAGCTTCTTTCGACAATATCAGTTATTTCTGAAAATGATTTTCCCTTTTTATGCCGGTAGTTGACTATTTGCCTCTCCTCTACAGTTGTTTCCTTCCCTTTGTGGCCCGTTTTGCTGTCGCACGGCATTCACCGTGTACCAAAAGTAACATAAATAAGTTGCAGCTTGTCACTGAAAGCGTTCTTTGATGGAAGCGGTTCGTTTGTCGTTTCTGTGTTTACATTTCTAGTAGTGTATGAATGCTGTTTTTTCCCCATTGTGTGAAGCGAGCTGGAACAGAATTTTTATTTATTTTTTGCAGAAAGCTAATTTAGTTAATCCTTTCACATCTGTAGATTGGGAAGGAAACCACATACTTTTAGTTTTCCAAATCACATATCTGATTGAGATCTTTAGTTCTAACAAATAGTTATTCTACATAAAAACTTTTTTTTCCATGACTATAGATGTACAGCGTAACTAAATCAATCTGAGTGTAGTTTCATCATGTGATGGGAGTATGTCAGAAGCAATATCAGCCTGCTGACACGGAGTTACTACTATAATGGTAGCAGCATCAGTGTGGCTATCCCGAGGGAGTGGGCGGCCCAGACCCTCCACGTTCGACCACAGCCTACCCGCTCCCAGCATTCATACTCGAGCACTCCATGGCATGGCGTAATGAGTTCAAGCGAGTGTGAGCGAGCAAAACGCCCAGTTTGCAGAAATCCGGTCGGAGCACGCTGCTTCCAATATATTACTCGTCTGTCGTGTCCAGCTGAGGCGTGGCGCCTTATTTCGCCCCTGTCGGGAGCCTGTGTATCGGGGGAATGACTCATGCGTGTACAGTGACGGATGAAGCGGGTTCAGTCGAGTACGTAGTTCTCACTTTCATCCACCAGAGTACAGTAGGGGACAGAGACATTCAAGAAGCAGTTCAAGAGAATGTTTCTGTGAATTGTTCTGTTTATTCTTGAAGGTTTTTTTTGTTTATTTATGTTTGTACAGTTTTGTATACGCTTTTAGTAGTCTGAATGATGCGTGAATGTGGTCTCAAGTAAATATGTAGATCATCGTTGTACTAATGAACGCTATAGTGTGAGGAAGTCTTGAGACAGTGTGAATGCAGACGATGGGGAATTTTGTATCATAATATGTTAAATAAGTTTATGGTAAAAGGAAAGCTAATTCGAGTGCAAATGAAAATGGTTAATAACGTAAAGTATAAGCAAAACAACAGTATGTTAAATATTTACTTCGGGAAAAAGTACAGTTCGAAAGTGTGTTATTTGTTGATTGGTTAGTCATGAGAAGCGCGGACTAACGCGGGAGGATAATGTTTTTCTATTGGCCTGAAATAAAACTAACCAATCAGTACGGAGTATTCTTCGCCCGAATTTTCTCTTGGAGATAGAGAATGCTTACAGCAGTCAAAGTAGTCGGAGCCCAGCCTTCCAGTGGTACAGTCGTGTGTAGTTGTAGTTGGCGGTTTTAGTTGTGCTACATGCACCAAAAGTGCTTTAAAGTGAAGGCATATTTATTCCGGCGTGTTTTTTAGAAATTATAATTTGTGGTAAGTTTGTGGGACCAAACTGCTGGCCGGCCGGTGTGGACGTGCGGTTAAAGGCGCTTCAGTCTGGAACCGCGTGACCGCTAAGGTCGCAGGTTCGAATCCTGCCTCGGGCATGGCTGTGTGTGATGTCGTTCGGTTTAAGTAGTTCTAAGTTCTAGGGGACTTATGACCACAGATGTTGAGTCCCATAGTGCTCAGAGCCATTTGAACCATTTTGAACCAAACTGCTGAGGTCATCGGTCCCTCGGCTTACACAATACTTAATCTAACAAACTTGTGCTAAGGACAACACACACGCCCATGTCCAAGGGAGTACTCGAACCTCCGACGGGGGGGGGGGGGGGGGGGGGGGAGCCGCGCGAACCGTGGCAAGGCGCCTGAGACCGCACGGCTACCCCGCGCGGTCGGATTTTTTTTTTTTTTTAGAAAGAACGGATTTTTTAAGTAATTTTGAGTATGAGAAAAGACAGTAATTCCGCGTGGCATATTGAGCAGATCGGTGACTGAAAAATTGAGTGCATTAGACACCGATAAACTTAAATAGTGTGGCGAGCATTTTCATTTAAGAACAATCCGTGTTTAGTAGCTGTTCAGATTTCGGGAAATAGGTTACCATAAACTTGCTAACATGAATGAAAGGCTTTGTGGATGACTGTGGTAGGATTAGCACAGGCTTGGCAGTGAACTTGTAATTCTCTTCAGAATATACCGAAGTATTGCAACTATTTTCACCTTTAATTCAAAATTAAGACTTTTTCCCGATTCTTGGAATAGTTACGTTGCATACATCTTGGTGCGAGTTGCAGTGTGGTAGGTGTCTGCTCGGCTTTCCTACGGGCGATCTGCTGCGACGAGTTTACAGATAGGCGCAGGTAAAAGGACGAAAAGGAACCGCGCCGCCGCACGGCGGTGTGTACTGTGATGGACAGAGCTTGCGTCCTTCAGTTTCCTGCACTCTCTTCTGTTGGCAGTCAAGAGCAGCTCTGTAAAAACGTAAATTGTGACTCAGATTTCATTCAGGGTAAATACTGTGTGTAGGCGTTTCAGTGCATTGCCTGTATATACCACTACCAATATTCTAAGAGGCTGTTCCCGGCGGAGGTTCGAGCCCTCCCTCGGGCATGGGTGTGTGTGTTTGTCCTTAGGATAATTTAGGTTAAGTAGTGTGTAAGCTTAGGGTCTGATGACCTTAACAGTTAAGTCCCATAAGAGTTCACAAACATTTGAACATTTTTTAAATATTCTAAGAAAATCACTACCTGGTGAATAACGTCATTATCATATAATACTCCTCATTTACTGTAAATATAAAATACTTGTTTCAGATTTATTATTTTACCATAACACCGTGTAAAAAATGTAAGCTGTACGGGCCCGTGATGTTCAACGTTGTTGAGAACAAACCACTTTAAAATTAGTATTGATAGAGACAACATTATCAGGTTAATCGTCGCCAGAGTGTGTGGCCACACGCAGAAAATAATGTTGCAATTTATTTGTTTGGGACTGTAATGAAATTATCAAAATACCAAAGAAGTTCTGTCCTATCTAGAGTGAGTCAGTGGCCAAAGTGATTGAGCCTACCGCCACGGAAACGGAAAACGGTCCAGCATGCCAAAATAATAAATATGTTTTCTGAAGTTATTCGTTGAAGAAAATCACACTGAAGTTCCAATTTCCGTCGTACGGGAGCAAAATAACCAGATGCCGGTTACGCTTGAGTGAAATCGAAAAGCAAGAAACTTTTAGTCAGAGCAAAAGCCAATGAATCCGACAAGGTCGTTATTAAATTCTATATCGTGTTAATAAGAGGCATCAGAGGACAGCAACCTAAAACTATCTGGTTATTGTAGAATGATTAAGCATGTGTTACGAGCTCACGTAACGGTATTTTATTGGTGACATAATAACTCCTTGGCAAGGATCACTTTAGGAGGTACTGATATTGTAAAAATAAACTAACTCTTTTCGTTAATAGAATTTAGGAAATCATATGTTGCGGTGCCCAGGTTGATTACCCCTTTCTTGACTCCGACAAACATTCTAATTAATTACGCATTGATGCAAAGGAAATAAAATATTAGATATTAGTATATGACTGGGCTGTAGACTTCCTACCACACAAATCTCGGGAGGACATACTTATAGGAAAACGATGTTTGAGCAAATGCAGAGTGTGTCGTAGCAAAGGATGTGTGATAGAATCTTCATATGTATGTGACATGTTAGACCACGCGAGTATACCTCTGAAACTGGCAGCGGACTACACATATATAAACCGGAGATCGCATTGTTAAAATTTTGTTGTAACCCGCGATCGGATTCGGCCTTCACATCCAGGTTATTTTCAAGTGGATTTTTGTGGGACCGTTATCACGCACATGCAACCAACAAATAGAGGGTGTTTCAAGAACACCTAGACAATTTCCCACAGGTTTGCTTTGCAGGAGACTCATCCGAATTTTCAGCATTCTTCAGCGAGAGAAGCTACAGGAAAGATTAACTTCTGATGGCCGGGCTTCACATTCATGCAGAATTTTTTAAATCGGAGGTATTGTACATCACGTATAGGTTTGCTGTTAAAGTTCTGTGTGTGTGCGTTTTAAGACAAGTTAAGTTATTTCTCCCAGAAATACCCCACGTAACTGTCCTTACGGTAAAATGAAAGTCAGGCTTAGGTAGAGGCTTAGTAGTACCATTTACAGCACGTCATCTCTGAATGGAACAGGAATGAGATATGCTGTACTAGTGGACTGTGTAAGTACTGTCCACAACACAACGTAGGATTTATATGAAATAAGGAATGGGGAAAGAAAGGGTAGGGATGGGCTGGATTTAGTAACTTCCAACCGCACAGGGCATTGTGATAATGCAATGGTGAAAGTTGAAAACTTGTGCCGGACCGCGATTCGAACCCGAATGATCCGCTTCATATGAGCGGTTGCCTTAACCACTTCGCCCATCCTACACGTGGTCCCTGACCAACTCAAATCTCCAACTTAACGCACGCTGCAACGCAGCGTCCCTGGTCTATTAACCCCCTACCAGCAAATTATTGATTCCCGCAGGAGTTGGATCGATGTTAATGCATCCATACCGAAACAATCGTCAAGGAGCCGTCGTGCTCTTACAGAAATGTATATTAATTGATTGATGTCTGTTGCCGGACATGTCCGACAGAACAAATACCACTCAAATATTATATACAACGTAGGATGTCTAGTGACGAACAGTGGTTGATGTGGATATTCTGACTGGATAATATAATTGAAATGTTTCTGGTGGCTTTTGTCTTCATTGTGGATCTCTCTCTCTCTCTCTTATACTTTCATAACTTGCCAACTAACAGGGATACCTCGATCTTCGTAACATCTGAGGAATGCCTGCTATGCGGCTTCCCCAATTTCCTTGCCGTCTTCTTCTGCCGTCCGGCATCCAAAGCGCCTGGAAAATCCGATAACCTAATCGTTCAGTAAACGCTTCATAAAGAGCAGTTCCTAACACCTCTACACAAAGTTTATTAAGATCGCCATTCGCACATCGCTCCACTAGGTAACGACTGGAAATGCCTTACAAAAACTACGTTATTGCGCGTGAACTTGTTGAATGTGACACCACAATGAATACGGGAGGGCACGTGGTGCTGTAAAATGTGATGAATTTAAAAAGAAAATTGTACTAGAATATTATTGTAGCCCTATATCACGTGTTCATTAACACACTGTAGAGCTGAAACGAGTATTTGCAGGTAAGTGAATAAATCTGCAGATGTTCCATTAATCTAGACCACCATAAATAACGTTTTGTTCAGAAGCAAAATAAAACATGCGTCAATCAAATGTTGGTTAGCTACCAGCGGACATAAACTAGCAGAGTGCTTTTCTTGGAACTTCGTTTGTTACGAATAGATGAACAACAGTACGACTCATTTAAATAGCAACCCATATTTTTTGTTCAGTAATCCACTTCCTCTCCTCAAGATCTGTTCAAAAACGTAGCACAGTGTACCATCACGTAATCATGACGTTATTAAAAACGCAATATAAAGTTTACCTTGACTCTCCTGCACTAGCACTCGTGCAAGTAGCCGGTTTGACGAAACTTGTGAACTTGCTGGTCCTGATAGTAAAGAAACAAATGGAATCACAAGGAAAATGCATACGAGTCATTCAATCCGCTCCCTTCATTTGAGAGTTTGTGTGAGTATGATGTATACCAAGTAAGAGAAGGTAAAACTTACCTCTCCTTTTTATTTAAGTATTTGAAGGATAACATTTTTGCTATGAACTACACTATGTATTACAAATTCCTGCAATTGTGATTTCGACTTCTCAGTTCTGTCCAAGTGGTTAATGTGCTGAAAAGACACCAGTTGTCAACATTAGTAGAATAAATAAGATGAATTTGAGCTCACTTTTACTTGCTTTATAATATTGACAGCTGCTCAGTTTTCAGCATATTAACCACTTACGAATGACCTACAAGTCGAATCTGCAGTTGTGGAAATTACAGTAAATAGTGCACGTCATGGCGAAAGCTTCGTTCAAAAAATTCAAAGAGACTGCGATCACAATATAAACACAGTTGTGTTCATTTTTGTGATTAACAATACATTGTAATTCAGCACTCATTGTCGAGCTGCAAAATTGAAAGTGTGATACGTTCGAGACGAACAGATAGACATTCCGGAAATCCCGTGCAACTGAAGCTCGCTAGTCACCAGTTCCACAATTTTTCAAATTATGGTGCATTTTACTATCATCATGTCGCAAACTTCTGAAAGGCGTTAGTTAAAACAAAGTATCTGAAGTAGACGACACTCCCTCAGAATTATTGAGAACCTTGGGGAGGCAAAAATGACAAAACTATTCCCTATGGTATGCAAGATATATGAGGCAGGCGATATACTCTCAGACTACTAGAAGAATATAACAATCCGAACTACAAAGAAGGCGGATGGTGACAGGTGTTAATATTGGTGAAGCATCAATTTAATTAGTAATGACTGCAAAATACCTACGTCTATAGAATCGTTGGTTTAGGGAAAGTTTTTGTCAGTGCTGACTACGTAGATATTCTCTGCTTGCGCGACAGAAAAGTGTATACATGGCGTCAAATGTAGGGTGAAGGATTTAATATTTGATTCCAGTGACTGTTGGAGGAACTGCATACGATTCGGTTCCACAATAGTACACTACTGGCCATTAAAATTGCTACACCACGAAGATGACGTGTTACAGACGCGAAATTTAACCGACAGGAAGAAGATGCTGTGATATGCTAATGATTAGCTTTTCAGAGCGTTCACACAAGGTTGGCGCCGGTGGCGACACCTACAACATGTTGACATGAGGAAAGTTTCATATACAAACAGTAGTTGACCGGTGTTGCCTGGTGAAACGTTGTTGTGATGCCTCGTGTAAGGAGGAGAAATGCGTACCATCACGTTTCCGACTTTGATAAAGGTCGGATTGTAGCCTATCGCGATTGCGGTTTATCGTATCGCGACATTGCTGCTCGCGTTGGTCAAGATCCAATGACTGTTAGCAGAATATGGAATCGGTGGTTGAGGAGGGTAATACGGAACGCCGTGCTGGATCGCAACGGCCTTGTATCACTTGCAGTCGAGATGACAGGCATCTTATCCGCATGGCTGTAACGGATCGTGAAGCCACGTCTCGATCCCTGAGGAAACAGGTGGGGACAACAACCATCTGCACGAACAGTTCGACGACGTTTACAGCAGCATTTACTATCAGCTCGGAGACCATAGTTGCGGTTACCCTTGACGCTGTGTCACAGGCAGGAGAGCCTGCGATGGTGTACTCAGCGAGGAACCTGGGTGCACGAATGGCAAAACGTCATTTTTTCGGATGAATCCAGGTTCTGTTTACAGCATCATGATGGTCGCATCCGTGCTTGCCAACATCACGGTGAACGCACATTGGAGGCGTGCATTCGTCATCGCCATACTGGCGTATCACCCGGCGTGATGGTATGGGGTGCCGTTGGTTACACGTCTCGGTCACGTCTTGTTCGCATTGACGGCACTTTGAACAGTGGACGTTGCATGTCAGATGTGTTACGACCCGTGACTCTACCCTTCTTTCAATCCCTGCGAAACCCCACATTCCAGCAGGATAATGCACGACCGCATGTTGCTGGCCCTGTACGGGCCTTTCTGGATACAGAAAATGTTCGACTGCTGCCCTGGTCAGCACATTCTCCAGATCTCTCACCAACTAAATACCTCTGGTCAATGGTGGCCTAGCAACTGGCTCGTCACAATACGCCAGTCACTATTGTTGATGAACTGTGATATCGTGTTGAAGCTGCATGGGCAGCTGTACCTGTACACGCCATCCAAGCTCTGTTTGACTCAATGCCCAGGCGTATCAAGGCCGTTATTACGGCCAGAGGTGGTTGTTCTGGGTACTGATTTCTCAGGATCTATGCACCCAAATTGCGTGAAAATGTAATCACATGTCAGTTCTAGCATAATATGTTTGTCCAGTGAACAGCCGTTTATCATCGGCATTTCTTCTTGGTGTAGCAATTTTAATGGCCAGTAGTGTAGTTAGTGGGAAGGGAAGATATAGCGCTACAGCAAGACAGGGTCTACCTGTGATCTTTCCTGTAGCGGTTTGTTAGCAAATGACTTGGTTGAACACTCTTCGCTGTTAAGCTCTACGTCATACACTTGGAGAAAGTAAACATCCGTCGCTGGGAAATGACAAAGGTCGTGTGGAAGATATACACCAGAGGAGTGGGTCGATGACGTGGCTTTAGGTAAAAGAACCTTCACCGGTCTAGGAACAAGTGGCAGCAAAATTCCAATTACGGAATGGTTCTCTTGGAATTCGTTCGACCGATGCTCAAAGTGACACTAAGGAGACTTCGTACAAACCACGAGTTGTAACACCTTACTCCACTGTATGGACAGTGTACAACTGGTGAACCGTTGTGGGTAAGCCATGGATCACGGCAAAACATTTGTTGGAGAGCAGAGTTTGGTTGGAGCATTGCAAAAGAACGCTTGGAGAACCAAGCTGTTCCGCAGGAGTCAAGATGTCTCACTAGTCACTGCTGCTTCAAGAACGCAGTCCAGGCAATATCCTACATAGCCGCCTGGTCCTCACTCTGCTTCTGACGCCACTGCTGATCTTCCCATCCCGATGATGTGAGACGAGAGGTAGCTGTCACTCACGGGTTGAGCTGGTTGCCACGCCCTGAGCCGGCCTCGCACCACTTCGCTGCTACGAGCTTCTGCTCAGAGCACCGATGTCGCTTCGGGAGTCATTAATCGTTTTCATCTCGCCGTAGGTAAGAACTGGTCCACACTGTCTTTCTTACAGGTTTTGTGATCCCATATAACACGTGTCACTATTGACACTCTGGCAGAGCCCACTGAGAGCTCTGTGAGCATGCTGTTAATATCTGTGTTCCCAAGTAAGTCATGCATAATAAATACCAGTGAAAAAACGATCCTACTGCAGCACAAAAAGGGCCAATACGCAGTTGCTTTAAAAGACTCAGTCTGAAAAGTGAGGTACCAGCTGCCTAATTCTCTTTCCTCACCACCTTTTTAAATTTTCCCAAAAATTTTGGCATGCGAACATATTCGCTCTCTTTTTTAACATGCAACTCACATATTACTCCCACAAGCTCCCCTAACTGTAATTCGCTCACACCCACTAGTCCATCGCTGTAAGTCGCTCATACCTATCCAATCACACTTGCCCATTCTCTCTCACTAATTCATTTAATTATCATTAATAATTATCTCTTTGTGTCTCTGTCTGTCACTGCCCCCTGTCTCACAGCCACAGTCTTCGTTCTGTCCTATTAATACTGTATCCTAGCACTGTCACTATCTCCCACGCTCTCTCTCTTACTACTGCTATCTCATTCATTTTTCACACTGCTTTTGTCTCTTCGCACTGTCGCTATCTCTCTCTTCTTCGTTGTCATTGTCGTAGACTCCGTCTCATTATCACTGGCTCTCACCGACTTCCACTTTTTAATTCTCTTTATTCCCCTTTCATTCCCACCGTCTGCTTCACTCTCTTCGTGGCACTGTTCTTCACTGTCAAGTATGTTCCACTGCCACTGTGTCCCTCTCTTTCACAGTGCCATTGTCTCTTTCGCTCTTTGTGTACCACAACCACTGTGCACTGTCTTCCAGTTCAAATGGCTCTGAGCACTATGGGACTTAACTGCTGTGGTCATCAGTCCCCTAGAACTTAGAACTACTTAAACCTAACTAACCTAAGGACGTCACACACATCCATGCCCGAGGCAGGATTCGAACCTGCGACCGTAGCGGTCGCGCGGTTCCAGACTGTAGCGCCTAGAACCGCTCGGCCACTCTGGCCAGTATTTATTACTTTTCCTTCTCTTCCCCACTGGCGCTATCTTCTTCTCTCTGAGCATAAAAAAGTGCGAATATATTCACATGCCAAAATCTTTGGAAAATTTTTTAAAGGTGCTGAGGAAGGTAAATGAGGCAGCTGGTGCCCAACTTTTCAGAGTCCTTTGAAACAGGAGCATATTAATCTTTTTCGTCGCTTCAGTCTGGAACCGCGCGACCGCTACAGTCGCAGGTTCGACTCCTGCCTCGGGCATGGATGTGTGTGATGTCCTTAGGTTAGTTAGGTTTAACTAGTTCTAAGTTCTAGGGGACTGATGACCTCAGATGTTAAGTCCCATAGTGCTCAGAGCCATTTGAATCATTTTGAATCTTTTTCGTGCTCCGATAGGAGCATTTTTGTGCCTGTCGTCTTCTTTTCTCTGCTATAGCACAGCATGCCACTCATACGTAGAGAACTTTATAGGTCAGTAAAATTTTGGTTGTTTACTTATGTGAAACTGAAATAACTCAAAACTAATATTACACCTCAGACCGGATTTTACGTGCATAAATATTTTGGATGTGCTTTTATACTACCTCAAGGCGGTTTCCAGAACCCTTCTGATGACAATCGAGACGCTTTACAGGCTATTTCTCCTTGCTACGTCACTTTATGAACTACGTTTCCACTGCATACCGGATCTTACGTGCGTATTTTACATGCATAAGTAGGGTACCCTTGAACCTCTTTATCTCGGAAACAGATAAAAATATCAAAATATCAAGAAAATTTTTAGGTTTATTCGAGATCAAAATATTAGGAATATATCGTAAAAAAATTCAGCCATTTGCTGTGCATAGCCATCTTGGAATCCACGGCTCGGTTTTGGTGCCTAAAAACCACGCTTTCGTGTTTTCTCAGGAACCGCCCATGAACTAAATGGTGCATTCATAAGTCCCTTACGGCACATCATAGGCCACAGGTAACGCAAAAAGAACCAACCGATTTGCTCCATTTGCCTAAGCTGCAGGGGTGTCTAGCCCAAAGGTTATGCGAAACACTTGACCATAACTTTCTATCACCAACTGAACCCGAACTATGAGCCTCGAAAAAAACCCGTTTTCATTCGCGGCGTTTTGGAAAATATTAGTTAGCACATTCTGTCACATGAGTACCGATTTTACCAAGTTGTTTATGCTTATTTGCAATGCTTCAGTGCACAGACTACCAACAACGTTTTACTGCCTCAACCATACGGTTCTGTACCGCATTGCTATCATCTCTTCCTCAAGATTGTATGCACACTATAAGATCTTTTCTTTGACGTATAAATAGCTTGGCGCCCATCTCAATGAACTGCTCAAACAATCATTTCCATTAGCTCCAATTGACCCATCCTACGTCCGCTTTCTGCTTTATTTCCTCAGGAAGAATGTGTTTAGAACCAAACTTCTTTTTTGTTCTCGAACAATTTTCCTAAAGCATGACCTCTGTCATTTCCAGTATCATGTCCAGAGTTTACCACTAGAGAATAATTTCTTTAGTTTTTGCTCTACTTTCGTATTAAACTATCGCAGTAACACGTTGTAGTAGGAACTGATATCATTTACCAGGGTCTGTAACTGTTTGTTACCGTAGTGGTCTAGAGGATCAGTCCGGCTTTCGCAGCCGTGCAATGCGGACGTGCTGCTGTTTCCGCCTGCGGAGCGCGCGCTCGCTGTTGTTTACATTTCAGCGCCCGTCACTTACGCGTACTAGAACCATGGCCAACCGTTTTAGAAAATCAACACTACGATTCACCTTCTGCAACGACTACGCACGACCAAAGGCCTTGGAAGTGGAACGCTTCCTACGCGACGTTGCTAAGATCTCAGCTTCCGACATCTTAAGCATCCATTTGTCCATATTAAGCAATACGGTGCACGTCAAAATCGTCAATGACGCGGTATGTGAAAGAATACTTCGTGACACCAACTATGGATTACGCTTTTGCCATGCCGACGGCAATGTCGGTGCGGTCACTGTCGACCATGCAGGCTTGGGAATGCGCACCATATGAGTTTTCGAACTCCCGTTCGAGCTCCCGGCGGAAGACGTTATCGCGGCTTTCCACCCCTATGGCACTGTACGTGGCCACACTGCCGAACGCTGGGCGCAATTCCAAACGTACCCCGTTCGTAACGGTGTATGACAGATCACCATCGATCTCCATCGCCACGTACCATCTTACCTGCAAATTAACGGGTGCCGCGGGGCTGTCATATACGACGGCCAACCTAAGACCTGTTTCGCGTGCGGCAAAGAAGGCCACCTCTGATCTGAGTGTCTTCGGCGACGAATCACCCAATTGCCAGCTGCTACCGTGGCACCTCCGGCTCCGACGACGGTTTTACCGATCACCTACGCATCGGCACTCTCTACTCCTCCCACCGGCCACCGCCCGTCGGACCATGTACCGGTGACCCTTCCTGCTGCCACGGTTACCGCCGGGCTCGACACGTGGCGCTCACAGCCTGGCGCTACTCCGGCGCCACTACCAACAGCGACGACTTGCGATCCCCATCCGCCCAATCATATGGACGCCCCTTCACTTGACGTTCCCGCGACGGCCTTCCTCCCAGAGCGCCGCGACTCCCTTCCGTCTTCCGACACAGAGGGACGAACCCGCAAACAACGTTCACCTAAGACGCGCGAGAGGAGGCGCCGTACGGTCTCAGAACGAGACGGATCGCCCCTTCCCCCCCTCCCTGATGCTCCAGAGGCCGTCCGACTCGACGAGGCCTCGGAGAACCTGCATGACGATACGAAAGACGACAACATGACGCCGACTGTGGCTGTGTCGATGACTTCTCTACCGGCTCACCCAGGTGCTCCTGAACCAATGGACTCCACCGTTGCGACTGCCGCCGAGACGTCCTCCACCCCTACGACAGCGCCTTCAATGGCGAGTGAGGACGTCGATGAAGGCCTGGACCACACTCTGGGGACAGAGTTACCCCAGACGGAAGCCTCGTAACGCCGCTTATAATGCCGCTCGCAGACGCTACAGGGCACTCTTCTGTTTAGAGTAAATCGCCCCTTTGTTTCTTGGACGCTGCGATCATTACTTGCTTGGGGGTGATTTTAATTGTGGTTCAAATTGTCCAAATGGCTCTGAGCACTATGCCACTTCGAACTTCTGAGGTCATCAGTCGCCTAGAACGTAGAAGTAATTAAACCTAACTAACCTAAGGACATCACACACATCCATGCCCGAGGCAGGATTCGAACCTGCGACCGTAGCGGTCGCTCGGCTCCAGACTGTAGCGCCTAGAAACGCACGGCCACTCCGGCCGGCTTTTAATTGTGTCTTGCACCCTAAGGATCAAGTACCCCACTACAACACCTGTCAAGAACTGCGTCTTGTTGTTCGAGATCTGTTGTTCCGCGGCACTTGGGAAGTTAGGCACGGCGACGCGCCTGGACATACTTATCAGACGAGTCACTCCGCGAGCCGCCTTGATAGGATTAATGTCTCTCGGAAACTCACACCTGCAGTCCAAGGTGCAGAACTTTGGCCCTTGGCCTTTTCGGACCACTGTGGCTACATCTGCAACATTCTCCTCTCCCAGCAAGTGGTCTGGCGTAGTCGTGCACCGTGGAAGCTAAACACCTCCCATCTTCATGATCCCGAATGTATTCAACGTGTTACCGAGACATGTGCCACCTGTGAACGTCTCTTACCTAAGTACTGCACGACCTTGACGTGGTGGCTGGAATGTGCCAAACCTGTCATTCGACGTACTTTGATTCAGTATGGCAAGAAAGTTGCTACGTGGCGCCGGCACACTACCGACTATTTCTACGCCGTTCTCCGCGACCTGGACGCCCAGCCGCCCACCCTCGACACCCAGGGGGAACACAGCAGGATTAAGGCACAAATTGTAACGTTGACACGCAGTAGACTACAGGGGGCTATGGTGCGAACCCGATGTCAAGATTCGGCGGAACATGAACATCCGACCATGCATCATATCGCCTCCGATAGGAAACATCGACGACAACGACTCACCACCGAGACCAACACATGTCGCGCCCAGCACGTAGCTTGCCAGGCCGAAATCGTCAGTGCCTTTGTCGACCACTACCGCAGAATTTACCAGGAGGAGAATACCAACAACCACGCTGAGGAGTCTGTGTTATCACACGTAACCCGCATCCTCGCCAGTGACGAAGCGGACGAGCTGATGGAGCCAATTACGCGTGACGAAGTCCAAGATGCAATCAACAACGGTGCTCTGAATAAGTCACCTGGTGTCGACGGATTGCCGATAGAATTTTACCGCGCCTTCCTCACACTAATGGCGTCACGGTGGATGACGACGTTTCATGAACTGAAGACGCTGGGGAACGCCGTACCGCCGTCCTTTGTCACGGGACTTATTATACCCATCCACAAACCGACACCGTGTGTGACGACAACACATTACCGTCCCCTGACTCTGCTTAACGCAGACTATGAAATTTTTACACGCTCACTGGCGACGCGATGCCGCAAGGTCCTGCCTAGCATTCTATCCCCGGAACAGACAACTCCGGGTGGCGCAGTTAATATACAAACGGCCACAGGAGAATGTCGCGATTTAATTGCACTGGCAGCGGCGTGCAGACTCCGCGCCGCCGTGGTTTCCATTGATTTTGACAGCGCACTCGACCAAGTGCGGCACCGTTTTCTGTTCTCAGTGATGAACAGCATGGGCTTTTTTTATCGATGTCATCCGGCGCCTGTACGGCACCGCCGAATCGCTGATACAGGTTAATGACCGCGTGGTGGGACCAGTGGCGATCCGGCGTTCCGTAAGGCAAGGCTGCCCACTTTCGGCCCTACTCTATGCTATAAGCCTGGAGCCACTCATCGGGAGTCAGACGAGCCACCTTTCTGGTATCACTTTGCGACGGCACAGTTTTCGATGTCGTGCGTATGGGGACGACCTCCTCCTATTGGTCCGCTCACGGAGTGAAATACAAATGGTACTTGATTTGATATCAACGTACGGAACTGCAGTGGGCAGTAACATGAATGTGGCTAAGTCCGCGGCGATGTCCATTGGACGCGGCCTCTCACACGACGACTTAGCACCTTTCCCGTGTGTACAAGAACTACGATATCTGGGTATCATTTTCACCTCCCCCGTGCATCGCTCCGCTGCCTTCAATTTTCGGTGTGCACTCCAAACTATCCGCACGACGCTGCGACAAAATCTTCTCCGCCGATTCGATTCCTTACAACGTGTCCAATACCTCAATCAACATGTGGCGTCCAGAATGGTCTACATCGCACAGGTCCTCCCACTGCCATCAATTATTGGACGCATCTCCAGGTTGCTTTCGGATACTTTCTTACGGCCGGTACGCTCTTCAAGGTCCGCTCCGACACGCTAACCCTTCCCCCGCTAGCGGGAGGCCTTGGCCTTGTCAATGTGCGACTCCGAGCGGCGTCCTTGTACATGTCCACCATGCACAAGCAGTGGCACGGGGGCACCTCCCTTACGCGCAGCTTGCTGGAAATTCTTGTGCCCACGACCATAACGCCACCAGTACCAGTTGGACACATCAAGCACCATCTGACGCACATTCCTGATTTCATCGTCGACTTCAGTTACGCTCACACACACTTACCGACCAGGCGTTCTCCTCGATCTAAAGATTTTTACACCCCACTGCTTCGATCCATATCCAGCAACAATATCGAACTCAGACATCCGTCCAAGCGGTGGCCCACGGTTTGGCGTCATATCTACCAGCCTTTTCTTCCCACCAACGTCCGGGCAACATGGTACCACGTCTCATGTGGAAAATTCGCCACAAATCAACGTCTTCACGCCATCGGACTAACGGACTCTCCACTTTGTTTCATTTGCCACCTCATGTATGACGATGTCCACCAACTGACTTGTGCTGCCACCAGTGACGTCTAGAAACTTGGCCGACAGTTCGTTGCTTGTTACCTCTGCTTTCCACCGGACTCGATTGACCCATGGACTTTCATCCATCCTGAGGATACTTATTTCCCCGCCACCAAAAATCATGCGATTGTATGAGTCAAGGGCTGGACGATCACCTACATGTATAATGATGGCGACAAATCACGCCTTGATTTCTGCCAGTACTTACAAACCGCCCACAATGAAGTTGAGCACCAACCGCGCTACCGTGCCTTCTTCAAAAAATGGCTCTGAGCACTATGGGACTTAACATCTATGGTCATCAGTCCCCTAAAACTTAGAACTACTTAAACCTAACTAACCTAAGTACAGCACACAACACACAGTCTTCACGAGGCAGAGAAAATCCCTGATCCCGCCGGGAATCGAACCCGGGAACCCGGGCCGCCTTCTTCGCCAATTACCTATACGCGATCTTTACGTCACCCCCGCTCAGTTGGATGGTGCCACACGCCGACAGCACTCCCAAACCTGCTCCAGGGTGCACGCCAACATGCGGTGTATGCGCCCACAGAGAGACAGGAGGGGCCGAAGGGTCGACCTCCATCGGGCCGGGGCACCCGACGGGCGAAGACGACATACGGTCCGGAGCGGGCAAGAGTTCCATGTCGGAGGACAACTGGTCACGGGAAGCGATCGGTGGCGCGTGACCCAGGGAGGCGCCCGGCGGTTGCAGCGACGCGTCCACTGCGGGCGTCGCCGGCGGGAGAACGGGCGGCGGCGGCGGCGGCGGCGGCGGCGGCGGCGGCGGCGCGTCGCCATGGGGCAAAATGGAAGGCAGCGTCGGTAACACCTGGGGCCGAGGCGAGCCAGTAGATGGGTCCCCAGGGCGCTGACCGGACGGCACCGTCGCTGAAAGCAGACGGGGAGCGGCAGATCCCGTGCGACGACAGGGGCGCAGCTGATTGAGATGCCGTCGCACCTCACCAGAGGCCCCCAAAACCAGATACATAGCACGGCCGAGGCAGCAAAGAATGCGCCCTTCGAGCCAACGCCGTGAACCTCGATAGTGGCGGTAGTAGACAACGTCGCCTGGGGCAAAAGCAGGTGTCTGCCGCTGCACAGGAACCTGATGCGGCGGATGTAGCAAAGACATCAAGGTTCGATGAGGGCGACCGTGGAGCAACTCAGCCAGCGAGCGACCATCTCAGGGCTGAGAGCGATACGAGGACAAAAAGAGCAATAACGCGTCCTCCCGAGAATGCGACTCTTTCAACTTCAACATCTGTGACTTGAAAGTCCTGACCAATCGTTCAGCGGCACCGTTTGACTGTGGCGAAAACGGCGCGGACGTCAGATGTTGAATACCATTGGACTTGCCAAATGACTGAAATTCTGCGGACATGAATTGTGGGCCATTGTCGGAAACAATAGTCTGTGGAAGACATTCAATACAAAAGATAGCAGATAACTTTTGGATGGTGACAGATGACGTCTTGGAAGACATCCGGACAACAAAAGGAAAATTACTGAATGAACCTACCACAACCAACCATCGACCATTCCAGAATGGACCAGCAAAATCGATGTGTAAGCGTTCTCACTATACCCCAATGTCCTTGGTGGAGAAGCTGTAAGACAGAGGACCATAACGAACGTGAGACCACGACCCTGGACTGATCATTATCAGAACGCAACAGCAAAACACCACGTCATACAAAAAGTCTCTCCTGGTGAGCAAAAAATCGGCGAACCAACGGGCCCCCGATCCGTGACTTTGACAAGGGCCATTGCGTAGCAACAAAACGCATAATGGTAGCAAGGACAGGGTCGGCAGTTGTGGCTGTAACTACACAACGAAAATCAATCGGAAACGATTCGGCCACGTCATTGGTTTCCGAATCAATGAACATGCAAGTAAGTTCGGAGGAATCGAATGCTCTATCCTCAGCAACAGGCAAACGGGACAACGCATCGGCGTTTCCGTTCTTATCAGTGGACCGTTACAAGATATCGTAGCGGTACTGTGAGAGGAAAATAGACCAGCGAATGAATTTCTGCGCTGTACTTGGAGGTACAGGCTTAGCCAGATGAAAAAGCGATGTCAAAGGTTTGTGGTCTGTGATGATGGTAAAGTGACGACCATACAAGAAATCATGAAACTTTGTAACACCAAATAGGAGAGCCAATGCTTCTTTCTCGATCTGTGAATAATTTCTTTGCGCAGACGAGAGCAATTTGGACGCAAAGGCAAGAGGGCGATCGTGCGATCCATCTTTGTGCGCAAGCACAGCACCGACCCCGAGATCCGATACATCCACCATCAACAAAAGAGGCTTCTGGGGATCGAATGGCGTAAGGCAAGTATTGGAAAGCAACGCCTATTTCAACTAGCGAAAGGCGCGTTCGCATTCCGTCGTCCAGACGAACGGAACACCTTTACGGCGCAAGCGATGAAGCGGAGCTGAAATGGAAGAGGCATGCGGCACATATCTGTGATAATAGTTAATTTTTCCCAGCACATTCTGTAGCTGCTTCAAATTCTGCGACGAAGGCAAGTCTTGTATGGCACGGAGGTGCTTGGGACTGGGATGTATGCCTTGGGCATTGAGTACATGTCCCAGGTAGGGCAAGTCACGAGCAAAACACATTTGTCCTTCCGCAAGCGAAGACCATTTTGTCGCAAGACCTGAAATAAAGTTCGGAGATTGGCCAAATGTTCGTCTTCCGCCTTTCCGGAGATCACAATATCAAAAAATGGTTCAAATGGCTCTGAGCACTATGGGACTCAACTGCTGAGGTCATTAGTCCCCTAGAACTTAGAACTAGTTAAACCTAACTAACCTAAGGACATCACAAACATCCATGCCCGAGGCAGGATTCGAACCTGCGACCGTAGCGGTCTTGCGGTTCCAGACTGCAGCGCCTTTAACCGCACGGCCACTTCGGCCGGCATAACAATATCGTCCAGATAGTTTGCTGCAGTAGGGACCGAGGCACAAACAGTTTGTAGATATTGCTGAAACAATGCAGGGGCTAATGTACACCCGAATGGCAGTCATTTGAATCGATACAAACCAAGATGCGTGTTAAGCACCAAAACGCGCTGGGATTCTTCGTCCATCGGTATTTGCAAGTACGCATCTGCTAGGTCCAACTTCGAAAAATATTTACCCGGGCACAATTTGTCAAAAAGATCTTCCGGGTGTGGTAAAGGAAAAGTTGCAGTCACTAGTTGTGGATTCACTGATGCCTTGAAGTCCACACAAAGTCTCAATTTTCCGGAAGGTTTTGGCAAAATTACTGAGGGTGATGCCCAGAGAGAAGCCTGCACACGTTCAATTACACCTTGTGATTCCAAATCGTGTAATGTTTTTGCGACCTCATCACGCAATGCGTGGGGAACATTGCGCGCTCTGAAAAATTTCGGTTGCGCGTTTACTTTCAGTTCCAAATGTGCTTTATAGTTCTTAGCGCAACCGAGGCCCGGAACAAATATGTCTGCAAATTCTTCACATAGACGAGAAACACTGTCTGAAGGCACAGTCTGGTTCACTGATCGGACCTGATTTACTATAGACAAGTTAAACAACTGAAATAAATCGAAACCAAACAAGGTCACTGCAGAAGAAGAACGAAGGACGTAAAATGACACAAGTTTTGTTTGTCCTTTGTATGTTGCAAGAAGGCTGCACTGTCCTAACACAGGGATCGCTTGACCTGAATAGCTAGTTAACTTAACAGTTGCGGCACGCAACGGAGGTGTGCCCAGCAGTTTGTAAGTGTCTTGATTGATCAGTGAAACTGCAGCCCCGGTATTGAGCTGGAATGGTATCACTTTGCCATTAATGTCCAAGTCCACAAAAAGTTTATTGCCCTGCTGACAACAAGAGCGACTGTTTCGTGCAACGTGAACTGACACTGGTACAAAATCACTTGCGACTTGACGAGAGTTCCGGCGATGTCGACGCACACTATTTGTGGGACGAACACAGTCACTGTTAGAGAGAGTGGCACTGGGTGGAGTGGAATGAACTATATGAATTTCCATGGGCGGAGTTTCACGAGCGTGAGTATCGTTGGTTCCATTCCAATTCCGGCGCGAAGCAAAGGGCCTGGAATGATGTTGAGTTTCCAATCTGAGCTTTTTCTGGCAAACACTCTGAACATGTCCGTTTTTATTACAGTAAAAGCAAATAGCTTGGCGTGATGGGCAATTCTCACGTGAATGTCTAGTAGCACACCGCGGGCATGATTTTAGCACAGCATTTGCTTGCCGCTGTGGTACACGTGGCTGAGAGCCTGGCGGCATCGGCACGGCCAGGCGCGAGGGCTGTTTACTGTTCCGTGCAGCTCGCCCGGCGGGCTGGTTAACCTGACACACGGGTAGCGAAGTTGCAAATGAGTCCTGTGCAAAGTCACGTGTGTCCTGCCGATCCAATATGTTCATCAGTTGTTGAAGGGAGGGATTGACTATTTTCAAAATCTGTTCCCTTATACGAACATCAGAAACGTTCTGTGCAATTGCATCACGTACCATAGTATCTGAATGAGGGAGTCCACATTGACACTCAAAAGCATAATCCCTAGTAAGGCCTTGCAAGGTTGCAACCCACTCCCGATTAGTCTGATCTGCCGTACGTTTTGTACGAAAGAAGGTATACCATTTGGCAACTACATTGACTGATTCTTTGAAATATGCATCTAATGCAGACAAAATTTCGCCGTAGGACAGGGTTGCTACGTCGCGTCGGGGAAATAATTTCACCATCACACGGTACGTTTTTACGCCAACCGAAGACAACAAAAATGGCTGCGGCTCGTTACCTTGAATTCTGTAGGCGGCAAGATGGAATCCAAATTGGCGTGACCACTCCGTCCAAATTTCCAGTGCAGCATCAAAAGGACGAAAAGTTGGTGCAACTGCGTGTTGTGGCTGCGTTAGCGGTGGAGCGGCGGCTGCCGCGTCGTTTTGCATTGCATGTTGACCCTGGACGAGCTGTCCAAGGGCATCCAGTAATGCCTGCGTCTGCTGATTCTGTAAGCGATAAAATTCGGACAATACATCTGGAGATGATGGCGAAGCCATTACACAAGTAAATCAGGGCAGTATAGTTAAGAACGCGGTATTGCTTCGTCGCCAATGTTGTGGTTGGCAGGAGAGCCAACACCGTGGTACTAGAGGAAGCCAAAAGGCACGCGTTTTAGCTCACGCAGGCTGGCGTGAGGTCTGGAACAGGAAAAGGAATTTAGAATTTAGAAAAAACGGACGTAGCTGGTGGAATACTTAACTTTAATCCATTAATGGTGAACGTCGCTCTTGACGGTACATGATTCAGTATCAATAGTAACTGGTAATGGCGCCTTGCTAGGTCGTAGCAAATGACGTAGCTGAAGGCTATGCTAGCTATCGTCTCAGGAAATGAGAGTGTAATTTGTCAGTGAACCATCGCTAGCAAAGTCGGTTGTACAGCTGGGGCGAGTGCTGGGAAGTCTCTCTAGACCTGCCGTGTGGCGGCGCTCGGTCTGCAATCACTGATAGTGGCGACACGCGAGTCCGACGTATACTAACGGACCGCGGCCGATTTAAAGGCTACCATCTAGCAAGTGTGGTGTCTGGCGGTGACACCACACCAACCACATGAAAAAATTATAATTTTGAAATTTTTCACAGAATTAACCTTTATTATCATAGTAAGCAATGGATACAGAAGAAATTGGGCGGCGAGGGATTAGCTTAGCGGTCTAAGGCGCAGTCTGCCTTCGGCAGTGACACAGTGCGGACCGTGTTGCCTGCCGGCTGCGCTGTGGTGCGCGCGCCAGTTTGTTTACACCGGAGCAGCTTCGCGTGTGCGGTGTTGTGAGTCTAGAACGAGATGGCACACTCGTACAGAAAAACGACTTTGAATGGCTCTGAGCACTATGGGACTCAACTGCTGAGGTCATAAGTCCCCTAGAACTTAGAACTACTTAAACCTAACTAACGTAAGGACAACACACACATCCATGCCCGAGGCAGGATTCGAACCTGCGACCGTAGCGGTCGCGCGGTTCCAGACTGTAGCGCCAGAACCGCTGGGCCACCAGCGGCCGGCCAAAAACGACTTTGAAGTTCAGTTTTGCGAACGACTACACACGACCAAAGGCACACGAGATTGAACGTTTCTTAAGAGAAGAGGTCAAAATCGATCCTCAGGAAATCGTGGGAATCAATTTATCGATCGTTTCTAGCGTCTTCTATGTCAAGCTTGTTGAAGAGGCTGCTTGCGAAAGACTTCTGCAACGATTACCGAACGGGTATCGTTTCTGTCATGCCGACGGGAATGTTGGTGCGGTTACAGTCCATCACGCGGGAATGGGGATCCGCACTATACGAGTCTTCGAACTTCCGTTTGAGGTCCCGTCTGAACTTGTTACCGACGCCTTTCGACCATACGGTACAGTTCTATCCCATGTGGCCGAAAATGGACGAGTTTTACCACGTACCCCGTTTTAAATGGGGTGAGACAAATACGGATAGAGCTGCGAAAGCACGTCCCCTCTTATTTGTACATAGGAGGTTGTCGAGCGATTATAATCTATGATGGGCAACCTCGCACTTGCTCGGGGTGCGGGAAAGAAGGCCACGTCCGCTCGGAATGCCTCCAGCGACGTTTTGTGCAAACTCCACATGATGACGTTTAGGCGCCACAGCAGATGACTGTCTTACCGTTGACCTTTGTGGAAGCCCTGAGAGGCGATGTGAGGGAGATTTCCGATGGGCACCAGCAGCTGCCCCCTATAGAGAACATGGACACCAACGGACTGGAACTCCGACCACCGGTTCCACCACAGCAGACACAGGACACCACACAAGAGATGCAGCTGACGGCCGCTCCAGGTTCATCCCTGGTGGCTGCCAGTGCTTCCACCGAGAGCGTGATACGCCAGGACCAAGACGGAGGATACGCAACCCAAACAGCCGATGCGGAAGCAAGGCAACGGAAACAGCGTTCGCCGAAGAGAAGAAAGAAGCGTCGACTGACTTCTGCTGACGATAGCCATAGTCCCGAGGGGACAGTGGACGACAACGACAGTATCGACCTGAGACCAGTGGATTCAACAGGTACCGAGATGACGATGCAGGAATTACACAGCGACGATAACTTGAACTCTCCTTCTGGTGACCGGAAGGCAGAAGTGGAGATGACAACTGTCCAACATCAGAGCGGTGACGACGTTGCCTCCCATCCTTCGACCAGTTCCGGAAATATGCTGGGGGACTGGGCGCAAGAAATGGACCAACGGGAACAGAATGAAAATACGAACGCGGGTCGCACGAATACATGATTCGCTGGCCGCTGTTCGATGACTACTGCTGTAGTTCCTCAAAATCGGATGACGAAAAAAAAAGATATTCTGATTTAAAGTTTTACTGAAACCGTCTTGTCTGTCTGTTTGAACTCACTAATCTCCAAAACTACCAGACGAATTTTCATGGGGTTTTCACAGGTAACTTGGACATAGCCTGGGACACGGTAAAGGCTTTATTTCATCAAAATCGGATCACGGAAAAAAGATATGGTAATCGAAAGTTTTATCTACACTAATATTATTAATGCGAAAGTAACTGTGTACGTTATGTTTCCTCAACTAACCAACTGAACTATTTTCGATGAAATTTGCTGTGGAGATAGCTTGAATCCTGAGGAAGAGCATAGGCTGTTTTAGAAAGTGTCATAATCCAAGATATTTATTGATTTAAAGAATATTATGCGAATTAGGGAAAAATATTTACTCTTTCAAAAAGTCATTTACTCTTTGACTTTTGTATTGTATGTATAGTACGTATGTTAACAGGGGACCTAGAAACGACGGAGAGGCTCCGTCCCCGCCGCAGCCGTAGTGGTCCACAACCCCACGATGACCACCGCATTCCACCTTCACCCCTCCGCCGCCCCACACCAAACCCAGGGTTATTGTGCGGTTCGGCCCCCAGTGAACCCCCCAGGGAGCGTCTCACATCAGACGAGTGTAAGGCCTATGTTTTGCGTGGTAGAGTAATGGTGGTGTACGCGTGCGTGGAGAACTTGTTTGCCGACATAGTGTAACTGAGGCGGAATAAGGGGAACCAGCCCGCATTCGCCGAGCAGATGGAAAACCGCCTAAAAACCATCCACAGACTGGTCGGTTCACTGAACCTCGACACAAAGCCGCCGGGCGGATTGGTGCCGGAGACCAGGCGCTCCTTCCCGCCCGGAAAGCCGTGCGTTACACCGCACGGCCAACCGGGCGGACCTCTTTGACTTTTAATTTTCATCACATTTGTGAAAATGCTTTTATTGATTGATATGTGCTACTTGATACGACTCAAAGTAATCGATACAGTGCTTATTCAATCTTTCCGTCTGTCCATGCCCATATGTAGGCACTGGTCGTCAGCGACGCTGCGAATGTGCGCAAATCGTGTGTTGAGACTGGGAGGGAGAGGGGGCGTACATCACGAGCTATGCTTACCCGAACAGACACGTTGAGTGCAGCTAATGTTATTGCATGTACAGTAGCTTATTCACTCAGCATCACTCATCATAACAAAACTGCTGATACACGAGTGCAGCCGCAGGAGTAACAGCTAATATTTAAACTAAATCCTCTACTGGATCGTTTTCATCAACGCAGGCATAGCTGTTGTTGCAGCTGAAAGCACCATCACTTTCGCAAGACGGTTCATTCATATACAATACAAACTTAAGGATTTTCGGCAATGCAAAACTGCTGTGGATAATCATTTGGTACAAATGAACTATCGGTTCAAAGCTATTTAGCTCCATTGCTCACATGTATTCTTTGAAATGTGCACTTCATGAGTAAGTTGTAGCTACAAATTGGCGAATTTTCTTCCACACGATCTAACGGCATTTTCTGCGCTCTGTTATGCGAATAATCCTGTGTGAAGGATCTTGTCTTGGAAGACATCGTTTCTTGTTAGCTTCTATCCATGACGATTAATTTCGTCCTGTTAACATGAGGTCTGTTGTGAAATTTTCAGTTTCCATTCGTTCGAGTTTCCTGATGAACCTACATTAAATGCATTTCTGGAAGCCTCATAACGAATAACTTTTCATCTTGGACAGCTGGTCATGATATGTAAACAAAGGTGAACTCCATTGTTGTTTTTTATGAAACATCAGCAATTTATGAACACCTGCCTCATACGCATTATTCATTCAGTAAATAGTACCGTGTGAAATATTCACTACCTACTTTCATTCCCTGTGTAAATTCACGTATTTAAATACTCATTGAAGTCTGTATAGCTTTGTTCGTAAAGGTTGAGAGGGAACAGATTGTCCCATCTCATTATAATTAGCTTGTTCCCCCACATTATATTGATACTACAGATGTTTGAGATATTTTCATCATTTTTTCAAACTTAAGAAATGTTATAACACGAGTGAAGAAATGGACTACCTGTTTTTTTAATTCATAATTACATAAATGCATTTCCTGTCTTTAACCCCTCTACGTTGCCATGGGTTAATTAACTTTGAGTTTGTATTAAGAGTTCGTTTGCTGGTAGTGGCAAGGCAGAGATGTGGTCACCCTGCAGGTTGGTTAGTGCCAACATAAATTTGGAGTAAAGGCAGCGATGATGCACCTGTTTGCCAGGGATAGGCAACATGGTAACAGGTTCTCGTCCCCTCCATGGCGGAGGAGAACGACCGGTGAGGGCCGGCATGACAGGGATACCCTGGGGGAAGCTGTTGAACTGAGCGGACAGAATCAAGGGCGATCTCCGCCTTTGACACCAAATTCTTTGTGGGATGAGGGCTAATTTATTACATTGTTATTAATCCGCTCTTATTCAGGATGGAAGTAGTTAGCATGTCGTTACGACCATTCATTTTTTTAGAAATTTTGCCTGTAAAATTAAAATCTTCAGTTAGGGTTCCTTTTCCAGAGGTGATCATGGGGGCTCAGGTTATCCGTTTGTAGTAATGCAATCAGTTAGTGTCTTCAGCACACAAGAGCAGCAAAAGTATAAAAAATCATATAGTTCCACTTTTAGCACTAGTGTTTTACAATTTTAAATTTCTTACTGGTCTTGCTAAAGTAACATAGGGCCTCACCCCGCATAGTTAGCTTGACAAATGGTCGTAACTGCTGATGAGAAATTTAGACAATGATTCCGTGTGAAACCTGCTAGGATATGATTGTGTCTTGTGTGAGTTACTTAAGGCTCTAACCATGTGAAGTAATTATTTGGTAAATTCGTCAATTTTTTGATTCATGACTATCCGCATTTGCATGCAGCAACCTAGACGAGGCTCCATGCCCCAACTAATTGGTAAATAATAGGTTGTGCGTATGAATAATTATATAGATTGAAAACAAGAATGAACAGTAAGGTAAGTACAAAAAGAAAATTAGCCGTTGGTGTCGATCACCCACGTTGTGTCGAATTGCACCGCCAGCAAGCTACCAGTTCGTTCTTGGAAATAGTTAAGGTGAGGATGCTTGCGTGTGCCGTAAATTAATTTGCGTGTGCCACATTTTAGAGGATGTTTTATTTTTAAAGAAATTTATTTTTGTGTATACAAGAGATGTTTTTGTCTGCTTTGTTCCCCCTGCTTTCCCGCGAAGAATTTTTGCTGAGATGTAATGGAGAGAGTGACCATTGAGGAACTGAAGCGCGGTTCATTAATTCATATCGATTCGGTCCAAGTAACAACATGGGGTACGAATTTCAATCACTGTTCAAGCAGACGAACTACAGATGCAGCAACGTAGATCCCTCACCTTTCCCAGTGCACAATATTATAAACGAGACCAGATTTGTGACAGCATAAGCACCTTCAAATGATTCAAATGGCTCTGAGCACTATGGGACTTAACATCTGAGATCATCAGTCCCCTAGAACTTAGAACAACTTAAACCTAACTAACCTAAGGACATCACACACAGCCATGCCCGAGGCAGGATTCGAACCTGCGACCGTAGCGGTCGCGCGGTTCCAGATTAAAGCGCCTAGAACCGCTCGGCCACACCGGCCCGCTAAGCACCTTCAGTGCGAGAGAGTGTTGAACAGATTTCTGATAAAAGGGGCACCTCCAGTGCTAGATAAGAAAGAATTTATTCGTCTTCGCTTTGCTAATTGCAATTATGAGAGCGCTAAAGTAGCGAGTAAGAAAAATGTTTGTAATATTTGTAAAGTTTCTGGGTATATAATAAAAATGTCATATGAATTTAATTTCATGGATTCAGTGACTGACTATAACACCCCCATTCTGTGTAGAGAACAGTGTTAGTACTAAATTGAAGTCATGATAATCTGGCGGGAATGAAACGTAACAAGGATAGAGAGTATAGATCATGTTAGAGCGTGAGAACAAGTTACTTGCCCACTTGGTTGCTTGAGCCCTCCCCACCAAGTGGGTAAGCAGCGCGTGAAACGTCCCCTTAGAAAACTTTATGAATGACGGTGCTGATAACCCTCTTACATTATTTGCTTTTCAAACAGCTGAGCAAAACTGAACGTACTCAGGCATTACTCTCTTTACTTATTCTGATCAACACTAAACTGACACACAATATTTTTAGCGCAACGCAATCTGACTTTCAATAATCCCTACAGAAGAATGGTCCTGACTAACAATAACCTATACCTTTCATGAACCACTTACCTCACAAAAATCTTCGTTACTCAAACTACTGCAATACAGCGGGCGCCAATACTGCCAGCTAAATAAAAGATTCTAGCTACTGAAGTCACTAACTACTGATAGGCATAGTTAGCAAATGAAAGATTTTGATAAAGAACAAACAATGTATTTACCTTAATAGTGTTCAAAAGTCATACTATATCAGTTCATGACATCCAGTCTTACAAATTTACTGTCTCTGATGGACACTCGTCCAGATCATCTGCTCTCAAAACTCCGCCATCTCTCTCCCCACATCCACCACTGCTGGTGGCTCACCTCCAACTGCGCAACGCTACGTGCTGTTGACAGCCAACTGCCCAACACTACAATAGCAAATTCTAACAATGCAAACCAGCCACAGACTTCACACAACACAACCAGTGATTTTCATATAGAGCACTACGTGGTGTTACCAATATAAAAACCTAAACAGCCTACTTACAAACCCCCCTGCTCCCCACAAAAAATTTTACAAATTGTTTTGGGCAGTGGCCAATACAGATTTGAAAAAAAATTTCATAATTACAATAACAAAGAAATCAAATGCACACACTTATTGATACAATGTTGGTCAAAAGCTAAAATTTTCTCACAGACCATAAAGACAGTCCTGATCATTCATCACAGTAAAATTGCAGAGTTTTTTTTCTCAAAATCTGAGCAGTAGAAGAAAATGCACACGGAAGTAGTGGATTTACATGCAGTCTTGAAGAAGTAGTGTTGTCCTTCCAATGGAAAGACAGTGCTGACTCTTGACATGTAGACAGGTAATGGGCCACAACAGAGCAAACCCACAGCAGAGTGAGTCGAAGTTTTGAAAAATATTGGTAGGTAGGTCATCACAGAGCAGACCACTGTAGTCCTGTTAGAGATTACGGTATTGGTGGGCCACCAGAGGTGCAGACTCACTGCAGTCCTTGTAGAGATTATGGTATTGGTGGGCCATCAAAGGTGCAGACCCACTGTAGTCCTTGTAGAGACGGCTAGCAGCCATCCGTTGTGACTGTGCGGGTGCACAGTCACCATTGAAGAGTCTTGCGGATAATATAGCAAGTCAATGAACCACCTCTTGTGCACTCACAAAGTTTTTGGAATTGTCCTTAGAACCAGCAATGCTGTTAACCAGTCCCTTGCTGAATTATTAACACACGTGCAAACACTAATAGCCCCCTTTTTTCTCGCATATTCTGTGTGTACTATGACCAACAAAAACGCGTGCAGTGAAATGAAACTTAATTTGAAGAACTGATGTCTATACAATTATAAATTTATAACATAAGAATACAATTACAAAGGTACAAAATACATCATTAAATAACATAACAATACAGATAACATTTGTAGTAGTACAGGCTATACAAAAGGATAGAAACAAACATGTTACAGGAATTATGACATAAATAAATAAAATAATGAGAATAGTTTTCGAAACATTAATTTCACACATGAGCATTGAAACAGAACAGAATAAATAATGTCTATAAACATCTTTACAAAGAAAATAACATATTATTAATACAAATTATATTTGAGGATAACAGTATTCCTCATCATAGTGAATGTAGAATGAAGGCTTTCACGACCGGGTGACATGGCTGTTGATATACTTTCCGGGATGTGAGGTCGTGGTCCAAGAACTTTTCTGCTCCTTACGTTTCGTCCAGGACTGCGCTGGACTTCCTCAGAGGCGCTGCTCCGCTGAGTCTTGCCGACCGACTGGTCGGGTGTCTGAGAGCGACTTATATATTGTGAGAAAGGGGGGCGTGGTTCAGGTGACACGTGATGAGCAGTGATAATCCATAGCAAAGATAAGGTTGACTATCGATTACCACCTTGTCAAAGATAAAAATTGTTAGCAATTTTGTAGAGCCACTGTCCATATATCGCTAAGTTTCATAGCCTCCTCTTTCCTATTAAAATTATCGTGATGTTTATAAATTTCAATAGCTTTTCTATATAGCCGTGGATAGTAATTTAACGTTGTAGATAAAACTTCGGTATCTGAAAACTTCACTTGGTGGTTGCCTGGTTGAAGAGCATGTTCCGCTACAGCTGATTTTTCTATTTTTCCAAGTCGACAAAGACTTTTCTGCTCTTTCAGTCGCGTGTTTACGCTTCTTTTGGTAGTACCAATATAAACTTTACCACAGGTACATGGAATTTAATAAAAAAACGGCTACTCAAGAAAAGAGATAAATAGAATTTTGCGTCCAAGGAATAGAAGACCAAAAGATAAGAATGAACCACAATGACAGAAAAATACAGTAGTTCTCCCTTTTATTAAAAAAGTAACAGATCTGATCGGTAAGATTTTACGAAAACATGACATAAAACCTGTCTTTAAACCAACAAAGAAAAAAGTCAAGTACTACGATCTGTGAAGGATAAACGCCCTCCACTGTCGACATGTGGTGTGTATAAAATTCCATGTACCTGTGGTAAAGTTTATATTGGTACTACCAAAAGAAGCGTAAACACGCGACTGAAAGAGCATAAAAGTCTTTGTCGACTTGGAAAAATAGAAAAATCAGCTGTAGCGGAACATGCTCTTCAACCAGGCAACCACCAAGTGAAGTTTTCGGATACCGAAGTTTTATCTACAACGTTAAATTACTATCCACGGCTATATAGAGAAGCTATTGAAATTTATAAGCATCACGATAATTTTAATAGGAAAGAGGAGGCTATGAAACTTAGCGATATATGGACAGTGGCTCTACAAAATTGCTAACAATTTTTATCTTTGACAAGGTGGTAATCGATAGTCAACCTTATCTTTGCTATGGATTATCACTGCTCATCACGTGTCACCTGAACCACGCCCCCCTTTCTCACAATATACAAGTCGCTCTCAGACACCCGACCAGTCAGCCGGCAAGACTCAGCGGAGCAGCGCCTCTGAGGAAGTCCAGCGCAGTCCTGGACGAAACGTAAGGAGCAGAAAAGTTCTTGGACCACGACCTCACATCCCGGAAAGTATATCAACAGCTATAGTGAATGTAGCTTAGTACTAGAAAAATTCTACTATATAAATCTTATTAGCTAAACACATAAAGACAGGAAAAACACAAATACGCAAGGATACACAAACACATAGCGGAATAACACAAAAGGAAAGGACAGGGTTCGTTTTCAGTGTAACATTTGGTACTGCACTCCAACCCAAAACTTCATTTCATAGATGCTTCCTCTTATTTAACTTTTTTTTATACCTTGTCAATGCATTTCTTCCAATACATCACAACTCATTCTCTTATATAGCCTACCCCATCTTAAGCTAACTTAAATCTGCTGAGCTCAGATATATATACTAAGGGACAAGGCAATGCAGCAACACACAACAAATTAACACAAACAGGAATGACAAAAAATGCAAATTGGCAAAGCAAGCAGCAGTATATCTAAATTAGCAAAGCAACTGCAGTATTACAACTAATATAAGGCACTGTGAAGCAAACAAGAAAAATAGATCAGTAGTAAAACTGGCTTAACAGAGTAATACAAAGTAAAATTGAGTAGCACTATGCCTGGCAAACAGCAGCAGCAAATGCTATAACTTATACCTAAACATGATAAAGATCAAGCAGAGAGAATATTACAGTAAAGATATGAAATGTCTAATACCAATGTCAGATCTTAACACTAGAGTGATACATCACCTTAACTTACACTACTAAAAAGTTACCAAATCGTTGAAAAAATTATATATGTAATTCCTGTGAAGGGAAATGTCTTTTTGTGCTCCCTCGTTTTTTTGGAAGTAGATCATAAAATTATTATTTACAGGATCTGTAGGCATAAAATATCTGTATTAGTACATCTATTAAATTTTATTTTAACCAATGCTGCAGTGCAGCTAGGAACTAGATATTAAACGAAATAGGCATGAAACATCATTCACTAGGCAAATGCGTTTCCAAAGGCAGTAAAAAAAATCTCTCAACTAGAAAGACAATAGATGTAAAATGTTTCTCATCATTTCATTAGGCATTTTAGTAAATATCATAAATTAAGAGCTCCACAGTGTAATCATATGTTTTCAAGTTTTGAGCGCGTCGTATTTGCGATGCTTTCTACAAAGAAATGTCAATAGCGACGATAATGGCATCTTTTTTTTTTAACCTAATGGCTTTCTTTTTTCAGGCGACTATCTCTCAGCTGGGCGCCCGCAACGCATTACGTCAAGGTCACTTACCTTTCTTACCGAAATATGTTGTTATGTTTTACGTCGTGTTCCTGGAGTAAGATGTCCCTAATGTCTTCCATTTTTACGCAATTACTAGCCATGGCAGCTACGTTGTCAGATTCATAAGTACGTTTTGTGGCTGCCAGCAGTGTGAGTCATTGCCTATTGTCTCTTTGTTGGCGTGCGTGGGATTTGGAGATCTAACTTCTACAAATTCACCTCATCGATAGGGCCCTACCCTGTTTGAATCCCGCCAGTTCTGATGAAATTCAGGTCGGTCGTTTTGTCGGTAGTTTGCATAGTTTCTTTTTTGTCGGTCATGTGGTGGAGAATTTCTCCCAGAATCGTAACTGCACGGTGGACCATTGCGTCTGAAGTTATTCTGTCTCCCTTGATAATCATTATTTTGGTTCCCATATTGTCTGTTTCTCTGATTGTCTCTGTGATAGTCATTACTGCGGAGAGGTGATCTTTCCCTGTAATTATTACTACTCTGCCAACGGTTGTCATACGAGTGGTGTCTGTTTTGGTCACGATTTACGTTGTAAGAATAGCCTTGTCGTGTCCAGTTATTATTTTTTGTCATCGCAGAATTGTGACGGATGTGACCTGTAATTGGTGTGCTCCTGTTTTCGCGTTCCGCGATTGTCAGTGTCAATTTCCAATTCTTGTAACAGTCCCTGAAAAGCTCCAATGTCGTCTTTGCAACGTCCTGCCAAAATAATATGTCGTAAATGTTTAGGCAATTTGATTAAGCAAATGCGGATGAGTTCTGAGGGGCTGTATGGGTATGAAAGATACTGATTCTTATGTAACATGTCTTCGAAATATTTGACAAGATTGGAAATTTCAGATTGTTCGAAATGTTTCATCATTATGATGCTATGTTTTACTCGGTCTCGTGTAGCTTGAGACCAATGTGCTGAGAGGAAGGCATGATAAAATTCTCCTTCACTGTGACAATCGTGAATGACCGATCGCATTCTTACAGCTGGTTCATTCTCTAAGTAGCCACACATAAATTCTAACCTCTGCTCCAATGACCAGTTTGGAGGAAAACAATGAGAGAATTGATGGAGCCATGCTTGTGGATGAATGCCGTTGCCAGAATTCTTAAATGTTTTGAATTTACGTGTAGTAATGAACAGCTTATAGTCAAAATCATCATGTCGGCGATTCGCATGTCGGTCATTGTTACGTCGTTTCGGCGGTTCCATCTCAAAATTCGGTGTACCTTGCCAATTTCTTTCATAATTTCCCAAGCGCCCTGTGTTATTATTTTGTGGCTGTTCCGTATTTCTATGTCCCTCTTCCCGTATTGGAGCGCGAGTGTCCTCTGAAATATGTAATTCTTGTATTACCTGTGTCAACTGATCTTGTTCTTCCGGATTTCTCTTTTGTACTGTGTATTGATTTGATTTTGATTTTGTTTGAATCTTCTAATTTGTTCATACTCGTCTGTGTCAGTGACGGCTATCGAAAACCCACGCATACGGATCTGTACCTGCAGGCGTCAAGCTGTCATCACCCGTCACAAACTATGGGTGTTCTCCGAACGTTGGTGCATAGGGCACATGTCGTGTCTGATAAAGACAGCCTTGCAGACGAATTAGAGCACTTGAAATCGGTATTTCAACATAATGGATATTCTGCACATCAGGTCAGTACTGCTTTAAGGAGGAAAAAACGTGACCACCCACAAGATCAAGAGGATAAGGAGGTGTTTAAGTCCAGAGCATTTCTCCCATATGTCGAGAACATTTCATCGAAAGTAGGCAGAATTTTAAAGAAACATCGTGTGAAAGCAATCTTCCGGCCACCTACAAAGACTCGTGCTCTTCTGGGCTCAGCCAAGGATGATCTGGGATTACGGAAGGCTGGAATTTATAAAATACCTTGCGAGTGTGGGATGGCCTACATCGGTCAAACCACACGCACAGTACACGACCGCTGAGTTGAACATGAGCGCCACACTCGCCTTTTACAGCCCAGTAAGTCGGCCATAGCCGAACATTGTATTTCCACAGGACATACTATGGATTATTCGGCCACGAAAATCTTGGCCCCATCGAGATCCTTCTGGAATTCAGTTGTGATGGAATCCGTGGAAATACGTTTAGCGGAAAATCTCATTAATCGTGATGGCGGCTTTTTATTAAATAAGGCCTGGGACCCGTTGATTTCTTTAATTTCAACCAAAAGAAAACGTTTTATGGCTTCTGACATGTCGAGCGACAAGTAATTTTAATTTTAATATTGAAATTTTGCATTTTATTGTTTTGGACACGTCTGCGTGCATGTTTTACTTTTTTCACGCATTCGTTGGCGCTCCATAGATGCAGTAATATTGTAGAGGGCCTTGGAATCGACAGGTGGCGCGCATGCTACGGTAACTTGCCCATGTGCGCCTGCGGCACTTTTACGTATAAATAGAGCGACTTGCACTAGCAATCTCCAGTGTCATACACTCGCCTGAAGATGGCTGTAAGGTTGTCAGCCGAAATATCGTGGAAAGAAGTCGATGAGATCCGGCTGCAATCCCGAAATCTTGTGGAATATTCGATACGCCGGGAAAATTTCAAGAGTCACAATATGGGTTGTGTCACCCATCAATTTTATGCCGACTTGAACTCTACTGGAGACTGTTTCAATGAGGTGTCTGAATTTCTGTGGAAGAATGGCAGCCTATTCTTCCTCAAGAGCCGAAACTAGAGAAGTTAGTAATGTTGGACGCTGGGGTCTGCAGCGAAGCCGACGTTCTAACTCACCGAGAATGTGTTCCATTAGGTTCAGGTCGGGTCTCTGGTCAGGCCAGTCCATTTTGGGAATGTTACTGTCCACTAACTATTACCTCTCAGATGATTGGTTATATCGGAGTGACGTGTCACGAAAATACAGTCACGTCTCGAAACTATTTCACTGTATGCTGCACACAATGCTGTAAAATGTATTCACATTCTTTCGCAAAATGGTTCAAATGGTTCTGAGCACTATGCGACTTAACTTCGGAGGTCATCAGTCGCCTAGAACTTAGAACTAATTAAACCTAACTAACCTAAGGATTCGAACCTGCGACCGTAGCGGTCGCTCGGCTCCAGACTGTAGCGCCTAGAACCGCACGGCCACTCCGGCCGGCCTACATTCTTCTGCACTTAGCGTTTTCTTAAGGTACCACACCCTGACTACGAAAAATGTCTCCGTGCCGTAACACCAACTCCTCCATACTTCTCAGCACTACACGTTAAGGTAGGTAACTGTCTCCAAGCATTCGTCAAACCCACCCCTCGTCCATCGGATTCTTCACTATAGATCACTCGTTTCCTATGACAGAGTGTCTAGTGGCGTCGTTCTTTACAGCACTTGATACGTCGCTTAGCATTGACTACAGAAATGTGTGGTTTGTAAAGAACTCGTTATTATTATGTGCAAGGCACAGTCACTGTGATACTTGCACTGCTGGTAGAACTTCGTAACTCACAAGTGATTCCTTCCGCCGATTTCATGCGATTTCTTACAGCCACCGTCAGCAATTCTTGACGGTCGCTGTCAATCATCACTCGCCTGCTGTCTGCTCGGCTATGGTTATTCCTTCGCGTTTGCAATTCAGTAACATTACGAGCAAACGACTTGGACAATTTTAGAAGGGTTGAAATGTCCCTGTTGGATCTATTACTCAAGTGACATGCAATGACTAGTCCACAAGCCGGCCGCTGTGCCCGAGCGGTTCTAGGTGCTTCAGTATGGAACTGCGCTGCTGCTAACAGTCGCAGGTTCGAATCCTGCACGGGTATGGATGTGTGTGATGTCCTTAGGTTTGTTAGGTTTAAGTAGTGTTAAGTCTAGGGGACTGATGACCTCACATGTTAAGTCCCATAGTGTTTAGAGTCATTTGAATCATTTGAACTAGTCCACATTCGAAGTCACTGTGCTTTCCTAACAGAGCCATTCTATTGTTATTACTTTTCTGCTGACAACAAAATACTCCCAGCCTCTTTTTATACTGGAGCATCCGCCTCACGTGGCACCTAGTGATCAATTCCACAGTGCAGAGTGATGTCCGGATACTTCTGATCGGTTAGTGTGTAGGACAGGTGTTCAGCGCCGACTAGTAAGTCACACTATAATCAATAATTCCTTACGACACTGCTCCAGGACGCTGCAAACTATCGCTGCTGTCCTATCATTCTGCGGCGTTCTCAGTGGTGCGGTGGAGACGAAAGCTGACTGGTGAGAGCGGCACGTAAATTAGCTCTCTGCTCTTATCCTCCCCTGCAGTACGCTCAACTGAGTCGACAATTTAGAACTGGTGACGCAATGGGCTGACGAACACTGGCAAAGCGTATCTGGTTTTCGCGTGGGTGAAATGCGCCGGCAGGAGGTTTTGGCGCTGCTACCACAATTGATCGGTAGGCGGATAGGCGCACGCGGCCGCCCGCTCGCCGTGCGGAGTCAGGCAGGGTGCTGCCAAATTTACGCACTGCTCGGCTCCCAGCGCGGCTATCAGGACCGTCACAATATTCTACACGTGTCTGTTCAGTAGCAAATATCTGGCAGAGAATGTCACCGTGGCAGTGATTTCAAACTCTGTTCCGTCAGGCATTGTGCACAAACGTTCGTCTTCTAGTCTCTGTAATTATGCAAGTGTTGCTCCTGTTCTATAAGTTGACACAGTGACTGAAAAACTGGACTCGTATGTGGTTCATATCACCATCCGACCTTCGTGAATTAAGTTTACCGACATAATTTAATCCGATTCAGAGGAAATGAGACAATGTTCGATTTAGCGAACTCGATATCTACGAAACGTTAAACTCTAAACTTCCTTCCTTTTCACCTGATTAAGACGCACCATGAAGGAATTATCAGAATGGGACAGAAATCTGTAGATGTAATGTACATGTACAGACAAACAAATCATTAGAAATTCAGAAAAATTGGATGCTATGTTCAAGAGAAAGAGCGTCACAAATTGATCAAGTCAATAACGCGTTGGTCCGCCTCTGGCGCTTTACAAGCTTTTGTAAGACTTGGCATAGATTGATAGAATTGTTGGATTTCCTTCTGAGGGATATCGTGCCAAATTCTGTCCAACTGAAGCATTAGATGGTCAAAATCCCGAGATAGTTGGACAGCCCTTCTCGTGATGCTCCAAACGTTCTCAATTGGGGACAGATTTGGTGACCTTGCTAGCCAAAGTAGGGTTTGACAAGCACGAAAACAAGCACTTGAAACTATTACAGTGTGCAGGTGGGGCATTATTTTGCTGAAATGTTAGCCTGGGATGGTTTACCACGAAGGGCAACAAAACAGGGGGTAGAATATTGATGACGTACCGCTGTGCTGTAAGGGCAGTACAAGTGACAACCAAAGGCCCTGGTATGAAATGGCACTCCGGATCATCACTCCTGGCTGTCGGGCGGTATGGCAGGCGACAGTTAGCTTGGTACCCCACTGCTGCTTGAGGCGTGTCCAGACACGTCTCCGCTGGTCATCGGGGCTCACTTCGAAGCGGAACCCACTACTGAAGACTTTTCTACTCCAGTCAATGAGATTCCAGGTCGAATGTGCCCGACACCACTGAAAACGGGCTTCTTGGTGTACAGGGGTCGATGACAGTTGGCGCATGGGGCTCTATGAACGCAGTCCCGTTTCTGAGAGCTGCCTATTAGTGGTCCATTTGATCAATGAAGCACAAGCTACACGTCAGATCAGTGATAATGATGAACTCTGGGCTCCGAGTACTTCTCTAACAATCGCTCGGTCTTCAGGTTCTGTCGTTTCTATGTCAACCGCTCCTTCTTGACACTGTGTTTGGCCATGGTTAGCCCAATCCTCTCAACATTGTGGAATAGTGGTATTGCTTTTACTCAAATGTCGGGTGATTCGCCGTTTAGTTCAACTAGATTCCTTGAGTCCAACTACACGTTCATTCTCAGATGCCAACATCTGTATCCCGAGCTTGGCTGCGAGGCATAGTCACTGTCTAACTGAATACACAGAATGAAATTTGCAAAGACTTTATTCCCTGGTATAGACAAGTAGTGAGCGTGTACCAGTTTGAGAACAAAGAGGTCCATTGTTCTCTTATGTAAACAAACGGTTCAGATGTCCTGCCTTACCTAATGTAAACAAACCACTCACTTGGAAGAATGTCTGGTTTATGACATAATTAATGGGTAGCTACTGTCATAATGGCTCGCCCGGTTAGCCGAGCGGTCTAACACACGGATTTCCGGAGTGGGAAGGAGTGCCTGGGGCCCGGCACGAATCCGCCCGGCAGACTTACGTCGAGGTCCGGTGAGCTGGCCAGTCAGTGGATGGTTTGTAGGCGGTTTTCCATCTACCTCGTCGAATGCGGGCTGGTTCCCCTTATTCCGCCTCAGCTACACTATGTTGGCGATTGCTGTGCAAACAAGTTCTCCACGTACGCCTGCCATACCGCCCAACAAACATAGGGGTTGCACTCGTCTGGTGTGAGACGTTCCCTGGCGGGCGGGGGGTGGGGTGGGGGTGGGGGGGGGGAGGGGGTTGTTCACAGGGGTCCGAACTGCACAATAACCCTGGGTTCGGTGTGGGGCGGCGGAGGGATGAAGTGGACTGCGGTAGTCGTCATGGAGTTGTGGACCACTGTGGCTGTGGCGGGGATGGACCCTCTCCGTCGTTTCTAGGTCCTCGGTTAACATACAATACAGTCATAATAATGTCAATTAATGGTCGATAACTCTCAAGATAATTAACATAATTTATAGACAAGATGGCGGTCTAGCGGGGTCATATTTACCCAGGTGCCTGGGTGTTTTTAGCTTAAAGTGATATATATTATTTTAATGATAGTAATTTATGACTGAAAATGGCGTCTGTCGCACTAACGCCCCTATCGCCGCCACTGTGCTGCTATTGGCCCTTCTACCACCACCACCGCCCCCACCGTTCCTTGACGTCCCTGAGACTGGCATTCTTATTGCTATTTGTCATTTAATAATATTTCCTTTCGCCTACAGTGCAGTGGACTCCTGATGATAATGCAGTTGACCAGCCTGATTTATGGGTACCATTCGATTTTCAACCACACTTACTTGATGTGATGGACTTCAGATTCCCACTGCCTGTCTCGTCCAAGTTTGAGCCCCCAGCACAACGACTGGAGTGGTCCACAGGTGACATATCACTGGATAGTATAAAAGAACTGTTCTTTTATGATCGCTGCTGCACGACATATCCATGTAGGTTGTTAACATCAAGGTACATGATGTTACTCTCATCCTCAGATGCTTTGAACTGTCCACCCATTGGTGGGTTATTCACTTTGGTGTGCCTATGAACACAATGGCAAAGTCTACCACGAATTCCATAACCGAAAAAGAGCGGCATGTCGCCATTGGTCAAGAATTCAAGGTTGCCGCATGTTGTTGTCAACATTGCGTCCCACAAAAGCCGTGGTGCGATGTAATAGGATGAAGGATCCAGAGTGCATGTGGTCATGCACAAACTCTCGAATTTCTCGAAAATATCCGCTAATAGTCGACATCCATGTCCATATATAGCTTTGTATACTCCTCTAAATCAATGTTGACCCCTGTCAAACATTCAACACATGCCCATACTCCACATCCTTTATGGCATTACCTGTAGGGTTATGGGCAACATGTTTCCTGGAGTCTCTCCATCGAATCCAGGTATTCATAAGGAAAGACCACTTCCTCGTCATTGCAAGTTGAAACTTTCGATAACGGGGAAACATGGCCCTAGTGAGATCCATGTCCTCCTGACGTATTATCTCAGCAAGTTTCTGAAGCAGTGCATGCATAAATCGAAGTGAGCCCACAAACCTGTCTGTCGTGGACCTTATCGTGAAACTGGCTATTCTTGAAAGCGTAGCTGCAGATATTGCGATAATGTTTTATGGGCGTGGAAGGAAAACAGATATACAGAAGTTGAACTTGTCCAGTGGTTCCAGGTGGTATGAATCACAATGTCACACACTTTTCAGGAGGGATAGTTCGCTCTAAAGGAGTATGATTTTTATATGAAGATCAGGAATCAAGCGAAAGTAGGTTGTTTTGACCATCTATTAGCCAAAAGTAGTGTCCTCCCCCTGCGGGTCCAGGGGTTAGAATAGGCCCGAGGTATCCCTGCCTGTCGTAAGAGGCGACTAAAAATAGGCTCACACTTTTCGGCCCTACAAGTTCAGGTCCCATTTTACGGTTTGACCTGCCACTTTCCAAATTCTACAGAAGTGCGGGCCATATGGGGAAGGACGCCTTACGTGGTGCATGAGTTATCCATAGTGCTCTTAGATTTGATCTCCTGAACCTCTTGCCATGGCTTTGTCTCCACCTGCAATTCAACTATCTGGGCGAGCACACTTTCCGGGATATGTCTTCTTCTGTTGTCTCCTGTCCTCTTTCGCCCCCCTGACAGTATCGGATTTCTCTGCACCCAATATCCAGCACGGTAGCCAGTCCGTTGTTGGGTCATCATGTACCTATTTGGTGGTAGCCCCTTGACAACGCAGGGATTACACTGCATATACCTGAGCTGTAAACTCCCCACATATGCCAAGGAGTAGATGCCTGTCTTCCTGGTGCATCAGGACTCCCAACAACGGCCATCATGCCAGATGGCCTTTGCTGTGGCTGGGTGGCGCCCGTGGGGAGAGCCCCTGATCGGAGTGGGTGGCATCAGGGCGGAGCGCAATGAAGCGGACTAACAAGGGGAGGCCGCCAATTGTGAAATTCAGATTCGATTCATACTGCGCATAATAAAAGCTCATGGCCAGAGGTGTAATGTGGCAAAGCACCAAGATGCACTTCTCAGCCGTTGTCGAGAAAATCGACAGTTAAAAGAAACCGTTGCGGTGAAATACTCTGGACGATTAGTTATTTTCTACAGCGTCGTGGCGCAGCGGTAAGCGCTCGGGTTCGTAATCCGAAGGTCGCCGGATCGAATCTCGCGCCATGCAATTTTTTTATTAGTTTTTTGTAATTCAAATATAGTATTAATGAATTGCTTATGCATGTTGGTGAAGGCGGATCGCTCTCCAATTGTACCGCCTCCATTTTTCCGTTTTTTTTAACAGGGTGTACCAAAGCTCTCCCGTCCGCACTGATTTTCGACGATGTTATAAGTTGCGCTAGGGACCGCATCTACCTTCTTTCGAAGTTAGCAGGCAACTACGCTGTTATGCGGCGGCTCGTTTCGGCCCGTTCAACATCTGTCCTTCAAGTGTAACGAGCGAGTAACGGAGTTTATATTTCATACCTGCCACAGCAAATTTGTGTTCGTGGGGTCTCTATTCTAATTCGAACGTTTGACTTACGCTATACGTATTCGTTTCGGAATATCGTTTCTGCGTCTTCCGTTAACTATGCGTGGTTAACATTATGAAGACAATTAATAACATTTGTGAAATACAACTTTGTTTGCGGAAAACATAATGACCTTCGAAGTCGCCAGTTTTTCCACGACAAGCAACTTTCAACAACTTATTATATGCATAATTGTTGCAACTGATTGTCGGGAATTATATATATATTTGAATTATAAAAAACAAATACTAAAAAAAAAATGTTGCATAGCGCGAGATTCGATCCGGCGACCTTCGGATTACGAACCAGAGCGCCTACCGCAGCGCCACGACGCTGTAGAGAATTATTAATCGTAGAGAGTATTTCACCGCAACGGTTTCTTTTAACTGTCGATTTTCTCGACAACGGCTGAGAAGTGCATCTTGGTGCTTTGCCACATTACACCCCTGGCCATGAGGTTTTATTATGCGCAGTATGAATCGAATCTGAATTTCGCAATTGGCGGCCTCCCCTTGTAAGTCAACTCTTGCTGGTGACCGTACGGCGCCAGCAGTCTCTAAACAGGGCAAGATCGAGTACAAAGCTGACAGGTATGATCCTAAATCGTTTCCCTACCTCACTACACCATGGGAGGAACGTAGGGCTACAGAAAGAAGAGAGCCATATTCGCTTCAGTATTTATTCTGTCGCAGAATGGACCGGGAGCCCTTTCTACATATGAAGCCTCAATTTTTTGTTGAACATCTTTAGGATAAGTTTGGTGAAGTAACAGCGCTGTCCAAGATGAGAAGCTTTGCAGTCTTGATTCAGGCAGCATCCCCAGCCCAATCCCAGGCGTTACTCGCTTGTGAAGGGCTGGGTGATATTCCTCTTTCCGTCACTCCCCATAAAAGCTTCAACATGGTCCAGGGGACTATTTTCCATCGCGATCTCTTCTTGCAGTCTGACGACGAGCTCCTCGCCCATCTAGAACGACAGGGTGTTCATTTCATCCGGCGTGTTTACAGGGGATCCAAAGACAACGTGGTTACTACCAGTGCCTTCATCTTGGCCTTTGAGGGTGATTCATTGCCTGCAAAGGTCAAGGTGATGCTTTACCGCTGTGACGTTAAACCATACTTCCCTCCCCCTATGTGATGCTTTAAGTGCTGGATATTCAGACACATGGTTTCCCACTGCACTTTCAATGCCACATGTCAAGACTGTGGACGTCCACTGCATACATATACTCCCTGTGCGCCTGCTCCCACTTGTATCAACTGCGGAGAGCAGCACTCCCCCTGCTCACCGAGCGAGGTGGCGTAGAGGTTAGACACTGGACTCGCATTCGGGAGGACGACGGTTCAATCCCGCGTCCGGCCATCCTGAATTAGGTTTTCCGTGATTTCCCTAAATCATTCCAGGCAAATGCCGGGATGGTTCCTCTGAAAGGGCACGGCCGACTTCCTTCCCTAATCCGATGAGACCGATGACCACGCTGTCTGGTCTCCTTCCCCAAAACAACCAACCAACCCCCTGCTCACCAGACTGCACAGTGCTCCAAAAGGAGCGGGAAATCATGCCTTCAGAAAACACCTGCCCTCTTAGTGGTAGGGGGAAAAAATCTCCTTCTGCTGCTCCCAGGGTACCTACTTTGGGAGCAAGGCCCCCCCCTAAACGCAGGAGACATCGGTCCCCTCTCTCCAGCCAGAGAATCAACAGCCTCCTCCGGCTCCTCTCGTGTGGAAGGGGAAGGGACCATCTCTCCTGAGGTCTCCACTAATGCCACAGTGGACACTCGCCAGTGGCTAAAGGAGCCAAAAGCTGCTAGACAAAGAGCTTCACGGTCTTCCTCTGTGCCTGAAGCTACTTCAGAGAAGTCCCCCCAGCAAGTCCCTAAAGAGAAGCGAGAGGGCAAGCAAACAAAAAGTCTGCTAAGAAAATCGACCCTCCAGTGGTCCCAACACCACCACTCCCTACCAATTCTGCACCTGCAGATGAGGTGAAGATCTCAACGTTCCCTGAGGACCTGGAACTCATTGATGCCTCATCAACAATAGGAATGAATACAAATACTCAAGAGGTGGCAGCAGGTGACCCTGAGGTGTGACCTGCCTCCTTGCATGCTTCACGCCTTCCCAGCCTCACGATAACGTCATCCTACAGTGGAATTGTTCCGGTTTTTTTCCACCACCTGGCTGAGCTATGGCAACTGTGAAGCTTTACACATGCTTTCTGCATTGCCCTCTAGGGAACGTGGTTCCCAGCAATGGGGATCCAAGCCCTTCGCAGCTATAGGTGATATTACAAGAACCTTAGCGACTATAATAGGTGGAGTTTGTTTCTGTGTCGTGAACTCAGTATGCAGTGAACCTGTGCCCCTCCTAACCCCTCTTTAAGCTGTAGCTGTCAGTTTAAAGACGACACAGGAAAGAACTGTCTGCAACGTATATCTTCCTCCAGATAGTACCCCTGAACGCATTAGCTGCATTGATTCATCAACTCCCTAAGTCTATCATACATTTGGGAGATATTAACGCCGATAACCCCTTGTGGGGTGGTACTGTGCTTACTGGCCGAGGTAAGAAGTCAAAACTTTCCTGTCTCAACTCGACCTCTGCCACTTAAATACTGGGGCCGCCACACATTTCAGTGTGGCTCATGGCATCCACTCGGCCAGTAATTTATCCCTCTGCAGCCCAGGTTCAAAATGGCTCTGAGCACTATGGGACTTAACATCTATGGTCATCAGTCCCCTAGAACTTAGAACTACTTAAACCTAACTAACCTAAGGACATCACACAACACCCAGCCATCACGAGGCAGAGAAAATCCCTGACCCCGCCGGGAATCGAACCCGGGAACCCGGGCGTGGGAAGCGAGAGCGCTACCGCACGACCACGAGATGCGGGCGCAGCCCAGGACTTCTCCCATCTGTCCACTGGAGAGCTCATGATAACTTGTGTGGTAGTGACCACTTCTCCATCTTCCTGTCACTCCCCCAGCGCCATTACCCCGGACGTCAACCAAAGTGGGCTTTACACAAGGCAGACTGGGAAGCTTTCACCTTTGCTGTCACCGTTGAATCTCCCCCACATGGTACCATCGATGTGGTAGTTGAGCAGGTCGCTAGAACGATCGTTTCTGCGGCGGAAAACAGGATCCCTTGTACTTTAGGGTGCCCCCGGCGAAATTCAGTACCTTGATGGTCGCCGGAAATCGCTGAGGCCATTAAAGAGCGTCGGCGAGCTCAACAGCGACATAAGCGGCACCCTTCCCTAGAACACCTAACAGCTTTTAAACGGCTCCGTGCCCGCGTTCTCCAGCTTATAAAAAGACGGAAACAGGCGTGCTGGGAGAGGTACGTCTCGAACATTGGGTGCTGTACATCACCCATCATCTTCCCGAGTCTGGACGAAGATCAGACGTGTTTGTGGGTACCAGACCCCGACAGGTGTTACAGGTATTAACATCAATGGCGTGTTATCTACCGAGACAAACGCAATTGCCGAGCACTTTGCTGAGCACCATCGTCGAGGCTCCGTGTCAGAGAATAATCCCCCAGCATTTCGCACTCTCAAACGGCGGATGGAAAGGAAAGTCATCTTGTTCACTGAACGTCACAGTGAACCATATAATGCTCCATTTACAGAGTGGGAGTTCCTCAGCGTCCTTGCACATTGCCCCGACACAGCTGCTGTGCCGGATCGGATCCACAGTCAGATGATGAAACATCTCTCGTCCTACTACAAGCGACATGTCCTCGTCATCTTCAACCGGATTTGGTGCTATGGCGTCTTTCCATCGCAATGTCGGGAGAGCACCATCATGCCAGTGCTCAAACCAGGTAAAAACCCGCTTGATGTGGACAGCTATCGGCCCATCAGCCTCAACAACGTTCTTTGTAAGCTGTTAGAACGTATCGTAAGTCGGCGGTTGTGGTGGGTCCTGGATTCACGTGTGGCCGTGCGGTTAAAGGCGCTGCAGTCTGGAACCGCAAGACCGCTACGGTCGCAGGTTCGAATCCTGCCTCGGGCATGGATGTTTGTGATGTCCTTAGGTTAGTTAGGTTTAACTAGTTCTAAGTTCTGGGGGACTAATGACCTCAGCAGTTGAGTCCCATAGTGCTCAGAGCCATTTGAACCATTTTGAACCTGGATTCACGTGACCTACTGGTTCCATGTCTGGGCGGTTTCCACCAGGGTCGCTCTACCATTGATAATCTAGTTTCCCTCGAGTCTGCCATCCGAACAGCCTTTACCAGACGCAAACACCTGGTTTCTGTCTTTTTTGATTTACGAAAAGCTTACGACACGACCTGGCGACGTCATATCCTTGCCACATTATGTGAGTGGTATTTCTAGGGCCCACTCCCGATTTTTGTCCAAAATTACCTATCGCTACGTACTTTCCGTGTCCAAGTTGGTGCCCCCCGTAATTCCCCTCATATCCAGGAGAATGGGGTCCCGCAGTGGCCATTAACGGTCTAGCAGCAGCTGTCGGGCCGTTGGTCTCACCTTCCCTGCTCCTCCAGTACTGGTGTTGCCGAGCGGCGCCTACAGGGACCCATCCACAAGGCGCAGTCATGGGCTGTAGCCCACGGCTTCCAGTTTTCAGCCCCGAAGTCGTGTGTCATGCACTTCTGTCGGCGTCGTTCCGTTCATTCGCAACCAGAACTTTATCTTAATGACGATCCAGTCACTGTAGTGGAGACATATCGGTTCTTAGGACTGAGTTTCGACGCCCGATTGACGTGGCTTCCTCATCTTCGTCAGCTGAAGCAGAAGTGCTGGCAGCACCTCAATGCCCTCCGTTGCCTGAGCAACACCAACTGGGGTGCAGATCGCTCTACGCTGCAGCACCTCTACAGAGTCCTTGTTCAATCCCGCCTTGACCATGGGAGTCTGGTCTATGGTTCGGCGGCGACATCAGCTTAGCGTTTACTCGACTCAGTGCACCACTGTGGCGTTCGACTAGCAACAGGAACTTTTAGGACGAGTCCAGTGACCAGCATCCTTGTGGTGGCTGTAGTCCCTCCATTGAAGGTCAGGCGTGCACAGCTGCTCGCCAGTTACGTTGCACACGTTCATAGTTCTCCTGAACATCCGAATTACAGTCCTTTTCCCATCCACGGCGGTTCATCTCCCGCATCGGAGGCCCAGGTCAGGGCTTAAGATTGCGGTTCGCGTCCGATCTCTTCTGCCTGAAGTGGAGTCCTTGCCTTTACGACCTATACCTAAGGTCGATTCACGTACACCTCCATGGTGTACAGTTAGGCGGAAGCTTCGCGTGGACCTTTCACATGGTCCTAAGGACTCAGTTAACCCCGCAGCTCTCTGCTGTCACTTCCTCTCGATTCTTGACTTGTACCGGGACCATGAAGTGGTTTACACTGATAGCTCGATGGCTGTTGGTTACGTTGGCTTCGCGTATGTTCATGGAGGACATATTGAACAGCACTCCTTGCCAGATGGCTGCAGTGTTTTCACTGCAGGGCTGGCGGCCATGTGTCGTGCTTTTGAGCGCATTCGCTTATGCCCTGGCGAGTTGTTTCTTCTCAGTACTGACTCCTTGAGCAGCCTGATGCCCTCACCATCCTTTGGTAGTGGCCATCCAGGAGTCCATCTATGCCCTGGAACGGCCCAGTCGTTCCGTGGTGTTTGTGTGGACCCCAGACCACGTTGAAATCCCAGAAAATGAACTTGCCGACAGGCTGGCCAAACAGGCTAGACGGATATCTCTTCTGTAGATCGGCATCCCTGTAACTGACCTGCGATCGTTATTACGCCGCAAGGTTTTTCAGCTTGGGAGACGGAGTGGCATACTCTCAGTACGCACAACAAACTGCGTGCCCTTAAGGAGGCTACGAATGTGTGGAAGACCTCCATGCAGGCCTCTCGTAGAGACTCTGTGGTTCTCTGCCGGCTGCGCATTGCCCATACGTGGCTAACACATGGCTACCTCCTCCGCCGCGAAGATCCACCTCCGTGTCACTGTAACTCACATATAACTGTCGTCCACATCTTGCTGGACTGCCCACTTTTAGCCGTGCTGCGGCGGACTTTTAACCTTCCCCGCACCCTACCTTCGGTGTTGGGCGACAATGCCTCAACAGCAGATTTAGCTTTACGTTTTATTCGTGAGGGGGATTTTAATCGTACCATTTAAGGGTGGGCATTTAGCCTTCTCTCTAAGGTCGCCACCCTTCTTCCATTCTAACTCTGTCGCGCTTTCTTTGCATTTGTTTGTCTTGGTGGTCGTCTTTTCCCTACATGTGTTCATCTCGCCTTGTCTTTTTGGGGTGGACATTTTAATGTGTTGCAGAGTGACTGGCTCATCCTCCTTTATTATTGTGATCAGCCAGCCCAGACCATATGCTTTATGGTTGTTATACCGTCTTCTACTTTTCCTTGTGGTGTATGTTTTCCTCGTTTTTTGTTCGTTCCATTCGTTTCCTTTTTAGGTATGGTGTTGGATGTTTTTGTACCTTGAGCCTTGCTTGCGTCAGGAAAAAGGGACTGATAACCCTGTAGTTTGGTCCCTTTTTACCCCAAACCAACCAGCCAAACCAAAAGTAGTGTCCATACCATAGTTGTAGTTCTCTTACTGCCACTTTTCACTCTTGTTTGTTGTAACGTAAATATTCCGTATTGCTCTTCCAAGATCATGCACACGAAAAAGAATCGTAGGTGTCAGAGAGCCTCCAATTTCTCGCATCACAATAAATAACTGTTCAGCCAATTTACCATCAAGATTAACAGTAGGCATAACTGTACATGAATGCGTTAAGTCATTGATGATAGTTGGTCTTGATAAAACTCCCTTGGCGGTTCTAATTTCCAGGGTTCCTTTCGTATACAGTTTCTCTTAAAATTCCAGTTGGTGGGATCTAAAAACAAATTCCTTACTGAACGATGGTTTTGGTTTTTTATCTCATCTACAAATTTCCGGGCCGATTTCGCAGTTTGCTATGCATCGTAAAGTTGACGCTTTGTTTGGAATTTGGTTATCTTACGTCTTCCAATTCTGTAGCACTGTCGGAAGTTATGCAACCATCCACTGCTTGTCTTGAAATCACTGTAATCCATGTCACGCGCAATTTGATCTGCATAACGTAGTAGGTAACTGTCATACACATCCTGTAAACTGTATCGAGCATGATGTCAACAACTACCGCCCAACCTCTCTTCTGACTGCCTTGTCCACACCCAACAGACAAGAATTAACTGGTGAAATTGTAAACGATGCTTTTCAGAAAATCATTAAGTGGTTTTCTGCAAATGGGCTCTCATTAAACTTTGACAAAACAGAGTATATACAGTTCCACACAGTAAATGGAGTGACACCATTAATAAATATAGACTTCGATCAGAAATCGGTAGCTAAGGTAGAATATTCAAAATTTCTAGGTTTATGCATTGATGAGGGGTTGAACTGGAAAAGCACACTGAGAATGTGCTGAAACGTGCTAGTTCAGCTAATTATGCTATTAGGGTCATTGCAAATTTTGGCGATATACATCTCAGTAAATTAGCTTACCACGCCTCTGCTTTCGTATGGCATCGTATTCTGGGGTAACTCATCATTGAGTGAAAGAGTGTTCATTGCACAAAAGCGTGTAATCAGAATAATTGCTAGAGCTCATCCCAGATCATCCTGCAGACACTTATTTAAAGAGCAAGAGATCTTCACTGTAGCCTCACAATATATATATATTCACTTATGAAATTTGTTATTAACAGTCCGAACGAATTCAAAAGTAATAGCAGTGTAAATGGCTACAACACTAGGAGAAAGGATGATCTTCACTACTAAAGGTCAAATCTAACTTTGGCTCAGAAGGGGGTAAATTATGCTCCCACAAAAGTCTTTGGTCACTTACCTAATAGCATCAAAAATTTGACAGATAGCCATATAGCATTTAAAAGGAAATTAAAAGAATTTCTTAATGACAACTCCTTCTACTCATTAGATGAATTTTTGGATATAGTAAGTGGGTAATTTCCCCAACCCCCACAAAAAAATTAAAAACATTAAGTTTCATGCAATATTTTGTATAATGTAATATCTTGTATAGGCACCTTTTATTAACCTGACACGTTCCACATCATTACGAAGTGTCGTATTCATGATCTATGGAACAAGTACTAATCTAATCTAATCATGGTTGAAACGCGCAAACACCAGTTTTTGTATCAAGTGCCCCTTGTCCTTAGAATATTTTGTTTTCCTTATGCGCTACACGATCATATTACTGCGATCTTAGTCGAAATCTGTTCATATTTTTCACTGAGCTGTGGATGATCTTCCATGTACGTAATTATGTTTAGTACTCGCTTCTTGGATAACGATTGTCCTTTACTAAATTCACTAGAGATGAGATTTGCAGCTACCTGTCCGGCTCGACACCTATTTGAGTATCGCTTTCACTTATTAAGCACGTATCATCATCGTACTCCTTATGTGAATTGTCCGCACAGTCGAGCATATATGGCAACACACATTCTACTGACTCACCTTGCAGAAACGCAAATATTTCATCCGCCGCTTCTTTCACGCTCTGCGAAATTCTTTGGGTTCCTCTCTGACGAAACATCAACTTCAGCAACTGTTGTTGTAGATATAATGCAATGTTTGCTTTGTTTATCGTTACAATTCCTCTGCTTTCTATCAACACGTCTATCACTGTACCACTGTTGTGAGGTACTCGTCGACTAAGCAGTTCAATTATGCTCCGTAGCCTCGAGCTGTGCTCACCATTGAATACCTCTAGTCCCGCCCTTTGTTGCCATTGGCAGCCATTATTGTCGTTACATAGTAGAAAGTATGTGGGCATCTAATGCCTTAAACATCATTTACCTTTTGCAACCTCGCACTCAAGGAGTTCCTTGTAGAACATCAATCTGAACTTAATATTATGCTTCTTAAACCATTTTATCATGATTATAGCCTTGTGATATTGACAGATATGGTGCAGGAAGGTTCCATCGCCGTCGGCGATTGTTCAAGTAGTCTACCGCTGTCAAGGTATCACGGAAGTTCAGGTGACTCACCCAACAGCCTAACAGCGCTCTCACTAGAATGCGTCCGTATGTTTCAAATAGCAGTTCGCCTGGATGAAGGCCTATTCAGACACGATCATCGATCTGATGTAACAATAAACATGATTTATCAGATCAGGCGACATGTTTCCATTGCCCTGTTGTGCAATCGCAATAGTCAGTGTCGTTGACTCAACACGGGAACATGTAGGAGTCATCAACTGTGTGACTCTATCCATTTCCTCCATCCTCATCAGTCTATCCATTCCCCCTCTTTCTGTCCGTCTCCTTCTCCTCTTCCTCTCTCTGGGCATCTCCTCCATCCTCCCCCCCTCTCTCTCTCCCCCTTTCTTCCTCCCACTCTCTATCCACCTCCTCCTAACCTTTCTCTCTGTCCATTCCCCCCAGCCATTGTCCATCTCCTCCTCTCCTCCACTCTCTGTCTGTCTTTTGCTCTCCTCTCTATCTGTACATTTCTTTCTCCCCCTCTTTCTGTCGATCTCCTCCTCACTCTCTGTCGATTCACCTCCCCCCCCCACCCCCTCTCTCTCCACCTCTTCCTCCCTTCTTTCTGAGTCCATCACGCCAGAATCACCTCCATCCCCACTCCAATAGGATTTTGGTGGTTTTTATCCCTACAGTATTTATTTCTAGATAGTAAATACTATTTATACCAAGTTTGGCTGAAATCGTTCTAGGGGCTTAGCAGGAGATATTAAAAATATGCTTCTGTGACGTATGTTGAACACATCTCTCCGCTGTTTTACACTCCAGAAAGGATGTTAAATCTATTTGGGATATTGAGTTGTGTGGCCTGATCTTAGGTCCTGAAACAGGTTGACACAATTATTATATCGCTGCAGCGCTCATTCTCGTAACCTGCTTGACACACTGACCAGCACGGATAATAGACATACTGCACTTAATACATGTAAATGTACTCACGTTAACTAAATACAGGAAATAAATGCCAACAAGTCATTTTCTAACACTGTGCATCACCCTTCTAATTCACACCCTCATCCCTAGTGATAATGGGGCATCTTACTTCCATCGCATTTTTATGCCAACATTAAGTCATGTAGCTAAGAAACTTGGGTGAAATTGCTCCAAGTGTTCTTGAGCTATGTTTCAGTGGCATCCTCTCATCATTACCGCTCCTGTGGGATGCAGGTGGTTCTTAACCGCACAGCCCTTCTTTCCTGATAGTAAGTTAGCAGAAAACCCCGATTATTTAAAGAAACGGACTCCCTGTACAAAAACTTTCGAATTTCTGATTATAAATGGGTTAATGTGTTAATTTAAAAGAGAAAAAAGTTTAGAAAAGATCTGAAATTATGTTTACAAGCTCTTGGAAGTCGCTAAGTGGTCTCATCATCCTACAGTGGGTAATTTGCGTTCCGTTTCAATAAAATCTAGTTTTAACGCATCTCTGTCTTCACAAAGTCATATCTCGTGAATTGTGTGGCGTAAAAAAATAGAATTTTGCAAGTATATTCAGAGATATATGTGGATACTGCCTGCGAAATAATGGGGGATTGTAATTAAACTTGCAAACGGCTGTAAAAATAACACCACTGGTCAGAATGACGTCAAATTGCAACGGAATAATATCGGGAAAGGGGGAAAACGTATGGCAGAGGCCGGCAGGGTGGTCGAGCGGTTCTAGGCGCTACAGTCCGGAACCGCGCTACAGCTACGGTCGCAGGTTCGAATCCTGCCTCGGGCATGGATGTGTGTGATGTCCTTAGGTTAGTTTGGTTTAAGTAGTTATAGGGGATTGATGACCTCAGAAGTTAAGTCCCATAGTGCTCAGAGCCATTTGAACCATTTTGAACGTACGGCAGAAGGAAAATAGTTACTAGCAATAGATGGCGCTGTTAGCATTATAATTTAATAGTGGTCGACTACAAACGACAAATGAATCATACAACAATGCCTAATGTGTACGTTTGACGTTAAACCCGGATCATCCAAGCTGTGCCCCTGGGGCGCTAGCGCGCGAGGCCAGCACCCCGGGCGGTTTCGTATGTAGTTGCAGTGGCCTAGCAGTGTCGCTTCGTGCGCTCCGCCCACCGCGCCTCGCCATGCCGCTGTACGTGCGCTCGCCGCGCCAGCAGAGAGCAAAACCATTGATACGACACAAAGCTGTCAGTCAACAGTCGTAAGGCTACAGTGGATGGAGATGGATGGGCAACAGCAGCAGACAAAAAAAAAAAAAAAAAAAAGAAAGGAGGAGCGGCGCGTCCGCAGTATTTAAACCCGAGTGAGTAATTAATTTCTTTTGTTCTGCTGTCGAAAATCATGCCAGATGTTTAGTGTGTCATCGGAACCTGCTGTATTTAAAAAAAGTGCTCTATTGAACGGCAGTTTAATACCTGTCACAAAGATCAGTTCGACGATTGTCGTAAAACGACGCCAGTCAAGTCTTGAAGAACGGAAAGAAAATTTCAAGCACCATTACAGTGAAGTTAGTGTTTCCTATCGTATGACTCTATTATTTACAAAGATGATAAATAAAACTATATTTTATAATCTGATATGTCACTTAGCAATGTGCCAGTTATCAAATATAAGAGTGTCAGCAACAAGGAACACTTCTTGTTGTTTAATTTTTATATTTGGGTTGCATTAAATCGCGTCGGACGGACATAAGAAAATGTTTCAGGTGGGTTATTTTTTGCCACTTTCTGAAAAGCAGTCACAAACACTCTCTCGGACAGCGAAGTGTCATTAAGAGTTATTCTTTGCATTTGTGTTTTGATAGGTGGGAAAACATATGTTGTAGTTTGATCTACGTTTTCAATTATCTAAAACGCGAATATTCCAATAGATAAAAATTTATTTTGCGACCACATTTCGCTGTCCTTGTTAGCGTCTATGACCACTTTCCAGAGAAACCAATGGTTCAAATGGCTCTGAGCACTATGGGACTCATCTGCTGTGGTCATAAGTCCCCTAGAACTTAGAACTACTTAAACCTAACTAACCTAAGGACATCACACACATCCATGCCCGAGGCAGGATTCGAACCTGCGACCGTCGCGGTCGTGCGGTTCCAGACTGTAGCGCCTTTAACTGCTCGGCCACTTCGGCCGGCGGAGAAACCAATCTTTTTTGTTAGTTGTTTATTTGGGTTTCAATGAATGAAACAATTATTTGTTAAAATGATAAAAGTGTTTTAACAACAGGATTGTACAAAATTAATTGTAAGGTTTTTTTGACTTGGTAGGAGCAGGAAACAAGTGGCCAAAGTTTGCGCGCAAGTTACAAATGCTTGCTGAGAATTACAAAAGTAGTGAAACCCTTTGCGGCTGGGAATCTCATCAAGGATTGCCTGGTCGACTCGGCGGCTTGTATTTGTGCAGCAGACTTCACGGAAAAATTTGAAAAAATGCCTCTTTCGCCTCAAATTGTTGCTCGCCGAGTCGAAGATATGGCCTCGGATATGGAGCAGAATTAAAGGAGAGAGCCGTGAGCTTCGTTTCATTTTCTACTGCTCTTGACGAGTCCACGGACGTTGCGGACGTATCTCAGCTCGTCATATTCATTCGGGGTGTCGACGACAATCTGCGTGTCACCGAAGAATTTCTCGACCTTATACCATTAAAAGACATAGCCACGGTTTTGGATACTTTGCTAGACGTGAAAAACGTGTTCGAGATAATGGGTATAAAATGGGAACGCCTGATCAGTGTAACAACGCATGGTGCCCTGCGCTACGATGGATACACACTGGATTCCTGGGCTACATCAGGTCAAAAATGGCTTAAGTCGGCTGTTCCTTATTCGCTGCAGTCCATTGTCTGATACACCAGGAGGCACTTCGTGCGAAGATGTCAACATAAAAAATGTTAGGGACACAGTTGTTCGAACGGTTGATTATCTTCGCTTGCATGGACTCACTCATCACCAATTAAAGGAATTTCTGGCTGATATCGAAGCAGAATACCTGGACATTCCCTAACACACCGAAGTAAGATGGCTAAGCAGAGGAAAGGTGCTTCATCGGTTTTTCTCCTCGAGGGACAAAATCAATACCCTTTTGGAAATGAAAGGAAGTCCAGAAGAATTACTTCGTGATCCTAAACGGGTGGCGAATTTGGCCTTTTTAAGTGACCTAACTGATAATTTAAATACTTTGAACGTTTCACACCAAAGCGCAAATCACGCTGTTGTTGAGTTAGTGTAGACGATTCAAGCATTTAAAAAAATAGTTATTTTGTGGTGAAAACAGTTTCGCGAGGAGAATTGTGGACATTTTCCTGCATTAGACAGTGTTAAAGAAGATGTGGATTTTTCAGATTAAGTTCAAATGATTTGCTAATTACCAGAAGAGTTTGAAAATAGATTTTTAGAGATAAGTGAGCTTCAACATGCCTTAGATATATTTGTTCGAACGTTTTCTTCTCGGGCAGAGGACGTCTCACAAGTGTTTCAACTAGAGCTGATTGACCTGTAGTGCGATATCCGCCTGAAGGACCACTTTCTTGCGTATAGAACTTTGGATGACTTTTACAGCTGTTTTCCAAGAGAGAAGTATCCTCTTTTGCTCCAACACGCGGCCAAAGTTCTCTCAATGTTTGGTTCCACGTATATTTGGGAGCGCTTTTTCCCCTTTTTTAAAGCTTGCTAAAACTAAGAATCGTTCACAGCTTAGCGATAAAAATTGGCCTAATTCTAGGAGGTTAGCAGTCTCCCGGAATGTTGTACCATACTTGGACAAAATCATTTCCCCGAAAAAGAAAAACGTGTAAAATGTTAATTCTCTTCTTTTACAATGTTGACTGTAAGGATTAAAGGTCTTTATAACCTTAATTATATTCAAAACAGCAAACTAAGGATACGATGTCTAAATTCTGAAAATGGATACAAAAAGCTGTAGCACGAAGTACAACAAAACTCTATATCCCTTACGCATAATTATTTCTAAAATAGAATATTTATGACACTAGTTCATTTAAGAAATTGATATCTTTCACAAGACACCTATTGTACATATGACGAGTGTGCATGTGCAATACTAATACACTACTGGCCATTAAAATTGCTACACCAAGAAAAAATGCAAATGATGAGCGGGTATTCATTGGACAAATATATTATACTAGAACTGACATGTGATTACGTTTTCACACAATTTGGGCGTATAGATCCTGAGAAATCAGTACCCGGGCATTGACTCAGAGCTTGGAGGGCGTAGACAGGTACAGCTGCCCATGCAGCTTCAACACCATACCACAGTTCATCAAGAGTAATGACTGGCGTATTGTGACGAGCCAGTTGCTCGTCCACCATTGACAAGACGTTTTCAATTGGTGAGAGATCTGGAGAATGTGCTGGCCAGGGCAGCAGTCGAACATTTTCTGTATCCAGAAAGGCCCGTACAGGACCTGCAACATCCGGTCGTGCATTATGCTGCTGAAATGTAGGGTTTCACAGGGATCGAATGTAGGATAGAGCCACGGGCCGTAACACATCTGAAATGTAACGTCCACTGTTCAAAGTACCGTCAGTGCGAACAAGAGGTGACCCAGACGTGTAACCAATGGCACCCCATACCATCACGCCGGGTGATACGCCAGTATGGCGAGGTCGAATACACGCTTCCAATGTGTGTTCAACGCGATGTCGCCAAACACGGATGCGACCATCATGATGCTGTAAACAGAACCTGGATTCATCCGAAAAAATGACGTTTTGCTATTCGTACACCCAGGTTCGTCGTTGAGTACACCATCGCAGGCGCTCCTGTCTGTGATGCAGCGTCAAGGATAACCGCAGCCATGGTCTCCGAGTTGATAGTCCATGAAGCTGCAAACGTCGTCGAACTGTTCGATCAGATGGTTGGTGTCTTGCAAACGTCCCCATCGTTTGACTCAGGGATCGAGACGTGGCTGCACGATCCGTTAGGGCCATGCGGATGAGATGCCTGTCATCTCGACTGCTAGTGATACGAGGCCTTTGGGATCCAGCACGGCGTTCCGAATTACCCTCCTGAACCGACCGATTCCATATTCTGCTAAGAGTCATTGGATCTCGACCAACGCGAGCAGCAATGTCGCAATACGATAAACCGCAATCGCGATAGGCTAGAATCCGACCTTTATCAAAGATGGAAACGTGATGGTACGCATTTCTCCTCCTTACGCGAGGCATCACAACAACGTTTCACCAGGCAACGCCGGTCAACTGCTGTTTCTGTGTGAGAAAGCGGTTGGAAACTTTCCTCATGTCAGCACGTTGTAGGTGTCGCCACCGGCGCCAACCTTGTGTGAAGACTCTGAAAAGCTAATGATTTCATTTCACAGCATCTTTTTCCAGTCGGTTAAATCTCGCGTCTGTAGCACGTCATCTTCGTGGTGTGGAAATTTTAATAGCCAGTAGTGTAGAATTAACCTGTGGATCAGAAAACTACTAATTTGTTCTTCGACTCTTGTTTTCTGAAGCTTTGCGTATTAATTCTGCCATACGAACACTAACTGTTACATAAACAGTAAATGGTTTGCTTGCTTTACCGCTCATCGACTTCTTTTAGATAGCTGCTCGTCCTCTGTTATTTTGTTTACGTTGGATCTGACCTGTAGACAGTCCATCGCAGAGCAGCTCTCTCTCTCGCTGCTATGCCGACACTAGCGACACACGCTCGCGTTTGCGCCCGCGGGGCGCGGCTGCGCACGCCGGGAGCAATTCTTGGATGAGTCTGCGTTAAACAAACTGTACTACTCAGTGTGCATGGGTGTACATATGTGATGCTGTTAGTTACGTAAGAACATCCACCACGGCAAGGTCATATTACACTGGATGGGAAAAATTGGTTTTTAATTGTCCTGAGACCAAAAACCGCGTAAAAAGCATCACTCACATTGGTTTTTAACTGTTCTGAGGCCAAGAACCGCATAAAAAGCGTCAATCACATCGGTTTTTAAATGTTCTGGGGCCAAAAACGGCATAAAAAGCATCAATCAAAATCGAATCCGTTTATTAATTTCCGCGTAACTGGCGCAAACATGTTCAGTATGATGTCCACCCTTTTCTACAAGTTGAAATCGAGAAACAGCATGCTCCACAACTGATCGAAGTGCTTCCGCATTTGCAATGTGCGGAGGTGCGCCATATTGCATAAAAATGATCCCATCCACACATCCAAACTGTTGGAGAGCTGGAATGACGTGGTTCTGCAGAAGACACTCATAGCGCTTACCAGTGACGGTATAGGTAAACAGGACCGGAAGCACCTGTCTCTTCAAAAAAATATGCCCCTATGATAAATGACGCCGTAAACACACACCACATAGTGACCTTTTCGGGATGAAATGGTACTGGTTGATTTGCGTGTGGATTTTCTGTTGCCCATATTCGACAATTCTGTGTATTGACATACCCCGTCAGATGGAAGTGGACTTCGTCTGTCCACAGAATCTTCCGGTGCCATATATTGTCCACTTCCACACGAGCAAGAAATTCTAAATCAAAGGTCTCTCGTGCTGAGCCGGCCGCGGTGGTCTCGCGGTTCTAGGCGCGCAGTCCGGAACCGTGCGACTGCTACGGTCGCAGGTTCGAATCCTGCCTCGGGCATGGATGTGTGTGATGTCCTTAGGTTAGTTAGGTTTAAGTAGTTCTAAGTTCTAGGGGACTGATGACCACAGCAGTTGAGTCCTATAGTGCTCAGAGCCATTTTTCTCTCGTGCTGAAAGGTCAACAGGAAGCAACTCGTGCACATGGGTAATTTTGAATGGATATCAAAGAAGGATGTTTCGTAGGATTTTACGCTCCCTGCTCGCGGGTACGTCCAATGTTCGGTGTATTCTCCCTGTGCTACACGTTTGCACACAACCACTCGTCTCCTCCTGCATCACTGTGGACACTGCTTCCATTGATGTCGAATCAATTCGTTTCCTCCATCTACCAGATTGCACACCAAAATAACCCGTCTTTTCGAATTTTCCAATCATTTTCTCCAGACCCGCGGCAGTCATCGGACCAACGCCTTTTTTCAAAGCCTTCAGTGTCCGGAACCTCTGCAGAGCGACGTGTGCGCAGTCATAATTCTTATAATACAGCCTTACAAGCAGAGCGCGATTCTGCATTGAGACAGTCATAGCGAACGTCGCAGACGCGGAGGGAGGAAAAGCCGTGTACCCGGAGTGTTTATACCAACTTCAATGGGTCGTGCGCATACCATCTGTTGATCAATTTTCACACTATTTTTTTCTTCTGTCATATGTTTTCTCCTCCGTTCCATTCCGTTGCACTCTGACGTCATTCTGTCCAGTAGTGTTATTTCTACAGCGTTTTGAAAGTTTCATTTTAATTATAATCACCCTGCACATTGATGGAAAAAATCGCAACAACAAAAAATAATTAATTTAGAGTAATGAAATTTTTGAGGATACAATTGTCTAGGTAATATATTTAAATGATTAACATTGCAAGATCACAGGTTCACCCAAGAGCCAGATGTAAATGTCGTGTGACTAGGGCCTCCCGTCGGGTAGACTGTGAGACGGTACGTCACATAAATGGACATTTGGAGAAAGGTAAAGGAAGTTTTTGTTATGAGACGTGTGAATTATAAATTATTTCAAGACTGTGTACGTGTGCGCGATGTATAACAAATAATGAAGAACGTAAGTTATTATTATCAAAACACAAATATCGATGTAATTAATAAAACACAGTTTTTTTGGTATAATCTGTGTGTAACATAGGCCATGAAGATCAGGGACAATGCTTTGATAGAGCTATCTCTCCTGTTTTGTTTCGTCTAGCGGTAGGCCGCCATTGTAGTGCTTTCTGATAAATTAACGTAAGTTTTATCTGTATTTTTGAAAAATATAATAGAAATTGTTATTAGAAAGTGTGTATTATTGACTTAGTTGTCACCTCTCATGATAGCAACCATTAATTATAATTAAGAAAGTTTTTACAGAACTTCGTAGTGCAGGGAACTCATCTCCCCTAGCAGGATTTAGTCGGCCATTACGCTGACGATTAATGTTATTAAATGTAAATGCGAGAGACTTCTCAATTTTGATCTTTCATTAATTTCAAAGTTAAAGAACGTAATGATAGATTTCAGTTACCAAAATTCACAGCACTGAATGAGTTCAGAATGTTTCATTTTGGCTGCCTAACGGCAGGTGAGATTCTCTCCAGTTGTGCATTGCAAATAATGAACAAGAAATATTGAAAATCATTACATTCCGCAATATCTCAGTTAATCTTTGTGTCGTTTGGTACATAAATAACCAGTAACCACTGAGACCCATATTAATAATTACAGTTTGCATAATTGTACGCAATTTTTCTTTTCTAAATAGCAGCGCTCTCGCAAATTATTTATTAGAAGGCGGTGAGTCGCGTGTTGTGTTAAAAAAATATATCGTACGTACTTCGGGGCAGCCGATGTCCGTAGGAGTGTTATCGCGATATAAGTTAACAAAAAGTCTCGTGCTAGTCCACAATATTTAATGCCACCCCAACCAAAATCATAAAATATATAATCATAAAAATAAAAATATACACTTATACCGTGATAACCGTTCGCCGGTTGCAAGTCTTTCGATTTGACTTGAGCGTCGATGGGAATGAAATGATGATGATTGGGACAACACAACACCCAGTCCCTGAGCGGAGAAAATCTCCGACCCAGCCGGGAATCGAACCCGGGCCATTAGGATTGACATACTGTCGCGCTGATCACTTGTTTTTTAATCACATTTTGTTCTGTATTATTCGTTGAATTTGTTCGTGGCGGACGTCCGATGACACCCGTTCAGGTTGTTCGTTGACCCGTTTACTCAGTTTTTTTGTTACAGAGGGTAGCTAAACCCTCTGACCAAACACGCTGAGCTACCGTGACGGCTGTCCACTCAGCTACCGGGGGCTGACAAGAGCGAGATAAGCCATTGCAAATGTGAAATGCTAGTACGTTAATAACACAGGCCAACGAAAAAATATTTTTGAAAAACTTTTTTTACTTTGATACCTGATCTTCATAGGTTTTTATGAGCTGAATCCAAATCTAGCCTTAGTTTCTTTTTTCATCCACAGTTTTCGAACAATATTGAAAGTTTACCGTCTTACCTCCTTGCCTAGAGACACCAGATGAAAGCTGATATCGTCAAGCCCTGAATGAAAATAGCGCAGCGGATAACTCGGGAGGGGAGCTTGAGAGCCCTACCTGGAGAGCGTGCCCTTTCTGTACGATACTACGCAAGGGGCTGGAGGGCTCACACGCTGATGTGTGGGTCCCTGCATTCTATAGCTTGTATTTTAAATAAATTCCTTTAACTTGACTTCTTTGCGATTTTTAAGGTATGTTAAAGATTGATGACAGTTGATTATCTATTTATTTTAAACATTATCACTCGACTTTACAGCGATTGCAGCAATTGTTTCAGTTTACAGGTATTACAATTTTACAACTTGTAGCTCGGGTATATTATATACTAATCTGCACGCACATTTCTACGGGTAAGACGGAATTGCATTGGCCAAATGTATACCACCAAAGTCTCCCAATATTTTACATAGGACATTCACTATGTGAGGAGGATAACGGGCAAACTGGGGACCAGATACTTTAACACAGGGGGTCAAATTTCCGGAATTAAACGAGCACATTCATGTCGTTACACAATCCGAAGCTGGAAATAAAAGAATTATTACAAATATTCAAATACTTCTCATCTACTCGTGAACATTGCGACAGACGCACTGAGGGCACGTCTGCTCACTTACCCGTCTTCTGTAACACTCCCCGAATATGGCGGGCACCCGGAGGTCTTCCTGGGCCCCGGTGGAGGGGGTGGTCGAACCACTTGGCCGCGACCAACCTCTCCACCCCAAATCTTATGACACTGGAAAGTCTTTGACTTTTACCTGCCTGTGCTGTCTCTCTGATCCCCTAACCAGGAGTAAGGTTGGCACTACTATACAACAGAACTACTTCCCAACAAATATTAGGCCACGATTTACGGAAAGGTGTGAGGAGGATTATCAAACTTCATGTGCAGATTCACATCCACGTACAGGAAATGCATAATACACGACACATATAAATACGTATTATGAAGCCTCACACATTTCTTTACACCCGTCCAGATGGGTTCTGTTGCACCTGCGGCCGGCCGCGTCGTGTAATAAAATTGGCTGCGGAGCCGCCTCTGTTTCTACATATTTCCCTGTGCGAGCGAGCAGCGAAACCTGCTGCTTATAGAACGGAAAGTACTGTACCGTTTCATCACCCCATGCGTGGATGGAAAGAAATGATCCGGAATGTTCTTCTCGTGGTAGGACAATTCTGGTTCATTTCTTTTACCAATGTTATGTTCTATGCATAAGTAACAGAAAAATGGAAACAATTGCAAACAGTAGCTTGTGTTATAGAAAAGGATAAAAAAAAATTGCAACGTCCTGCTCTCTGGCATGAATGAATATTCCCGCTATGTGCGGATCAAATATGCGGCCACTTTGCATAAGGCTATGGCATTTAAACGACATAGCAAGTGAATAACATAGGAAATGTCTAAATTAACATCCTAGGCAAACAAGTGATGACCATTCAAAATCATTCATTTCGTGATGAAAATTTAAGTTAAAATGAACCACAGAAATGTCATTTGTAAAATCAGATGGTGCTGCCAAGCGCATGTAAAATTCTAAGTGAAAAGTGCAAGATCAACAAACAAATCCAGTAATGCTAAAATAATTAATGAAAGAATTTACATTAAGATGAGCCAAAGAAATGTCATTTGCAAGATCAAATGATGCTGACACACACTTAAAAATCTGAGTGAAAGGTGCAAAATTAACAAATAAATTAGGCATAAAATTCAGTGGGCGCCCGTTTTACACTAAGGGCAAAACAAAACAAAATATTGTTATGGAGCGACACAATACTATACCACATCAAGACGTCCGTGTCTTAGCAATCAATTATCAAAGGATTTCTCAGACACACCTTAAAGACAACTAATTTTACTTATCTAGCTATGATGTAGGTGCAAAACTAAAATTTCATGTGAAATATCAAGTTATTCGTGAAAATTGTACTTCTATAATGGAGACAAAAATTTTTTTCCAGGTAATATCACAAACATCAAGAAATAGAAGAACACCTTTCAATAAAGTTATGTTCATTAAATCCTTACCAACATGGACGTGTGCAGACACACATCAACAAATTACAATAGAACTATTCTAATTCACATATAGGAACATCAAGAAACGATGACAATTATAAGAACCCAAGTTATTTGATACTAAAATTAAATGTTACCTTATTACACAAACAAAGACAAAAGCATCTAAACTATATGGGACAACGCCCACATTGTGCACGTCACAACTAAGTTCATAACCTAGATACACAAAGAAAATAACACTAAAGTTATCTGCAATGGTAAAAACACTGTGCATAGTACAGAAACAGCAACAAAAGACACATACTTCAGTTGCATAATAAAATTAAAGAACCACTAACCTAACCTGTTGACAGATTCCAAATGAACATGATAAAAAACGTCAACAAGGACCTTCAAGTGAACTATCATACAGATAAATTATCCAAACACAACACTGTGCCACATAGCACTAAACAAACGTACAAAATAGTGGCAAACATTAGAACAGAGAAAAGCTGTTACAAAAATCGATGGACCTGAAAATAAACAAACACAAAATGCACTTTGCCTACTTTCATATCGTAACACCCCAATCGACAATGTACCACAGCCTAAGGGCGATGGGGAGGGCATTCTTCCAAGTGCCGGTGACTCCGTATGCCGTCTGTTTATGTGATCATGTACCTCGCGAAACACGACGTAACAGCATGGCCCACTCCTCTTACATCTGGTCATCAGCTCCGCCACCTGTGCCTATCACCAACCAGATTATGTCTGAACAAAACTCCTCAGTTAACCTTTGTCAGGAAACTTTCAATATTACTATGACCTGAGCTATGGATCACCGATAAACTAGGCGAGTTCATCACGCTCTACTTTTTCATTTGGTCAGCACAATCATATTGCCTGAGAGATCATTTCTTCCTTTGTCGAACCATTCACAATGGCGCCTGTCTCAGTCCTTCTTTACTTTATGCCTACTTAGCGATCCACAGTGTAAATAATTGTTCGTAGGTACCTTAGTCTTGGCAGCAATCATATCTCGTAAACAGTTCCTTTCTCTCCTGCTTCACGACAGAGCAGTTTGAAACACATCATCATTCATCAGTCCCATAATGTCTCGACGACAACTACGATGACAGCGAGGGGTACCGGAGACCAGGGTGACAGTCATCCGGTCGTCATTCCCTGCTGCATATAGGTGCTTCAGCGCCATAGTCCGCTGCTTCACCTCAGGGGTTAGCCAACTTAAGACGAGCGGTGTCCGCCGATGCTTACCGTGGGGGTGGGTCAGATGACACAGCTGTTGACTGGCGCGCCGTGGCTACGGAGGTGGCCAGCCGCTGCGAGTGACGTCAGCAGCGGCTACCACTATGATGCCTGCTGTGAGGCGTGTCTGATGACGCAGCTGTCGGCTAGCGCGGCGTGGCCCCTGAGACTGGCCGTAGGCTCAGCTGGGGTGAGTGACGTCAGCAGAGGCTCCCCCCTGCAACTTTCCCTTTCACGCGAGGAGGGCTCGTAGCTGCCCTCAGCTGATCGCTTCGCCGTCTCCGTCCCGCCAGGTGGTGGGAGAGTGCGACAGAGACAGGGCCAGGAGGGAGCGAGACACGCGCCAGCTCCAGGTAGGTAGTCGAGTTCTCTCCCTCTCCACGCAGCCCCAGCCACTCTCCGTCCGCTTCACCACTCGGAGCGACTTGCACACAGACAAACACATTTTTGTAAATAAGATTTTAAAAAGTACAACTTTCTCATTGTTCATCACAACTTATCCACAGGGTTTTATTTACAGTAAAATTGAAAGTATTCCTATTACAAAAATTATATCGACCCTGATTTTATAGAGTTGGAGGTGACAAAAACAATAATATCCAGATAAAAAAAATCAAACTGTTACGAACTACAATTGCAGTACTATGGACCACCTCATAAGTTTACAATAAAATTGAGGTACCAGTTAGAGCCTAAACAGATATTAAATCTAACCCTATTTACAACAATTTGACATCCTCCGATTTACCTCACAGCTTTTACAATTAAATTGAGGTGCCAGTTAGACTTAAGTTATCTAGGACTATTTTCTAAACACACGTTCGCCTGATCAGGGTTGATGACTGAGTCATCAACCGATGAGGGTATTGAAGTTTCATAGGGATGGAATGGGATTGTGCTTGTCCCTCATCCTACACCGCAACCGCAAATCACTACATTGATACCGTTTCCACATTTTGTTTACAATCACGAAAGAAATTAGGCTGCTTGTTTAAATTATTCCACTAACTACTTCCAGACCTTACACCAAAATTTACAAGAAGAGCGACCCTCTACCATTGAAATCAAATTACAAAACATGAGAAATCTGTTCTAACCCCTCAGAAACAACACACCAAAATAGTACAACATTACATCCATTGCTACTGGCAACACAACTGTCAGTCATTAAATACTTCTCCTTCCTCCCCTTTTTTTTTTCGAACTGCGGCTGGATCATTCTTTCACTGCTTCTTGCCATTAGATCTGCAAACACGACATCCTTCCACCTTACCAAACATTGCCTGGTTGTCATTCTTTAATCTCTCTTTACTTGTACTAAATTGGTACCACCTACAAAATGACGTGAGAACCTGCTAACAAAAGAAATTCACTTACATCAACATGTACACCACATGGTTTCAAATTTCAGGACACGCCATAGAATCTATATTAATAAAACATTACAGGTAACATCATCTTAAGTACTCCCTGTTCATCTTGGAATGACGTACAAATCTCAGCAGCCTCCTCACTGCTTTCCATCGACTGAGTCACGCATCCATTTGCATTCATGGCTTCTCCTAGTCCTTGCGGGTACTACTTCTGATACTCACTCTCTCTCACTCTGGAGACTTCAAGAATTAAACCCCAGGACCCCATGGCCCACAAATCAGCGCTCTTTCTGGTGTACATCCTTATCTCCTGAAACACATCAAATTATTAGACATAAATTACGGACAAATGCGCAATATTCGCGCTAACTCCTATACCAAACTTAACTTCATTCTTGTACATATTAACCAGAAACCTTCGAGTATGACCTTGTCTCGTCCCCGCACATCTAAAGGATCAATCCCTACCGTCAACAACTACCTAAACAGTCTACATGAAAATTCTTAACATAAACATATTCAGTACGTCATCCATGAAAAACAAGGGGCTACTTCCACCAGAATAATTATCCACGGAAAAGTTTTAAATTAGATATATGGTGTAATCCGCGACTCTTCCTAGATCTCAGAGTCTCTATCTCATAGCTGTTCTCATGAACCTTCCTCTTAACGCGGTATGGCCCAACATAAACATTAAAGAATTTACTAGCTAGAAACTTGTGTTTATTGGACAATCGATGTCCTCTTACAAGAACCTTGTCACCAGGTTTCAACGTCAGACGCCGTACATTCCCGTTCTGCCTCCTTTGGCGGCTCAGCGCTTCCCTTTGAATCATTCTGAGCGCAGCGTTGACAATCGATCGATGCCTCTCCTTACCAGTGAGTGGTAAATTTACCAGCTCTCTTATTCTATCCGGAGGTGCTCTATTCTTCAAGACCAGCAGTGGACACATCCCCATGCTCCCATGAGGAATCTCGTTGATAACATCTTGGAAATCGCCCAGAAACATATCCCATGTCCTGTGCCGTCGGCTACAGTAAATCCTACAAAGCTTGCCTAATTCTTTTATAAGTAAAACCTCTTATAGCGCCTGTGTGTCCCAAAAACACACGGCCGTTCCTTTGCAAAATCCCTTTCACATTGTTACGGATCCCATCATCTTTAATGTGACCCACTTTCTCGTTCATTACAGACTCCAAATCTACCGCATCTGATTCTTTGTTATCCTGTGTTTCTAGTTTGATTCTCGCATTGCCTTGGCCCAAAGATCCTGTGCCCAGTGACAGTCTAAGAGACTCGACTATATGCGCGTCTACTTTTATAGCGTCATCGAATTCCATCCTAATTTCTTCGTCACCAATTTTTATGGTCGCAAATCCACGTTGCAGATCCAAGGTGGCTTGGTACCGGCCGAGAAAATCAATCCCTAATATGGCCTCAACCGTCATTCTTTCTACTACTACCAAGAACACAACACTAATAGTTTTTTCTTTGTACACACGCTCAACTTGACTTTGCTTTTTCACTTCGATGCTTTTCCCAGGCATAGCACCTCGCACCTTCGTACGCTGTAGTGGCAACGTCGGCCACTTCACATCTCCCCCACAACAATTAAATACGTCTTCCCTTATAACAGACGCTTGACTCCCTGAGTCTAAGATACAAGGAATTATTACGTTATTTATATCCACGCTGACAATTGGTAATTTAAATCCCGAAAACTCCTCCGGTTCTTCCAAAAGAACTTCACTCATCTCACCATAATCTATGTACAAATCTAACTTATTATCCCCTTTATCATCAGACTCAGGAGCCGCGCTTGCCTGTCAAATTGTTTCGGTCGCCACTACTGCCGCATCGTTCTCCCTAATATCCTGTCGTGGATCTGCATGAGAGTCCGAGTAGCCAGTATGGCTCGCTCCATTACCATAATAGTTCCGCCTCCGTTGATTTCGTCCCTCTCCCACGTCCGTTACCATTTTGCGGGTATGACACATAATGTACGTTCCTGTACCTTTGCTGATAGCCGTTATGCTCATGGCGTTCGTGCTCATTTCTCCGCACTTCTTGCGCTTGGTTCGGCACACTTTCTTCCCTTAATTCTTGTAACAGTTGCTGGAAGGCAGCCACCTCATGCATGCTCCTTCCCGCGATTGTTATCTCCCTACGTAGTCTATACGGTAGTTTCGTCAGGCATATTCTGATCAACTCTGCGTCTCCATACGGCACATCCAGGTACTGGTTATCTTTGACCATTTCCTGGAAGTACCGTACCGGATTCTTCTTAGTATGGTTCTGGCAATTTTCTTTCATTAAAATATTCAATTTTATCCTATGCTGTATGCTCTTCGACCAGAACTCATTCAGAAAAACTTTACAAAAATCGTGATACGTCACACAGTCTCTTATTGCTAATCGCATCTTAGCACTTGCTTCGTCACGAAGGTGAGTGCATACAAAACGTATCTTCATTTTATCACCCCACGAAGTCGGCATCGTATCTTGAAATTGCCCCAACCACACACGCGGGTGTTGTGGATTATTGGAGTCAGGATATACAGAATAATTTAGTACTGACACAAAGTGCCTGCGGCATTCCTCCTCATCTTGATCGACTTCTCGTGAACGGGCTCCCACGGTGGGGCCTGCTGCTGGCTCTCTTATTTCGCAAAGACGCCCCTCCAATTCTTTTATCTCCTCCGATTCAGTGCGGCGTCACCTATGCGGGCCCATTGAATCATCGGCATTCATCGAATTTGCCTCTTCATTTCGCTGTGCCGTCTCATCTCTCAACAGTTTCGCTATCGCCTCCCTGTTCTGGCGATTGATATCTTCTTGTGCCTGACGGAAACTCATTAACGACTGCACTTCCTCACTATCTTTTACTACATTATGCGCCTGTAGCGCATCTAGTCGCTTACCAAATTCGTTAATTTTCTTTTCGACACTAGTCGTCGTTACAACGCCCTCTGCAATCACACCTTCTATGCGTTCGTTCACTGCCTCGAATCTTTCGTTAACTGCCCTTTCATTCCCCTCGACCCTCTCTTGTAGTGAATCTATTATAATTTTTTGTTCCTGAAATTGCCTATTACGTTCTCCCCTCAAATCGTCAAACCGCTTGCCTATCTCTTCAAACGTCTGTCCTATTTCTTCACATCTCTGGTCAAACCACTTATCTATCTCTTCAAACCTCTGTCCTATTTCTTCAAACCTCTGGCTAGACTTCTTATCTATCTCTTCAAACCTCTGTTCTATTTCTTTCAGAAGAACGCTCATCCAAGCTGGCACATCACTGACATGAGCCTCCCTTGGAACATCACGATTTGTTGCACCTGAGCCTGGCGAGGCGCGTCCCCCTGTCTCGCGCTCTTCGGAAGCGGCTTCGCCTAAAAGCCGGTTCCCACTAGGGCTGCCGCGCGTCAAAACCGCGCGTCAGCAGCGTGGTTGCCATGGAAATGGCGTCAGCGGCAAGGCGCGGCGGGCTCTGCGTCGCGGTTTGACCACGTCGAACCGCTTCCGCTGCCGCGTGCCGCACTCCAGGTGCGCGCCGCCAATCACAGAACGCGCTGAGCGTGACGTCAGGTACGGACCCCCGGGCCACACGAACTTTCGCCGAACCGCTGGCGCGGACGCGGCGGCAGCTATGAAATACTTATCATCCGATTCCAAGGAAACTATTCAGTAGAAAAATTTGATTCTTGGGCATGTTACAGCCTGATATCTTCTCTCGATAAAGGGCCGAATTTCTTTTCGATATTCGTCGTGGTTACTTGCTGTATCGCATTTACGTAAACCTTTAAACGAAATTTTAATGAGTGTGCAGAGGTAAAAACGCATTGCGTGAACTTTGCATACAGTTCATTTTAGGTAATACATTATTGGTTATGAAATTTAGTCAACATATCGAAATCGCTTTTAAAGCTGAGAGCAGAATGATAACTATTACCGTTCTCGAGATATTGAATGATATGTCGGCAGACGGGCTGTGCGGTGACCGCGCGGGTCGCTCGTGACGCGACCGATACTTCGTCCTGCTCGTTGTAAACCATGTGGTTGTATCAACTGCAAATTTCGTAAACGGTTCAAGAAATCTAAAAGCATTTTTTTGCAAACGATAGTATTTCGTCGCATGATAAATGTCCTAAATCTGTTTATCTATCGAGATATGAAAGTAACTACAGTTTTTCAGAAGGGATAGATGATTTTTTTAAACAGCATTTAATAGCGTGTGGAATGAGAAGTTAAACAGAAACTAATTTGCTGGTATGTCATAAGATGTAATTTGCTAAGTATCTACAGCTATTGATTATTTCCTTTGGTAAGTAACAAACTTTTTTTTTTTAATTGAGTGTACTTTATTGGTTCAAGACACGTTTCGCCTTTTATTTTAAGGCATTTTCGGTGGAATCTAGAATGATTCAGTTTTGTTTTAAATGCATAACTGATTACTTACAGTGAATCGAGTTTTTGGCGGACATATACGTTTCCCCTCACCTGGTCACATGCTGGAGGTTGAACTAAAACTTAGATTATGGAACATAAGCACATTTTCATGTTCGCTCTTTTTTCTTCTGTCACTAGCTGTAGACATTTTCCCGAAAACACTGATTTGAAGTCGTAACTACAGTGTGTTCACCTCATGCCCCTTCCTGTTTGGTTTGTTTATGTACATGTTGCCAACCTAAAGAATTATATGCTGAAATTGTTTGTTTATTTCTGTTCTCCTTATATCTGTATATGTGTGGGGCTAGCCAGTGATAGTTATAGAAAGTTGAAAGTGAATGCAGTAGTTGTCAGACAGTGGTTGAAAGGTTTGATGTTCAGCTGATTTCAGTTTTGGTTTAAATGTTTTGTGGAGGAGTGCATGGAAGACTAAATTCACTGCTTACATTAACAGATAAAATAGTAGAATAGCATTTGAACAAATGATTATTATCAGAATACTATCACCCAACCCCTTTGTCCTCACTCTTTGACGCCTTATAATATGTCCTGTGAACTTACCCCTCTTGTAGTCAAAGTTGTGCCGTAATTTCCTCTTCCTACTCTATTTAATTCCGTACCTCTTCTTTAGATACACGATCCTCATATCTAATCTTCAGCATTCTTATTGATCACCACGTTTTGAAAGCGTCCATTGTCTTCTCGACAGAACTGTTCATCGCCCACGTTTCACTTACAAGGCTGCACTCCACACAAATACCTTCGTAAAATAGCACCCAATCATTACAATTTGTATTCCATGTGAACAAATTTTCTTTTTCAGAACGCTTTTCTTGCTATTCACAGTCTTCATTTTGTATCCCCTCTACTTCTGCCTTTTCAATTACTGCTTCCCTTTCAAGTCATTGAAGTCTTAGAAATGCAGTTTGGTTTCTGTACAAGTTGTAGATAATCTTGTGTCCCTGTGTTTTATCGATGACATCTCCAGAGCTTCAAAGAATCTTTTAATTAAGATTGTCAAAACCTTTCTCTAAACATTCAAATGCTATAAACACAGTTTCGCTATTCTTCAATGTGTCTACTTAGTTAAGAGGTAGGATCAGTATTGCCTTGCGTGTTCAGACATCTCACAGGAATCTAACATTGTACTTATGTTAGTTTGTACAACCCCTCCCCCTCTCCTGTCCACATATTCCTTCCACTATCTAGCCTTCTCTTATTTGCTTAGTTCTGGCTTGCCAAATGAGTTCTTGACAGTTGCTTCTCCTTTGAGCAAAGTTTTCTTTGTTCCTTCTCATTTTCATTCCCTTATGTTTGCCAAGTGCAAAATCACGCTGCAATTTTGGACTTTCTGTCAACGTCATGTTTAGACATTTCTATTTCCAATGGCCTACTTTATTTGCTGCATTTTTATATTTTTCCCTCTTGTCAGATTTAATATTTCACGTTTTATCTAACGATTTCTACTGTACCTTCTTCCCGTTCTCATACTCTGCTGCATTCACCACTTCTTCTCTCAAAGATATCCATTCGTATTCTAGCGGATTCCTTCCTCTGTTTCAGTAAGTCGTTGCATTATGCTAACTTTAAGCTTATCGAAAAACTGTGGGTCTTGACTTATTCAAGTTCCATTTCCTTAATTTGCTACCGTTTACTGTCTCTTTAGTTGTAAACTGCAGCTCGTAACTAATAAAGTATTGTAGGTTTGCGTCTGCACCGGGAAATGTCTTATAATTTAAAATCTGGTTTCGAAAACTTTGTTCCAAACATGTATTATTCTTTCATGATTCTTAAGCAATGTGCTAGATAGTGAACAATGATGAACGGTAGTCATGAAATCTGTTTATGGTGAAATGAGAAAACATGCATAATGGAATATGTGAAAGAGTACATTGTACAGAAAATGAAAAATTGGTATGCCTTCACCCAACTTCGTCTTTCCTTCATGTAGGTGTAAGATGTAGTTAATCAAACGCACCGGGCGTTTCAGTGGGTCCCACCCCGTACCTCAGTGGCTGTCCGTCATTGGCTACCGCTAGCGTCTGCCACTTCCAGATGGGAACACCAATTCCGCGAGCCGCCGCGTCAAAGCGGAAAACTCTTGCCGCTGCCGTTGCCGCACGACGCGCTACCGCGCTCTAGTGGGAACCGGCCTTAAGGCCGGTTCCCACTAGGGCTGCCGCGCGTCAAAACCGCGCGTCAGCGGCGTGGTTGCCATGGAAATGGCGTCAGCGGCAAGGCGCGGCGGGCTCTGCGTCGCGGTTTGACCATGTCGAACCGCTTCCGCTGCCGCGTGACGCGCTCCAGGTGCGCGCCGCCAATCACAGAACGCGCTGAGCGTGACGTCAGGCACGGATCCCCAGGCCACACGAACTTTCGCCGAACCGCTGGCGCGGACGCGGCGGCAGCTATGAAATACTTATCATCCGATTCCAAGGAAACTATTCGGTAGAAAAATTTGATTCTTGGTCATGTTACAGCCTGATATCTTCTCTCGATAAAGGACCGAATTTCTTTTCGTTATTCGTCGTGGTTACTTGCTGTATCGCATTTACGTAAACCTTTACACGAAATTTGAATGAGTGTGCAGAGGTAAAAACGTATTGCGTGGACTTTGCATACAGTTCATTTTAGGTAATACATTATTGCGTATGAAATTTAGTCAACATATCGAAATTCATTGCATGTAGGCTTTCACGGCCGGCGTCTTTATCAGTAAACTCTTCCGGGCTAAGTTGCCGTGGTCGATCTGTAGAACTTCTTCTCCCTGACGTTTCGTTCTCAACTACGGAGAACATCTTCCGAGGTGAGTCGACGATTGGCTGCTAGGAGCTGGGGCCGCCGCTACGATCTCTATATAAGCGGCGGCCCCAGCTCCTAACAGCCAGTCGTTGACTCACCTCGGAAGATGTTCTCCGTAGTTGAGAACGAAACGTCAGGGAGAAGAAGTTCTACAGATCGACCACGGCAACTTAGCCCGGAAGAGTTTACTGATATCGAAATTGTTTTTAAAGGTGAGAGCAGATCGATAGCTATCACCGTTCTCGAGATATTGAATGATATTGCTTAAGAATCACGAAAGAATAATATAAATTTGGAACAGAGTTTTCGAAACCAGATTTTAAATTGTAAGGCATTTCCTGGTGCAGACGCAAACCTGACTGAAGACTGTCAATAGCAAGAAAAGCGTTCTGAAAAAGAAAATTTGTTCACATCGAATATAAATTCTAATGGTTGGATACTATTTTACTAAGGTATCTGTGTGGAGTGCAGCCTTGTATGTAAGTGAAACGTGGACGATGAACAGTTCTGTCAAGAAGACAATGGACGCTTACAAAACGTGGATCGTGTGACTAAAGAAGAGGTACGGAATTAAATAGAGGAGGAAGAAGAAATTATGGCACAACTTTGACAACAATAGGAGTTAGTTGACAGGACGTATTATGGGGCGTCTAAAGAGTGAGGACAAAGGGGTTGGGTGATAGTATTCTGATAATAATCATCTGTTGAAATACTATTATACTATTTTATCTATTAATGTAAGCAGTGAATGTACTCTTCCATGCACTCCTCCACAAAACATTTAAACCAAAACTGAAATCAGCTGAACACCAAATCTTTCAACCACTGTCTGACAACTATTGGTTTCACTTTCAACTTTCTATAACTACCACTGGCTAGCCACACACACATACAGATATAAGGAGAACAAAAATAAACAAACATTAGTTTTCAGCATATAATTCTGCAGGTTTGCAACATGTACATAAACAAACCAGACAGGAAGGGACATGAGGTGAACACACTGTAGTTACGACTTGAAATCAGAGTTTTCTGTAAAACGTCTACCGCTAGTGACAGAAGAAAAAAGAGCGAACATGAAAATGTGCTTATGTTCCATAATCTGAGTTTTAGTTCAACCTCCAGCATGTGACCAGGTGAGGGGAAACGTATATGTCCGACAAAAACTCGATTCACTGTAAGTAATCAGTCACTCACGTAAAAAAAGATGTGAACTGTTTTATAACCTGCAAGTATCACATATCAAAACAAAACTGAATCATTCTAGATTCCACCGAAGATGCCTTAAAGTAAAAGGCGAAACGCGTCTTGGATCAGTAAAGTACACTGGATAAAGATAAAAAAGTTTGTTACTTACCAAATGAAATAATCAGTAGCTGTAGATATTTAGTAAATTACATCTTATGGCATACCAGCAAATTAGTTTCTGTTTAACTTCTCATTCCACATGCTAATAAATGCTGTTTAAAAAAATTCGTCTATCCCTTCTGAAAAACTGTAGTTACTTTCATATCTCGATAGATAAACAGATTTAGGACATTTATCATGCGACGAAATACTATCGTTTGCAAAAAAACACGTTTCGATTTCTTGAACCGTTTACGAAATTCGCGGTTGATACAACCACATGGTTTACGACGAGCAGGACGAAGTACCGGTCGCGCCGCGAGCAACCGCGCTCTAGTGGGAACCGGCCTTAACGGTAAACTCGACCGACCCCTCTAAGGCCATTGTCCACCCTCCCCAGCACAAACCGGATCGCTGCCAGCGTTCGGACAACGACCTGCGCTCAGGGAGGGAAAGTCGCCACTGGCGGCCATTTCCTGTTCGCCTACATCACGTAACTCAACTAAATTTTCTGCCTCCATGTTCACGTTACTCTTTGCCCGTGACCTAGTTATTACGCTCATTACCTTATAACAACCACAAAATTAGCAACCAAAACTTGCTCTACCTCTCCAATATCTCCCCTACAACTTTCACAAAATCAATGACAAATAAAAATCAACAGTATCGAAAATCTCTACACACTCGTTTCGGACAACGCTGAGTACGAGCAAAACAACGCTGATCAATCATCAACAAAGCAACATAGAACAGTTCCTGAAAATAAAATGATTAATTATGCCAATCTACACGAATTCCTGAAATAAGAAGGATAATTATTTTATCTGGCTGTTTTAAAGAAGTGCCTAGGATTCAGCGATTAAATAATCTATCCTGGCAGGATTCGCCAGGTGAAAGTTTACCGTCTTACCTCCTTGCCTAGGGACGCCAGATGAAAGTTGATATCGTCAATGGAAATTGCGCAACGGATAATTCGGGAGGGGAGCTTGAGAGCGCTACCTAGAGAGCGTGCCCTTTCTGTACGATACTAGGCAAGGGGCTGGAGGGCTCACACGCTGATGTGTGGGTCCCTGCATTCTATAGCTTGTATTTTAAATAAATTCCTTTAACTTGACTTCTTTGCGATTTTTAAGGTATGTTAAAGATTGATGGCAGTTGATTATCTATTTATTTTAAACATTATCACTCGACTTTATAGCGATTGCAGCAATTGTTTCTGTTTACAGATATTACAATTTTACAACTTATAGCACGGGTATATTATATACTAATCTGCACGCACATTTCTACGGGTAAGACGGAATTGCATTGGCCAAATGTATACCACCAAAGTCTCCCAATATTTTACATAGGACATTCACTATGTGAGGAGGATAATGGGCAAACTGGGGACCAGATACTTTAACACAGGGGGTCAAATTTCCGGAATTAAACGAGCACATTCATGTCCTTACACAATCCGAAGCTGGAAATAAAAGAATTAGTACAAATATTCAAATACCTGTCTTCCATGCTTGAACATTGAGACAGACGCACTGAGGGCACGTCTGCTCACTTACCCGTCTTCTGTAACACCCCAAGAATATGGCGGGCACCCGGAGGTCTTCCTGGGCCCCGGTGGAGGGGGTGGTCGAACCACTTGGCCGTGACCAACCTCTCCACCCCAAATCTTGTGACACTGGAAAGTCTTTGACTTTTACATGCCTGTGCTGTCTCTCTGATCCACTAGCCAGGAGTAAGTTTGGCACTACTATACTACAGAACTACTTCCCAACAAATATTTGGCCACGTTTTACGGAAAGGTGTGAGGAGGATTAGGAAAGTTCATGGGCAGATTCACAACCACGTACAAGAAATGCATAATACACTACACATATAAATACGTATTATGAAGCCTGACACATTTCTTTACACCCGTCCACATGGGTTGTGTTGCAATGGCGGCCGGCCCCGTCGTGTAATAAAATTGGCTGCGGAGCCGCCTCTGTTTCTCTTTCCCGGTGCGAACGAGCAGAGAAACCTGCTGCTTATGGAACGGAAAGTACTGTACCGTTTCAGTATGCTTTTTATTATATAGTATAAAAATCCTATGCTGTACAGTAAATGGGGAAATTAATGAAACGCTTTGTTACAACGTAATCATGGTTTGTATTTACAGTAAGCTACTTCAAACAATGATACGTGTTAATAGAGGTTTCACTTGTCAGCTGGAATTGGTTTGTATTTTCTTTCTCTTTTTTTCATTGAAGCTTATTGTGTAGCCTTTTCTACGATGAGTCGCTTGCTGAACTTCTCGGTGAAGTGATCAACAGAAGTCCTCCATCATGTTGGTGTTCCTGCGGCCTTGGTAGCGTTTCTCCATCACTTTAATGTCCTGATGAATACATTCTCCTTGCTCCTCACTAACATCTCCCATATTGTCCGGGAAGTAATCAAGGTGACTGTTCAAACAGTGAACTTTCAGGCTGATTAAACATCCTAAAGTTTTAAACTTCTTTAACATTTTAGCTACAATAGAAACATATTCTATGTCTTTTTCATGTCCTAAGAACTTTGTAACGACTTGCTTGAATGATACCCATGCTTCTTTCTCATTTATGGTCACTGTGGATTCAAAGTTAACATCGAACATCAATTTTATAATCTCAGGTCCGACAAAGACGCCTTCTTTTGGTTTAGCTTCTGGAAGGTGTGGAAACTTTTGGCAGAGATAGTTAAAACATGGTCCGTCTTTAGGCAAAACCTTTACAAACTGTTTCATTAGGACTATATTTATATGTAGACGTGGTAGGAGTACGTTTTCTGGATCTACAAGATTTTTGCGTAGAATGTTCTTCTCACTAGGTTTTAAAGACTCCCTCACAGGCCAGTTCTTTCTGCACCAGTGTTGATCCCTAGCACTACTGTTCCATTCACACAAGAAACATGGAAATTTGGTAAAGCCACCTTGTTCACCAAGGAGCATGCATGTTACTTTTAGATCGTTACATATCAACCAATCATGAGAAGAATAGTCTATTTTATTTAGCACTGTTTCTAGGTTTTCATAGCTTTCTTTCATATGTACAGAATGTCCAGGAGGTATAGATGCATACATGTTACCATTGTGTAATAACACAGCCTTTAAACTAGTTTAGGTTGAATTAATAAACAGCCTCCAGTCTTTCTTTTTGTATTCAGTACCAAACGCATCAGACTGGGAATGTCTGACAGTATTCTAAATCACCTTGTTGTTGAAAAACTTGGAAAATTGCTGCTCTCTCTTTCTATACACGTATATGCTGGTTCCAACTGCCAATTAGTTCTTTTCTTTTAACCTAAAGCCAAGCAGTTCAGCTTTTTCTTTCGTTAAGCCTAGATCCCTAACCAAATCGTTAAGCTCGGTCTGAGTAAACAATGTGGGCTCTAGACTTTCTGTATTACAATGGAATTCATCATCATCTGGTTCATCTAAATCAGATTGTCCATGAGAAAATACTTCTGTTGGAATAGAATTTAAATCATCTCGTGGTTCAGGAACTGGCTAATCTACACCCTGCCCTACTGGTCGGATGGCAGACAGAAGATTATGGTAGCTTATTACCTTCTTGTTTTTCGAATTATGACCAGTAATATCAACACTGCAAAAGTAGCAATCATCGGAACGATTTCTTGGCTCCTTCCATATCATAGGAACAGCAAATCCAAAGGCTTTTTTCTCCTTTTTGGACCATTTTCTCAGATCTTCAACACACACATAACATACCTTACGAGGCGCCCAACATTTATCTTGATTACCAAGTTTGGATCCAAAGTATGATAGATAAACCGTTTTCACAAAGTCTTTAATGTTTCTTTGGTGTTTTTTAATCACAAATTCACCAGGAATATAACAAAAGCTGTCAGCAGAGTTTTTAAAACCACGATTATACATTGTACTGAGTGCATGTGTAGGAAACAGAAAAATGAGGTTAGGTTGAGAGTAAACAAAACACCATCTGTTAACATAAAAACAGAATCGACCTTTTTTGCCAGCAAATGTTTTTCAGCAGTGCTACCAACGTCATCTACATTCATTACACCTCCTTTTTAATTTATTTTAACTATTTAAAATCTGTTAAATTTTTTAAAAAATCTCTTAATTTGATAAATTTAACTGCAAAATGTGAAGAAATGGTAGGTGATACAGTTTTTTAAGTATCATATTTGGATTTTACACCCTGAAAAACATAAGAATAAGGTATTTTCAGCAAAAAAGTTTTTTCATCGTCGGTTTGTGTAATCAGTGTAACCGCAATGATGTTGAATGCAAGAATGTAAACATGCAAGCATTGTGTTTTACAGGCGCCGGATGTCAGTTTGTGGGATGGAGTTCCATGCCTGTTGCACCTGGTCTGTCAATACAGGGACGGTTAATGTTGGTTGTGGATGACCCTGGAGTTATCGTCCGATGAAGTCCTATATGTGCTCGGTTGACGACAGATCTGGTGATCGAACAGGAAAAGGCAACATGTCGACATAATGCAGAGCATGTTGAGTTACAACAGCGGTATGTGGGCGAGCGTTGTAATATCGGAAAACACCCAGTGGAATGCCGTTCAAAAGTGGCAGCACAGCAGGTCGAATCATCAGATTGATGTACAAATTTGCAGTCAGAATGCGTAGGATAACCAAGAGTGCTCCTATAGTTATACGAAATCGCACCCCAGATCACAACTCCAGGTGCAGGTCCAGTGTATCTAGCACTCAGGAAAATTGATTACAGGCCCTCAACTGGGGTCCTAATCAACACACGGCCATCACTGCCACCTAGGCAGAACCGGCTTTCATCAGGAAACAAAACACTCCTTCCTGTTTTCCAATGAGCTCTCGCTTGGCACCGCCAGAAGTCACAAATGGCGGCGGTTTTGGGTCAGTTGAATGCACGCTACAGGGTTTCTGGCTCGGAGCTGTCCTTGAAGTAACCGAATTGTTCGTTGTGTCACTATGGTGCCAACTGCTGTTCGAATTGCTGGTGCAGATGTAGTACGATGCGTCAGAGCCATACGCCGAAAACGATGGTCTTTCCTCTCGGTAGTGCCCAGTAGCCGTCTAGCCGTCTGGAGCACGATCTTCTCGCGCCCGTATATTCCCATAATCACCTCTGCCAGCAGTCATGTATAGTGGCTACATTCCTACCAAGTTTTTCTGAAATATCGGAGAAGGAACATATAGCTTCTCGTAGCGCTATTACACAACCTCTTTCAAACTCAGTGAGGTGTTGATAATGGCGTCTTTGTCGCTTTAAAGGCATTCTTGAATAACATCAACTTACCAAGTCCATTGTCAAAGGTAACTGACGCTTACGACCGTTACAGCGTGTATCTGAAGCAAATCTCATTTGCATCCTCATGGTGACGCTACTCACGCTACTCTTATGCGTCTGGTGCGAATTTTTAATAGACGTCATCTTTAGGATCTAGAAACACGCCTAACAATTTTCGTTTATACTGCACAACTCCTTAGCGCAGTATTTTTTTTCCGTCAGTGTATGTTGCGAATAGTTAGTAATAAAGAAGTACTAAATTAAAATGTCATGTTGTATGCAGCAGTTTCTCAAGGATCTCAATGTTCATGACGTCATATCTCTTACACTATATATTGTACAATGAGATATTTTTGCAAGTACATTTAGTAGCGCAAGTGAATACTGTCTGCAAAATGTGATGCAAATAAAGTTAGCAGTAAAGAAGTAATAAATTAAAAGGTTACGCCAGATGAGGCAGTTTTATTGCATGAGTAGGGAAAAATCAGTAAGCCCTCAACTTTTTTCCTTTCGCGATTCTGTGAGTGGTTTCAGCGACAAAAAGTTTCGACGTGTGAAATTATACGTAAAGTTTTTTTTCAAGTCATAAAGTTCCTCATTCTCAAATGCTAGGTCTTTTTGGAGCGGTGCGTTGTGCTTCGTTTTCACCCGAATCCCCTTTGAGCTATAGGTGGTTCTTAACCCCACAGTGCATCTTCCCAGACTGCGAGTGATATATGTATCAAGATTAGCTGAAATCGATCCAGTAGAGAGGTGGAGAGGGTTGGGGTTGGGTTGTTTCAGGGAGAAGACCAGACAGCGAGGTCATCGGTCTCATCGGGTTAGGGAAGGACGGGGAAGGAAGTCGGCCGTGCCATTTCAAAGGAACCATCCCGGCATTTGCCTAGAGCGATTTGGGGAAATTGCGGAAACCTAAATCAGGATGGCCGGACGCGGGATTGAACCGTCGTCCTCCCGAGTGAGGAGGAGATATCGAACATACATACATAGATGTATACATAAAACATACATTTATAAGATATAGAGAAGAGATATGATTGAAGCGTCAGTACATTAATTCGTGTACTCGTATATCCCTGATACGTGAATTTACGGTCACGAACGTTAATTCTGGAACTCTGATAGTAAGTGTCATAGTATTTAATGATTCTGGTCCATTACTACCGAATTAATCCCACGTTATTTACAGTCGTATCGTGCGATTTATACAGAATTTTCAGCCATCGACGTAGCATTGATCTTCCTTTCGCAACGACCTGCGTAATCTGGACCAGATTACGACAAAAAAAGGTAGTGTCAGTAGTTCATGAATAGACATAGGACAGCAGGAAATTCTTGAACTGAGGTCAGTAATAGTACGTTGTATAATACGAGGGAGAGAGCGAGAAGTATTTCTAATAGATGTGAGAGAAAGAGAAAAATGTTTACAAGCTTAGAAGTAGGGGAGCGAAGTAGTGAAGACAGTAGTGTATGTGTTAGAGAAGTGGAAACAGATAACTTATGATGGGATGGTTTAGAGGAAGAATATTTTCTCAATGATAATGCCAATGTTATACAATAAAACAGTATAAAACGTACTGACATAACAAAATTGTTTGACATAGTCAATAAGGGACAGACTAAAATCAGGGCCCAACTGACTACTGTTGTGGAAGGGAAAGAAGCGGAAGGGTTTTATGTAGAGCTCCTGGGGATCAGATATAAGATTCTTGTATATCAGGGGAGAACAAAACGGAAAATAATACTGGGAGATAAAAAAGAAGAAGACAATGAAATACATTGTTCTACTGAAGAAAGGGAAGAAAGGACAGTTTAACCTGTCAGGTACTGAAGGCAGACTAAGGAGAAGATGAAACATAGCATGATTTTATGAGAGAAGACGATACCGAAGTGGAAGGAAGGGGCAGTTGTTAGCCAGCCTTTATTGGAGTATGGTAGTCAGTGAGTAAAGTGTCTGAGGTATATTATGAACATATATTGAACAATAAGGAGGTCGTTGAAACGCATATATCAAGGTTAAAAATTGTAGCAGCCACTGGCCAACTATATACGACAGAAAGGCAATAAATTTGCTTGTCCTTAGTGACTAGAGTGATTGATGTAGAACATGAGATTCTGTTTATTTCAAATTTGAGCTTTCATATGATTATTTAAATTAACAACATTAATAAGATTAAAGCTGTGATGGGCCGTGGTACAAAAACTGTGGAATATAATAGTATAGTCGGAGAATCCTAATGCAGTGGACATTCACTAAATGAACATGATTTTGTGGGCAATCTAAATGTCTTTCTCATGCATATTGTGCACGGAGTTTCGATACTCAGTCCAGAATGTAGAAGTTGCTGAAGAGTCTCTGCAGGAGGTATTTAATGAAACAAAAAGTGTTCGAGAAGAACTATGTGAGGAGTTTTTGTAGTTTTAACAGATGACAAAGAAGTAGTTTCTGATCGACCTGGCAAGGGGTTGAGCTACAAGAATAAACACGGTATTAATCCTGAAAAACTGTTTTATGCAAAGCCATAACCCATAACTTTAGACGATGCAGAAGCCATAGTTAAGGAATTTGACGATACGGAGAGGGGTGGGGGCAGGGTAGTCAGAATGGACATAGCAATAGCGAGTAGAACAGCTTGTTTATAATTGTATCCCAGGAAGGTTGCTATGTGAGAGTCTGAAAAAAACCTTAAAAATATAAACTGAGATCTGAGAAACTGGAGGTACTGGTACAAAAATTCTGTTGTTATTGTCTTCAGTCCGAAGACCGGTTAGATATAGTTGTTCATTCTAGTGTGCTTTGTCTAAGCCTCATATCTGTATAATTACTGCACCTAATTCTATTTGAACTTGAATAATCTAGTAAATTCTTGGTCTACCAAGACAAATTTTGTCCCCCCCCCCTCCTCCCCCCCTTCCCCCCCCCCCACACACACACACTTTCCTCCATTATTAAACTGGCTATTCCTCGATGTCTCAGGATGTGTCCTAAACAGCTCACCTCTCCTTTAAGTAAAGTTATGCAATAAATATTTTTTCTTCTCATTTCGATTGAGTATCTACCTTGCTATCCAGTCTTAGACGGCGTGCTGAAAAGTAATGCCTCCAAATTTTTTGTGTGAAAACTCTTAAAACTTTATGAATAAAACAAAATAGATCTGATTACGGTCATTATAGACCGAAATCGGTAATCTGTTAACAAAAAGTTTTTGACCATAGACGTAAATTAAAGGAAACTTAAACAATACGTATTTGCAGCCCGGTACCACTAGAAGTCTCCGAATTATAGCATGTAATATCGTGGTGTGTATAATATCGTGACGTGTAACGTAACTTCGTTGATGCGTGAGTAATGGCGTGCTGTAATCGAGTTTCGAAATCGAAGGGTTCGCCCACACATGGAGCACACTCTCCATCATGAATATGCCAGACCTTATACGAGCGGTGCGTTATGTGCAACAATCCGACGCCTCCGTTTCAGTGTCCTCGATCGTCGTCCATACACTCCCGTCATGGCCGCATTCAATTTTAAAATATTTCCAAAACTTAGAAAACACCTTTGAGGACTTCACTTTGATAGTGATGAAGTGGTGCAAGCAGATGTGATGCTCCGACTCCGCCAACATAGTTAATCATTTTACAGTGACGGTATCAACAAACTGGTATCTTGTTGAAAGAAATGTGATAGTCTCCAGGGTGACTATATTGAGAAATAAATATGCAGACATGAATAAAAAATGTAGAATGTTAATAACGTTTGTTTTATTTAAAATATTTTAAGAGTTTTAACATACAAAATTCGGAGGCATTACTTTTCAGCATGTCCTCGTACGAAACCAATCATCAGCATTATTGTGTAGCACCATATTTAAAAAGCTTCTATTCTCTTCTAGTCTGAAATGATATCGTCCACATTTCACTTCTGTACATTTGTCTCTTAAAATTATCTAACCTTCATACCAAACTAAGAGATCTAACATTCCATACTCAGACCTGTAGATTGCTGTATTTGTTTTTCATGATTACAGCATCCTTCTGAGTAGTATCCACTCAGAGAGCTAAGTAAGTGTACTATTAAGCCTGTGAAGTACTTTACCCAAGAGGAGGCCACCAACGTTAAGCCGTACAGGAAAGCTGTATTTCCTGAAGAAACATAAGGTCTGTAGTCTCCCCTTGCTTTCAGCTATTTGCAGTACCAAAATAGCAAGACCAGCTCATTTAATGATCCAGTCATTTCTGTTCCAAATGGAGTGTCAGTTCATATGCAACCACGCACCAATAGTCACATGTGAGCTCGGATGAGTCAACAGCTAATATGCAAGCAGTCAAGGAGTCTGGTCACAGCATACCTGATCGTATGCCAAGGTCCTGTGGGCAGAGGTGGCCAAATGGCACACAATTTCACAGGACAGTGTGTCAACGTGGTGCAATAAGCATACCTGATGGGTAGCCCGTACTACTTATGCATGCCCGCAGGCTGGTTGAATAGCACTCAAGGATCAGTATGCTCCTTGGGGCGGCGATGGAAGAGTCTGATGCAGACCATTGCCTCTGCAACTACTAAAAAGACTGTTGTCTCGCTTCAGGAACCACATGTGGGTGTGGCCTCTCCACAGTAACCCTCTAATGCGGTTACTGGTACAGTATGGCTATTTATATCCTTGAGGAACTCTAACCACCCCACCGTGCTAAGGTCAACGGCTTGTAACGGGACAAAAATTATATGGAGTTAAATTCGTGTCTAATTTGGATCTCACTGTTGGAGTTTGGCAGGTGCCATTGCACAAAAATTCTTGGAAGTATTCAGCTTTCTATTTGGAGAACAGTTCTACCAATTAAAAGTAGTCACTTTTGAGCTTAATTTGTCAAATTCATAAATTAGCTAGGACGACTACTGATTTTCACTGTAAGTTTATCGGAATGTATCCGATTATTATGAAAAGTATTTATGATTTAGAAAAGCAGGGAGCAGGATCCACAAGTTTAAAACGATAACATTTCTAGAACCTGAATTAAATTTTCAATTACACAGTTTCACAAAACAAGATATAAGGAAAGACCTGAACATGTGAACTAGATGAAAGTGACAGAAGAGTTAGCTGTGCCTGAGAAAAAGAAGCCTCTATAGGGAGTTTATTTCCAGACAGGGATTTCATGATCCTTCCTGAAAGAGGACAATTCATACATGTGGACAGTAGGGTACCAAATTGCGTTTCAGATTCTGAAGATGAAGTTTCCATATGTATTTTTCTAAGGAACTGTAGCCTGAACCCTCCCTCTGGATTAGCTGCAGATAGCAGTTGATACCGTTTGCACATTGAAATATTCCAAGATGTTGAAGTGAACGGTAGCAGTGAGTACTGAACTACTGCCTTTGCAAGTAGAACACTTACTAAGTTCGAACGCAGCCTATCGTCTTGGAGAGGGAGGCTTTGGGAGCAGTATCAGGTTAAAAAAAAAATCTTATCCTTGCTTTGGGTCAGACAACAGCTATGTTTACCGACCGTAAAGGCCTTACCGTCTTAAAAGAATAAGAACTGATGCATATGAGACTGACTAGAGAGTTACGACTACACAGCACTTCCATTTCATCATTGAATATGTGCCGGTAAAGGATACTATCCAGATAGCACATACCTTGCCCAGACTGCCAGTTAGTATGGAAGGCTATGAAAGTAACTCAGCCAGGGAAGTAAGCATATATTACACTGAAGAGATAAAAGTTCAGCCGGCCGGAGTGACCGAGCGGTTAAAGGCGCTACTGTCTGGAACCGCATGACCGCTACGGTCGCAGGTTCGAATCCTGCCTCGGGCATGGATGTGTGTGATGTCCTTAGGTTAGTTAGGTTTAAGTAGTTCTAAGTTCTAGGGGACTTATGACCACAGCAGTTGAGTCCCATAGTGCTCAGAGCCATTTTTTTGATAAAAGTTCAAAATAAGTTAGAGAAGGTAATAAAGATTTAAGAAGGAAGCAAAATGAAGATGGCTGCCTCAAAGACTAAAGTAAGTGGGAAAGCTATTAAAAAATTCAAAAACTAGAGTGAAATTTTTGATAGGCCTTAGTTCCTGCAGAGAGCTGAGAATTCTAAATTTTTAAAGGTCTGCTGGCCAGAAAAATATGTAATAAAAGTAACTGGTTTTTGATGTTATGGACACTGTGGATCATGGACGTGTCTATGTAAATTAAGAAAGAGTGTGCTCTTCAGCAGAGTGGTGAAGGCTATACAGAAGAGAATAAAATCATGTGCCGACTGTCAGAGAGTAAAGGTACCTGATAAAAGGAGTAAGATGCTTATACAAAGCATTATAACTTCAGATGTAAATGAATTCCTAACAGTCGATATTTATGGTCCATTTCCAAAGTTTAGAAGCAAATGTTATTATCTTTGCAATAATGGTAGTATTTTCATGAATATTAAACTTTATACTTCAAAAAATTTACAGGAAAAGCTGTGTTCTTTGAAGTAGAGAGAGGTTATTGTACATATCGGCATACTACCTGCTGAGAAATCTGATGGAATGTTGTATGTAGGGAAAGGGAGATTGTGTATAATTTATTGCAGTGGGTAGCATAATACTTGGTTAAAGTATGTATCAATCATTGAAGAAATAATGAGTAGTCTACTGCAGGTTTTTATCCTAATGTGGTAATGTTAGGGACAAAGACGAAAAATATAGTGAAGAGAAACTTGTCTTTTCACTTGAGAACCAGGTATCTCTTGAGGAGAAGGATAAACTTGTTGAGGAAAAATTAAAAACAGTTCACAAGTTAGGAAGAAATAACATGACGCTAAGAGAAAGCTCACTACTATCCAGTTGGGAAGTCAGATTGGGGTCAAAACGCAAGAAAAGCTTTGGGAAATAAATACAGAGAATTCGAAATTTTTCGTGATTCACAAGGGTAATTAGTGATAGCTGACATCTCACGGTCAACTCCTTTCCATCCGGTTTATCCAAAATCCACGAAACAATTTGTAGTCACTCAGACTGTATTACGAAAGGCAAACGTAAATCCAGAGAATTCCCTAAATGTGTGAAAATCCGTATTATGCATGGGGATACCTGAGATGGTTGCAGTTTCGTTTTTTTAACATTTCAATTGCAACTTCTTCATTCTTCTACTGTCTTAGTATTTTTTCAGTTGAAAACCTTATGTGTAGTGTCTATCTTGAATCTGACAGAAAAAGGAAAAGATAGTCAACATGATCGTTGGAATATTGGGATAAGTAATCAAAAGGATTCTAGAGAAAGGACAGTGTGATGACAATTATGGTTAAAACAAGGAAGTCTAAAGTAACGAAAACGTTATCAATTGAAATCAAGGGATAGCAAGGAAAGTACAACGAAGAAGTAAAAAGTTGTAAGAATGACATTTAAAACACATTGACGAAAGAGGAACCTTTCTTAGGTAATAAAAATCTTATAGGGGGAGAATATGCGGTAGATAACTTCAGGATTAGATTAGAGCCTGAAAATAAAAAGAAGTACACTGCGAAAAAGTAAGAATGACTTGAAATTGTATATAGGGAAAAGGAGACAGAGAAATGAGCTATGAAGAAATAAGAAAATAAATTATCTCATAAAAATTAGAGAATAAAGGAAATTTAAGTATTTGTGATGAAATAATCCAGAGGCACGCTAGAAAATAATTTGAGGAAGAAGGGAAGATAAAAGTTCTGTGTAAGTTATAAACAATATCGTGGGATACCTTTTGGAATGTTGGCGATTCAAATACATGGAAAGATAGAACCTAAAGACTAGTAAAACGAAAAGAACAGCTTTCTGAAAAAACAAACTAATAGATATTACATCCTGGGCTCTTCAAGGGAATGATGTCGTGCTTACGATAAACAGAACATCGCAAAGGAAAGTTGCTGTTTATATGCGTCACAGATGTAATGAACTCCATCCAGAATCCAATAAGGAATAAGGTCAAGTAAATAATGGATATATGAAATACTCCTCCTTCAGCTAAGTCGAATAAGGGCATAATTAAACACCATCTATTTTCTACATCAGGTATACAATATAAAATTGTTACAGATTGACATTACCTAGTTACAAGATGAAACAGATGAATGTCTTAGAAGCCTTCTGAAACTAATCCATAATAAGGGTCTGGCTTTTCCACTACAGGACAGTGGAGAACCCCAGACATAGGGATCAGACCTGTCTGCCAGCAGCATGCAACGGTTTTCGACGGTTTCCATGCTTAGCTGGGTAACTGTGGTCAGCGGTTCATGTTACGCTTGGCCTTCTCTGTTACAAGCAAATACCAATGGAGCTGACACATTTGTTGAAACAGAAAAGTGAGAGGGGTGAAGCTCAAATTACAAGGCGCCTATATTCTTTGAGTGTTTCCGTCGGTTGGCGAAATTACTTCATTGCGATGAGTGCATGTTTTCTTCAACATATTGACCATCAATATCTTTCCTGACCTCTTTTCCTTCCTCACTACTGACCTCAGCCTCTACGGTAAGCTAAATGGGAACGCACCTTCTGTTAAAAATATATGGTAAAATAGTTGCACTGTGAGAAGTGAATACGCCGCGCTTGATTAGCCGAGCGGTCCGAGGAGCTGCAGTCGTGGAATGTGCGGCTGGTCCCGGCGGAGGTTCGAGCCCTCCCTCGGGCATGGGTGTGTGTGTTTGTCCTTACGATAATTTAGGTTAAGTAGTGTGTAAGCTTAGGGACTGATGACCTTAGCAGTTGGGTCCCATAGAATTTCACACACATTTTTGAGAAGTGAATACGTTTTACTGCATTGTAAGAAAGAGCAAATATGAATAAAAATGTGTAATAGTCATACCAAGTTCTTCTACAGGTGATAAATGATGATCGTTGCTAATGGGCTACCTTTTTCCCTCTAGAGGATGTTTATATTGTCGCAACTAATTGTAGGCACTCTTCTGCATAGCGTATTCAGAATTTAGCCTTTAATAAGATATAAGCCTTCTCATCTACCATATTTGTAATTTATTTCCTGAAGTAATTCTACAGGACACAATACGTTTGCCAAAACAGCGATAACTACATAGGTGAAGTGTTTTTCTTTCCTCTGATGTATCTTATTAACTTTTTGCAACGTGTTTCATCAGCAATCACAAATGAGCTACAGTCCTTTCGGCACAAGACAGTAAAATCAGGTGAGTATGAGTGATGTTATCCATGCTGAAAGAAGAAAGTGCTGTAATTAAGATAAATGTAGAGAATAATCGCTGTACACGCAAGCAAAGTCAGAGTCGTGGCCAATTATTACTAGTATTGAGTACACCACTTGACGCAAAGATCGTTCTTTTTTAAGTCAGGCGGTTAGTACGAGACTGAATTGGGCTGTTGAAAATTATTCTAAGAACAGCTGAACAATGTTTGAAAGAGGTCTCATTAATTTGTTCGAAGTTCTTACCGGGTTAAAAAAAAGTCAATGAAAGTGAAAAGTAGAGCGCTAAAGGAAGCACAGAGAGTACAAGTTTCTGGGTCGTGTCTATCAAGCTGCTTTAGAAGGTACATGCATTAATCCAGTGAAATATAAAGTTTGATTTCGTATGTTGTAAAGTAATAGCGCATTGTATTTTTGAGTACAGGGTTTCACAGATGAAGAATAACACAGTTCCACAGAAGATGAAACATGCAATTTGATTACGTCTGTTGTAACAGAATATCTCCTCATATCTGAGTAGAAGGTTTCACAGATGAAGAATAATACGAGAAGAAATTCTACAGAAGTTGTACCTGTCGTGAAGCAATAATTAATTGTTTCTGTCTATCATATTCAGTTAGGTTAATTAGTACATAAAACGGTACTCGCAACAGGACGGTAATTCAAACACGAAAAAGAGACAACATAGCTGACGCCTAGAGACTGTCTCCAAAGCTCGGCCAAATTCGCCATCACAAATACGAGGAGGCCCTGCTTATCTCAGAAAATACACTAAAATATAAAGTAATCATTTGTTTCGAATTCACGAACTGCCTAAATTTATGGAAACTGACAGACTCCGTTTCTGAGTCCCTCCTGACATGAAAGACAGAAAACTAATTTTCGACATTTTTAGTATCACCGAAGCATGGCAAAAACAGTGCGGAGAGTCTTCGACATTATGTGCCTACAATTTTTCCTGTACCACAGAAAGAACCGTGGGATTGCACTTACACCGAAAAATATGAACTAGGCACAAAAGTACAAGAACAAACCACGTCAAATGACGGACTTGTCCTACCTGTGGGAAAGACAACTTCACGATAATGTCGTTGTTGTGGCAATGAAGAAAGGGTCCACACCAATCCCGTAAAACACCGCGTATGGTTCCACCATTGGTGGGTACGTAAATTACAAGAGTCTCTGGGACAGGTAAAACAGCCACCAAAGTGCATTCGTGTGTTTCGTGTTTAGTGTTGTTACTAGGCCTGGTAGGATACATTAGGTGTGTCAGAAGCGTTGGATGTTGAGTCATCAATGAAGGACAAGGAGATGCCGCATACTCGTGTGAGACAGCCCTATCTGCACCTGACGCAGTTCGAAAGAGGCCTTGTTGGTAGTCTCCGTTTGGTAGGAAAGTCGAATCAGTATTGTAACGTGACAGTGGCCCTCTTCTGCACTACACGGGAACGTGAAGGCAGGCATACCCGTCTTCAAGAGTCCAGTCGACCACGATTGACAACCTCAAGGGAGGTTCCTCGTATTACGCCCCAAACACATCGTAACCCTTTCCCACTGGGCCTGCCATCCAAGTACAAGTAATGGACTCCATGCATTATTTTGTGTCGCCTCACACCACTGATCAGAGACTAGCAGCAACCGGACTAGGAAACTACTGTCCCATGTGGAGGCTTCTACAACACCTCAATACAAAGGGTAGCTTCTGGGGAGTGGTACCATGACCGGGAAACATGTACTGTTGATGAAAGGCGTAGAATTGTGTTCAGCGATGAACCGTGGTTCTTCACTACCCCAGATGATCATCGTTGGCGGGTATGGCGGCTAACTATGCGGGATGACCCATTCGTCCAGTGTTTTGGAGAGGAACATCAGTGACACTCGTGGTGTCACGGTGTGAGGAGCTATCGCGTATGTCTTCAGGTCACGACTGGTAGTAACGGACGTCATTTTGATGGCACATCTGTACGTCACGAACATCGTGTGTCCTTATGTGTTACCTCTCATTTGACAGTACCGTGTTGTAGCATTTAAGAGGACAATGCTTGTCCACACATTATGCTGCTTTCAATGAATGTCAAGGTGATATTGATGTACAAGAAGTGTGTGCCAGCTTGCCTCACGAGAAAAGTCAATGGCTTTATAGCATCGTTTCCAACCGAATCAGTACACACTTTCTGGACAGAGGGGGTTAAACGTCATACTGATAAGTGGGCTCATAATGTCATGTTCTTTATAAATTTGACTTGATATGTGAGCACTGAAATAACATCACATACCCTTTTTACCCCTCGAAGTTTCATTTCGTTTCTCTCTATTTTCAGGATGCTTCACTTTTTTGTCAGGCAGTCTATAGGGGAAGAGCGGTGTACGTGGAGGATAGTGTACCTAGCAACACATGTTTCCTGGTCAGCGTTTCAATCTAGTGACCGATTTTAGAATAAGATGAAGGAATGGGTACTAGAAACCACGATAAGCAGTTTTCGGCATTTTCTACTTTTTCTGTAGTTGTGAGACATGAGGTTTTGTTCTGTGCATCTTATGTATGTATTTTGAGTTCTACATATTGAAGTGCTGTATAATACAGTAAAGCTATCTGGAAGATATTCTTAATTATTCAGTTACAGATTTTATCTGGAATAAAATTCCGTACATATTTTAAACTACTGAAACAAAGTGAGGGCAGTTATACCACACTTCATCGGTTGTGCACCATCTTGTACCTCGAAACTGAAGGAGGATTCCTGCCACGGAACACGTGATATCTGCAAATGAATTTCTTAGATTTATTAACAATTTTATCTGTCTTGAAAATGGAAATTTCCTTAAGTTGCCAAGTTTCTGTTTCAAAATGTTTTTAACTTGTAACTGTGTATTGATAATACTACTTGTTAATTTCGTTTCATTTGCTGATTATTGATGTGTAGCAGGGTAATAATATAACACATAGATTATCAAGTACAGTAGTGACAGGATGTTTTGTATTGAAACACTTTTAAATTGGAATTGAATATTTGTTCCTAGGTACATGGCCATGTTGTAACTCGGAACAGTTTTCACATTCTGAATAATTCTTGTAATTTGAGAAAAAGACTACAGCATACATAAAGCGAATACTATCATTTCAAAATGGAATAAGAAAATAAGTTAAACTTCTATTACAGGGCTGACTAGACGCAGAACTCTGAAAGTCGTTCGAAGGTATTATAAAAATGTATATATGTTCCTCATATCTTCCTAAGCCACTCAATCAATTTCTGCGAAACTTAGTACTCATATCACTTACTATATGGAAAGAAATATTCTGGGGCTACCTGTAATGCACCTGGCTACACTTAACTTCATTTCGATCGATAATGAGTACACCTTCACGTCAGTGCTTCGAAGCACATATGCGACTTAATATGGAACTTTACCATATCCTACCATCAAAAAAGATCCCAGTCAGTTTGGCGTTTGGCTGAAGGCTGTGCTTCGTTGACTCTATGCTCTTTTGCCACTGGTTTGATCTTTTATCTTTTGCTGCCACATCTAATTGTTGTTTAACTAGTGTATTGGTAAGGACAGTTGATTTTACTTTCTTTCTACCCCTTGTTGTCTTCTTTGCACCAATATTAGAATACGACCAAACTTGTACAGCATGTGTAATTTTTATTTGTTGATCTAGCCTGAAGTCGAATATTCTCCACATTGTCATCTGCAGGTTTGCTAGCATATTCTACCAGTGAGTGATCGGCTGTTTGTTCTGAATTGGTAAGTGTCTGTCCGTTGCATTTGATTACAAGACATCTTGGTCGGTAAATATGTTTGAGTTGAAAGGTTCAACACCACTGATACTACAGCCTTTCAAGATGTTGAGAAGTGTAAAAGCCAAAGGATATGCTACCCCTACAATGCTGCAATGTTATAAATAATAGTTCTGGGTGCACCAGCAAGTGTTCCTGTGAAGTTACTCGTTGTACTAGTTCATCAGCAACTTTCTGGAGTTATCTGAACCTATCAATCTGAAAGTATCACACAAATAAAACCAAGAAAAAGAGAAATAATAAACTGACAGATGCTCATCGTACAATAGTGAAGGATAACAAGATCATCAACAAATATTTTGATCCTCGTCATTTAATTTTTATCCTGATTTTTCTATTACAGTAATTAATGTTTTTGCCATGGCAATAACCTAGGTATAATTATGGATGATTATTGTTGTACTAACTTAGGGACTTCTATGTTCGCAGTTAGCAGTATATACAGGTGTTCGTATATTTTCTAACAATTTTTCAGCATGATGTAATGATATTCTCTTTTCAGGTAGCGAACATTTTTTACAGATCATAAGACATAATTTTATTGACAGTTTTAATCTATTGTGTCGCTGTTGTTACATTAAAATGGGTTACTATACAAATTTGAGAGCATTGATTTGTCTTATTGTGTAGCAGTAGTGACAGTACTACATACAAATACTTATTGATTATAAGTCTTTAGGTATTTTTAGTGTCATGACCAGAATAACTATATGACTGCTGTTGACAAACCCTTCCTTGACGTGCACTCAACCGCTTTTTGTAGTTACGTGAATCATGGTTATCCTTTCATTTCGACCTTATCATTTATTCCTTGTCCTTACGTGTTTATGTTTCCTCCTGATTATATGTTTGTGCTTTCCTCATTTATGTGTTTTTCCCATCCTTATGTGTTTATGGTAACATTGTTCCTATGTTTATGCATATTTGTGGTTAGTAATTGGAGATGGTGTAGGTCCTAGTTAGCTTTTTCTGTTATAGTATGCACACAATACTGTAAGTCATGATTTCCTAGTTTTCAGTAATTCTCATATTATTATCACATTACGTATTTGCTGTTTTTATCTATCACGGAATTATATTCTTTGCGATGCCTCATTTGTAAACTTCCTGCATTATCAAGTCATCAGATTTTCTTTTGCTCAATGTCTTAACGCTATACTGCATGTGCAGTGCGTGTCCATAATTTACACCTTTTTACTATCGTACCTTCCCCTGACATAAATTCTTGTACAGTGTGAGTATTGTAGATTGTAATCTTCTCTATATTTAGCTTCACAACGCACAATTTTCATCATAGGGATCTGCCAGAGAGACACATCACTTACGTCACAAGCACTTGCCATGCATGCTTTGGGTATTATGTCCAAAGACATATAATGAAACTATCACGATTTTCAAGACTGTACTCTATGTACCACACTTATAGAACAAAAAATATTACATATTAAAATTACATACTATTACATATCGCATGTAATAATATTACATACAATATTACATATTAAAAAAAAGATTATTACATTCATCTGTGATAGTGGATTGTCAGTGCAAACAGACACACTGAATATGCCTGTTATTTTATATGCAACAAAACTTGTTTTGCAGTTTACTTATTTTTACAGTGCTGTGTGTGCTCAAGTGTGTCGTGAAGTACTCGCTTTAAGGGTTACACATTTTTCCCATGTGATTAAAAACAGTGCTCTATGAAACTTTATGTTAGATATTACAAAATGAACTAAGTATAAAAGGAATATTAGGGTTCATCGACCCAGTGGTTACACCATATGACACTTATATACATGTTCACTTGTTATATATGTATTATCTTAACTGTAGGTTTTTCATTCTCGTACTATTTCTTGTGAAGTCATATTACTTAGCGTTAACAAAACCTTAGAGCTATTTCTTCATACTATTCTGAACTCAGACTTCTTTCAATTTTTACATTTTTTCAGATTTGTTCTTTCGCTTACCGTTTGCAAATAAGCCACTTACAAATTTTGAGTGGGGAAAGTGGGAGAGATGTGAGGTGTGCGTGTCATCTTGGGCTTCACAGAATTGTTAACTTCTTATTTTCATGTCTCGATATGCACATACCTGAGAGCAAGCCATGTTGATCCGCGATCTTTGATTGTGTTGTTACACTGTCTCTGCTTGAGGGTGCTCATAGCAGAGCGTTATTATTAGTCGAGGTATATTGGGAAGAAGATGTGCAACTGAATGAACAGGAAATTTTTATCTGGAATTGAGCTGCCAAATATTGAATACAGATTGGACAGAAATGGTTGAATAACAGAATGGAGAGAGTATTTATGGACTTTGAAAAAAGTTTTGGGAATAATTGATTTAAGGTAAATTTGCAGGTTTCCATACATGCACATAGTTAGCATAGTGTTGCAAAATTAATCGTTGTAAGGAAATTCCTTTGAAACACATCTCATGAATTGCTCACAGAGAGGGAAGTTAGTCCTCCTCTCCCACCTACACATTTTGTGTAAGAATAGAGATCATTTTGGGTAGGTTAATCTTTATATAAAGTAAAATTTTTAGAATGATCAACATTTAAAAAAAATTTGTCATTTTTGTATAAAGTCAGTATTGTTCTCTATGTTGAAGGTTAACGTATAGAGTAATTCTTTACTATAAAATTGTTTCAGAAGAATCGTTTGTACAGCATTAGCACCCAAAATTATTTCTTTGCGAGAAATATTATTTTCCTTGGGTCTGCATTGCAAATGGCGGTACATTGACTTTTGAATCTCGTTTCTGATTTACCATTTTAATTTAGCTTTGCGCACCGCTGCTTTCGGAGTTCAACTTTTTAGAGAACCTCTACTGTGCCGAGGTAAGTGCAAGAATGGTTCAGCGCCATAGCTATACAGTGAAACTATACATACTGAACAGCGTCATTGCAGAGTTTATCAGTGATTAGATAACATAGCTTACATTCAGTTTGGAAGTTATTTTCTTTCTATTCAAAGTACATTTCAGTGAACAGTGTGATTTATCCGTGTGTGAAACATTTGTAGTATTGTGAGTTTTGTTTCACAAGTTAGCTACGTAAATCTGCAGTGGAATTTAATTGAAGTAATATAGATAATTTATTCAGATAAAATTTAGTAGCTAATTTTATATGTAATTTTATTGGTTTTCCTTTGGCTAATTTTAAAGATGTTACAAACTGTCTATTGTGACACCAGATAACAAATCACTGTTCACTCGATTGCGCAGTACAGGGCATAAGTAATTCCCATCCTCAGTAATTCGTTTAGAGCGCTTACACTCTACACTACACACACAAAGAGATATAAAGAAGAAAATTTACAAGCGTTGTCTGGATTTTGGAATATCTGGAGAAACTAAATTACTGCTGTCTTCATGTAGCCCTATATCCACTGCCTCCATTTGCCGATCGCGGATATTCCTTACAAGAGCCCTGTCACGGGACGCCAGAGCGTTAGTGGACGAGAAGCTAGTAGAGTTTTGTAACGACACAGTATGCAATTTCACGTTCTATTACACTGAGAAGCGTGAAAGGATGAATCTGCCATGTCAAATTTTTGCTTCCTGGGGAGAAATGTGGCGAATGAGATGCAACATGGAGTTTACGTCACAAGCGCAACTTAGGAGACAAAGTATTGAATCAAGTCATACGAAAGGATCCGTTTGAAACTTTCGAACTTTTTGGAATAAGTGTAGTTTTTGGGATAAGTATTTGTGAGAATGAAGAGAAAACATCTTTAAAAATGAATTGAACGACGTAAAATAATAACAATGAATTTATGATACATCCTTATATATACATTTGCATGCGTCAGAAGAACGTGTTCTGCATTCAGAACGTTTATCCCGGCTTGTAAGACGGGCAGAGATCAGGGACTGTAATTAGGGCCACAAAATCATTACCTTTAACTTGTAAAACATTTTCAGTTACAGAAAGTACGTTAGGCTGTAGTAGCGATAGTTAAATCAAAATTCTGGGCGACAGTGAGAAATATGTTTGTCGTTTCGGAAAGTAAATTCGTTTAGAAAAGTCAACTTGTATGCCGAGCAGAGATAATGGACTACCGCAGTGGACAAGGTTATTATTTATGATACTGTTCTATACAAATTATACAGTTAATAAGTACTTTAAAACAAATAAAGTGGCATTTGTAATAAGATAATGGAGTATCTTATTCTTGAATAATAAGTTACCTTAATAAAATTTTGCCTATGATATATTTTACCTTATGTTATAATTTTCCACAAATAGTACGTTTTAGCGCATAATCGGTATGCAATGGCAGAAGCCGTTTAAAAAACCTTTCATATTATAGCTCATTCATCTCTGCGCGATTAGTATGTGTCGAGAAAAAGGGATTTTGTCTTGAGAAATAATATATATGATGATGAAGTTCAACTGCATATTTGATGGTTTTTGTGCTATAGCGTACGTGCTCCGAATATAAGGTGCTTCAAAGCACAGTCACACTGAGGATATGTCGAAAATGCGTCGTTTTTGGCACGATTTTTTATAATGAAAGGCCGGTATATTACACAACAGTAGTTAAAGGCTGCTTGCATTTGATGTTTTTCGTATTATAACTGGCGTACTGTTAAAGTACTTCGTTTCAGTGGTGTGAGACATTGATTTACCAAAAGCATGTCGTTCTTGGTAAGGTTTGTTATAGTCAAATATCTAATTATATCTGCGGTTACAGCCTTTAGACAACTGAATATATGTCTATTTGTGTAACATATAACCTAGACACTGCTGTTATGCTGAAAACTTAGCGTAATTGATAGAGTTGTGAACTACGCGGGGAACGAAAGCTGGTTCGTATCCGTCTATCAGCGTATTTTTTTTCACCATGTTTTTTCGAAAAGGTTCTGGGACTTCCTTATTAATTTAATAGAAACATGGTCTGCAATACCCGGTGTTCCCTGGCACATTCACAAAATCTAACAATCTTTCTCCTCGACAAAGAGAACACCATGTCTAGCATGTGGTCACGGGAACCAAAATGTGTTTTGAAACACTCAAGCAAGGAGGAGCAGTGCATGTACAGAATTAACAGTACGATTTATCACAACAAATATTGTCGATCGAATACGCTAAGGAAAATGGGTCAAGCAGATTATAACGTGCCGAATATGTACATCGTGGAAAACAGAAGAATAAGAGGGAACAAGGAAAGCGGAACCGGAGCAGATGATATAAGTATTCTACTATTAACTGCCGCTGGAGAGCGCTGCGTCGAATATGACAATGAGGAGCACGTTCCGTGAGCTGCAGCAGGTCGTTTCAGAGCGTGCAGCGCCCACGACGGATACCACTTCTGTGGCGTGCTCCAGTATGAGAGACATGTCCGGCGTGAAGACGGCTGTAGCCATGCGTGGGTGGCTCCATTGGCGAGGCGGAGGGGGGGGAGGGAGGCGGGGGCGCGGAGGACGAGATCCGCAGTCGTCAGTCTTCGTTCCGCTGCCGCCGTGTGCGGGATACTGCTGGCAGGAAGGAATGGTCTCAGCTCTTCCGTCGGTTCGTCGAGGACGGATCTTCCAAAGCTGGCTCTCATCCTGTGTTTAGTTGAAAGCCGCTGTCACAGTTTATGGGAGCATCATCTAGAAGGAACATAGACGTATTTCTGAAGTCCGCGGACTTAAAACGCCTAAGTCTGTTGTAACGCATCAGTGCGTCTACAATTAATGGTGCGCCCAGTAGATGGACAGTGCTCTGTGACTGCTAACTTCGAAGTTTATTGTTTATTTCTGTGACATTTACGTTCTGCGCACCTTTCTTGTATAGTTGCAGATCGTCTAGCCTTGATAAACTTTCCTCCGCTGGCAGGGAATGAAATATCATTAGCAAACATTTCGTAATTTTTGCATAAGAAGACGCAGTAAAATTAACATTGAATGTAAATGTCATAACCCTCTTTCGATCTTAACTTTATAGTGGTTGTTAAAGAAGAATGTATTATGACGATGTCCCCTTTTTTTATGAACTAAGCTATTAGAATATTTTTCTTTTTTTAAAAATGAATTTTAAAAGATAAGTAAACGGGGGAGGGATTTTAAAGTGAGAAATGCTTAGACTTAACATGTACACTACCATAGGGGTTGAACCCGATCATTTCTTACTATTCATAAAAGCAAATACTATTTCACCCTCACTTTTCTGCAGTTCATTTATTGTAAACAGCACTCTATAATTAGAGTATTAGGAATTGGACAAATTGTGTTGGAAAATACTAACATTTGTAGAAATCCTAATACTTTTGTGGTCGTTAAATATTTCTTTATAATGCACATTCATAATGACACAAAAAATTCATTGACGTGTTTGTTGCAGCAGGGTAGGTTGTCGTACACATTCGGATTTTTGTGCTGTACTCGCGTTTTGAACTATCAACGCTCATCCACTACACGTTTTGAGGATACAGGTATTGTTATCGTCCCAGTCCACCACTTGCTACGTCTTTTCCAGCTAGTTTAGCAAATGGCCACAGTCACGCCTCAGCATACAGTCTATCAAAACTGTTACTTCCCAACAGCGCTTCGTATACTTATATTACCATCAGCTTTCTTTCTTATAATGAAAGACGAAACACGAAGTTTCTCTAATTTACTCTCAACTAAAAGATTCTACAACTTTGGTATTTTCAGTAATGAGATTCTATTCTAACTAAGGGTTAATCTGAAATACATATGTTAATCAGTTTGTTAAATCCAAACTCTGATGACATTGTATATTTAGTACTCAAATAGACATTCGAGGTACACGTAATTATAAATATTATTATTAAATCTTCACACAGTTGTCAGTGAAGTATTTGTTATTGACTTTTCTTATACTGCTACTGTCAGGAATTTTTATAGTGTTTTTGCATGTGAAGATCATTTTACGCTGTACAAGATGTATCTGAAATGAATGTAGAAAATGAAAAGATTGGTAGAGTGGGTCATAACGAGCACATTTCACATAGTAACCAATGTCCACAACTTTTGGCGTACGGCGCTAGGTGTCGTTGAATAGCGTCGCTCGCCGCCAGGAGGGTAGGCACACAACACGCCATCCGAGCCGTCATAGTAGCAGAGCCGCAGGGCAACGTTTTCAGAGCATTTGTAGCATCCTACTTGAATGCACGGCATAATACGACCCTGGAGTGACCGTCGCACTCTTTCAAACACTCCTGGCAAAGTGGAAACTGCGTCGGCGGCTGCCATAATGCACGGTATCAGCTCATCAGTTTCAATCTGTGTTTCATAGGCAATAGATTTGAGATGGCCCAGAAGAAACAATCTATGAACGTGAAGTCGGGGAACGTGCAGGACATGTCACCGGCCCAGCGCGTCCTACCTAGTTCTCATCAAAGGTTTCATCCAAATTTCTTCGAACTGCATGTACGAAGTGCGCAGATACACTATCGTGTTGGAACCACATAATCTGTCGCACGTTAAGTGGAACATATTCCAACGACTCTGGCAGATTTTCTCGTAAGAAGATTAAGAATCCATTTGAGTTCAATTGCCATGGGAACATGTATGGACCGACCAGGTTATCGCCTACCAAACTAACCCAAATGTTGACAGCGAAACGATCTTGGTGACCACGAACGCGGGCCGGGGTGGCCGAGCGGTTCTAGGAGCTACAGTCTGGAACCGCGCGTCCGCTACGGTCGCAGGTTCGAATCCTGCCTCGGGCATTGATGTGTGTGATGTCGTTAGGTTAGTTAGGTGTAAGTAGTTCTAAGTTCTAGGAGACTGATGGCCTCAGCATTTAAATCCCATAGTGCTAAGAGCCATTTGAACCATTAGACTTGCACCCGAATCAATGAAACGATTCCCGGAACAAAATTCGTCTGTCAGTTTGATAAGCTGAACGAGAACGTCTCTGAACCAACGTTAGCACCGAAGGGAGACCGGTCGAGACTTGAGCTAATATTGAAATTTGGAATTGACATTGCAACTCAAACTGCAGACAGACGATAAGCATAAAGTTTTTACCAATCTGTTGAAAACTAGAATGTCATTGAATATTAGTTAGCATTTTGCAGCAGACCAGACGAAGGTAGGTATTCATGATGCCCTTTTGCCTATGATGGTTAAAAGTCTCATTTGTTTTAAAATATTCCACAAATAGTATGTTTTCGCGGAAAATCGGTTTACAATGTCAGAAGCCTTTCTAACGATATCTCAGTCATCCCTGTACGATTAGTCATATTTTCTATCTTTGTATTCAAAACTTTCTGACAATCAAATATTGTTTACAATAGAGCTGTTCCATTCAGAGTCGGACTGAAGATAGAACAGAATCATTTCTACTACTTGTCTCTCCTTAGTATCCACCAGTAATAGAGCTTAAATATAGTAGTGGTTTCCCTGAGAAGTCGAGGAACATACGGTGAACCAAAATTCGTGCACTCGGACGCCACGCGCGAAGCCTTGTATGCTAACAGTACAAAAATGCGCCCAAAAAAGTATTCCGTCCCGTGAGTATTTACGGTAGAAAATAGACATCAAAGGTAAGCAATTTGGCAACACTGTAATAAAAGTGCCTTCATTCAATACTCTGTAGCTATGCTGGCTAGTTAGGTGAGGAACAGGAGTTTTGCGTTAGAATACCCGAGTTCGAGAATTCGAATACGGGTGTAGGTGCAATTTATATTTTCTAGTTCTTGTCTGCGTGATATACTAGCTCTTTCTTCATCGTTACACGACAAATATAGCAGGTCTTATATGGGAAACACATGCAATAATTTAGTGCTAACACAGAAATGAGGGTAGAGGAAACTGTTGTACTTCGGGGATAGTATACATAGGAACACATGATTTAGTTCTGCAAGTTTAAGTGCTCTCTAACACAATATATTAAAGCTGTTTGGAAGATATTGTTAATTCTTTAGTTACAGAATTTTATCGCGAGTAAAATTCTATATATTTGTAAAATTAGTTACATAATATGTGGACGGTGAGCCACACTTTATCGGTCGTGCACCATCTTGTATCTTCACACCGAAGAAAGTCTTATCCCATAGAACATGTGATATTTACGAATGAACAGAGTTTCTTAGGTGTCTTAACAGTTTTAGCTGTTTTAAAAATGGGTACTGGTGTTAGTTTTCAATAGCTTTTACTTCAAAATGTATTTGAACTGTAACTGGTTTTTGATAAGACTTCTGCTTAATTTAATTTCGCTTACTGATTATTGGTGTGTAGTAGAGTAATAATGTAACAGATAGACGACGAAATACAGTACCGACAAGATTTGCTCGACTGCAGTGCTTTTAATTTTTAACAAAATTTTGTTCCTAGGTGCATGATCAGGTTGTACCTTAGAACGTTTTTACACTTGGAAAAACCTTAATTTTCCAGAGTAAAGAAAAGGACTGCAGCACATAAAAAGTGAACACCACCATTTGAAAATGATATGAGAAAATATACTAAACTTCTATTACAGAGCTAACTAGAGCTGAAAGCCTGAAGAGTGTCCCAAAGTAATGCACTGTCCACTACTTGTTGAGCAGCATATCGAGCTCTATTACAAACTCTGATACTACCATTAGAGATGCAGTATTTTCTCGAGTGAAACTAAAAGTGAGAACTGACGGTTTGAAACATGTCATCTGGCAATTACCTGCAATCTCTCCAATAGATATCAAGTTACAAAAAGTACATTTGAAAAGTTCTTGCGTGATGTGTTGGATGCTGAGCCCTTAAGGTCCATCTGTGAGAAAATTTTTTCACTCCTGCACCATACCTTATCTAAATAAGACGAAATATTAAAGCTGTTCTATATCAGATTTTGGATTATGTTTCTACAAGTGCACTAAAAGTCACTGTAACATAACGGGTGCTTGGATATTCTCATTTCTTTGTTAAATGTAACAGTTAATCGGAAATTATACTGCCACCAGAAACCTTGTTACCCCCTTTCTGAAATTCGCTGAACAGGTGTTTAAATGCATTTATGGAGAAAAATCACATAGATGTTATTCATGCATCATATAATACAAACATCATATATTATCACCTCATAAATGAACCATTTTGTGCTGATAATTGCAATGGCAATAACCTTTAGCTGCTAGTACCCTTGAATGTTGAAATGCGATAGTATATTCCTATTAAAATACACACCATGTTGTCATATATCTTGGTACATACCATTTAAAATGAAACACAGTAATCACCACATAGAATGAAAGCTTAAGGCACATCGTTATGTTGTCATTATACCTGTGTACTTACCATACAGTATTAAACAGTTATTTTTCTGTGTTGACAAAGTACAACAAGAAAATTATTTTCATTTAACTTTCAAAAAATGTCTCACTTTTATTTTAAATTAAGTACAGGAAAATTTTTCTAAACACGCATAAAAGAAACTGACAATGTCTTTAGTGTAATTTATTTTGTTTACGACTATACTTCATATTTTCTACATAATTTTCAGAAATCAATCATTTTGGGTGCCAGATGAACCTACAAATGTACCACTCTTATAATATTTTAAATAATTGTGACATTTACTGATGCAGGCCTTACGAATGATTATTTTAGCTTTTGAAAGAAATCAATCACGACTGGGGACGTGTTCTCAAATACCACCCACAATTTCAAGCAATGATCAAACTTCCGTGTTTTCAGCACTAGTTTTTGTGTTTCCATAAGCAAGATCACTCCTCGTACAGTTCAATAAACTTTATAGTTGTTAACAATAACTTTTTATGCTTCTTTAGGTGCTGAGAAACACACATACACGGTAAAATTATTGACACCAAAATCAAAATGTTGTGCTGGTGCTTTGAGATAGCAGTCAAAAGACGCTAATCGGTGATGGGGAAAGGAGTATGACGGCACAAAGTTGAAACGACTTTAACTTTTGAGTCATGGCTAAAAGTGGCGTCACCTTAACGGAACCACAGGAATTTCCGTGTTTCCACACGCAGCTTCGGTGTTTCCACTCGAGTGGCAGCCATGTAGCGTCACTTTTGTTGCATGTGGAATCACGGCTTAATGCTCTTCCACGTGGCAAAAATATAAGTTCGAAATTTTTAGAATACGTTCCTGATGCATCTTCCAGTCTCAAACTATCAATGTCCAAATATACTCGCTTAGAATTACGTTGGAGATTTTGCACTACATTCCTTCAGCGATGATTCAGGGTGTTGTTCAGTCAATTAATGATGTTTTTCAAGGCATGTATGCTGCTGCTATGCACAAAGCGAATGACATTTCTTCGGTAAGGTAGAGAGATCAAACGGTTAGCAGCGTACACCCTTCTCATATGTGGTTATTTTAACCAGTTCTCCCACTTCAGCTGCAACAACGCATACACAACAGGCAAACACTACTTGCTATGGTAGCAGTGTGATAAAGACAATCTGACTTACCGGTCTGAACAAAATACTTTTGCAGCGAGCAATACCACCAATGCACAGAAGATTTAGACTGCTGATAGTTCTGGAGACAAAACACCATGCGTGTTTCTCGATAAAAAGATTTAATGGTTTGCTTTCTTGCAGGTTTGCGTTGATTAAAACCAGCAACATGAAGGGTGTCAACGAGCTGTAATCGCACTCACTGACAAATCGAGGTTTATGGCTGTTTCTGTAGCTGAGATGTGTGTATTCTTGACGCTGGAATCTAAATTTGCAAATACGCCCCGTGAGTGAATTTAGAAATAGTAACGGATTAAGGGACTATGTAGACCCCGACACGCCCCTGAAGACTCCATGTTTATACACTTAACACAGTGGAAATACGCTATCTGAAATTTCGCCCTAACATAAGGTCCAAAGGTGAAGAATCGCTATGAAATCGGTTAATGACTATATTTTATAAACAACCGGTAATGAAAATGAGATGAAGGGAAGACTACCTGCCGGTCGATGTGGCCGTGCGGTTCTAGGCGCTTCAGTCTGGGACCGCGTGACCGCTACGGCCGCAGGTCCGAATCCTGCCTCGTGCATGGATGTGTATGATGTCCTTAGGTTAGCTAGGTTTAATTAGTTCTAAGTTCTAGGCGACTAACGACCTCAGATGTTAAGTCGCTACTGTCCTGAGCTCGTGGTCGCGCGGTAGCGTTCTCGCTTCCCGCGCCCAGGTTCTCAGGTTCGATTCCCGGCGGGGTCAGGGATTTTCTCTGCCTCGTGATGACTGGGTGTTGTGTGATGTCCTTAGGTTAGTTAGGTTTAAGTAGTTCTAAGTTCTAGGGGACTGATGACTATAGATGTTAAGTCCCATAGTGCTCAGAGCCATTTGAACCATTTGTTAAGTCGCATAGCGCTCAGAGCCATTTGAACCAATTGAAGACTACCTACTTTCAATGAAATTCGAATCTAAATGAACTGGTGATTTATTACAAAAGCTGGACTTCGTACACAAGGAAAGCAGTGGACTGACAATACGAATGTAGCATGATAGACTATTAATCACCGCAAGTATAACATCCAGGGACGGACACTGCAGTCAAGCTGCACTTTCTCTCAATAAAGTGAATAAACCCCACGAATCTGAATTTTACTCTGCAGTCATTGGTTGTCCGAAATAAAACTAAAAGAAAATATCTTCATAACTGGAATGTAACAGCACCCTGGCGTCGGTGTACCCTTATAGTATGGTAAACTCCCAGCTAATGAGCTGGTGCTGCACAACATGCTCACCAGTCTCTTGTCAACTTGATAGACGTAAAGATGTGGCTCAGCACAAGATCTGCACCACCATAGAATCTACAGATCATGCTGACTCGTCGGCACAACGTCCCAGCACAGAACATCAGAATGATCGCTCCCTCAGAGATCAAACAAGCGAAGTCACATCTATGATGACCAATACTATAGTTTTCACCCAACTCTCCCGTTTGCGCCGGCATGGCAGCAAACACCAATCAGGCAAAATGTTATTTACTTATGTCTAATGGTGTGAAACTGTAATGTTACATAATTTCGCATCACGGATTGTACCAAGTAGAGGCCTTATCAGCGCACACTCTGCTCTCAGAGTTTGTTGTGGAAATTGCAATCTAACTTCAAGAGGCAATAGATGAGCTGGAGAGTTGTTTATACAACTCAGAACTTCCAACATGCCAAGCGAATGCGACAGAAACTCTATCAGGTCCTATTCCCACAACAGCATGCCTAGCCTCTTCAAGAGTAGTGAGTTCTCTACAGATGTAATCAGGTGGCGGAGCAACCCTTAAGACTCAGGCCCAACAACCAGGCACTGGACAATACTGTACACCAAAACACCAAAAACCCCGACTTTCTTTGACTGAAATGAGAGTCCCTCAAGCCTCACTCGAGTAGTTCTACTGCTCTCGTAAGCTAGGGACTGAATATTCTGAGAAGCGGGCGGACTGCCCCATTACTCCCATCGTTGTGTGTCTTGGCCTTTCCCCAACTACTGGGGAAATCAACTGTAAGATTCCATGATTCCCATGAATTCCCTCGGCCGAAACGACAGAATTTCAGACGGACAACCACTGCACTTTTATCAAATACAATATTCAGAATCAAGTACTGTAATCAGAGTTAAATGAAGTGGTGAGGATCATGTGTCCATCATATCTCCAGTTATGACAAGAAGCACACAGTGTTAGCCAGTGTTAGGAGGCAAGCCAGATGGCTTGTAACCTTGCATAATTTCCCCCTTCCAATAAAATTTTGGGTAGGAGTCCTACTGAGATATGGTAGTGCGGCAAATCAAATCAAAATATACACAACTACCACCCATCTGAACTGGTCAGGGCACCCACAGAGATACGTGAAATGTGCAGCGAGGAGGAGGAGGAGATTAGTGTTTAATGTTCTGTCGACTACGAAGTCATCAGAGACAGAACACAAGCTCGGAGTAGGGAAGGTTGGAGAAGGAAAGTGGCCATGACCTGTAGAAGGAACTATCCCAGCATTTGTCTTAGGTGATTTAGGAAAGTCAAGAAAAACCTAAATCAGGATGGCCGGATGCGATTTTGTACCGTCGTCCTCCCGAATACGAGTCCAGTGTTGTAACCATTGTGCTACCTTGCTTGGTAAATGTGCAGCAAGGAATGTATTGAAGCTGTTGGGTACATGAAATAAAATCACACCACACTCATCCACAGGAGATCCATCTCATACATGTGATGTAAAGAAAGACATACTGGCCTATTGTTGGGGACAACAGACTTAACTGGTAACAAAGGTGACAATGCGTAATTAAGAACTGGCTAGCCTGATGGCACATTCAAACTAGCTCATTCAGATTCAACATTTTTTTTAAGAAGGCACAAGCTAGAACTCTGGCGTTATTGTATGTGTTCTTGTTCTTCAAAACACGAGTAAACCATACATAAGGTGACATGAGGTCCATTCGCACGAGACTCTACAGTACAGAATTCTCTCACTGGTATACTATACAAAAGTGAATATGGAAGCCTGTTTCAAACTTTAGGTATCAGAGAAACCCATTAGTTGAAATGCTTGAAAATGATAAAAGTGTAATATTTGTTTACTGAAAAACATGAAAGAAAGTAATAAATCGTTGAATCGAGACACACAGGCATAGAAAAAATGAGTTTAAACAATTTATAAACAAGTGACAGTTCAAATATTTCCAGAGTGTAATCCTGTTGTTGGGTAATCGTATGTAAATGAAACCATTCATACTAAATTGTGACAGTCTTAATCGGAAATTGGATAGAGTTGAGGTCTAAAACATATTGTAGACACAGATAAAAATTTTACAGTGATCCAAACCATTGCAAGTGTTCTTTAAAGCCTCATATAATCAGAAACGTGAGCACTGTAATTTATTATATTCGTACATCTATATAACCCATATATACATGACAATATCGATCGCTCTTAACTAAATAAGATACACATACAAATCAACCACAAGGGATAAACAAGAGACATATAAAATACAAACTAAGGAGCTCCCATATGGTTACTGAAGTATTTCAGTCGTTGTCACTATCATCTTCGAATAAAATTATATTGAGGCAAACAGATTTAATCTGTGCAACGTGTAGTGTTTCAAATGTCCTAATATAGCTGATAAGCATGATATACCCTAAAATGAACAAGGAATTGGTCACTGGTGGTAATTTAATATTAATGAATAATTAATAACATGAATTCTTTACAGGAATGGGGGACAATATCTGCTTCTCTTCCGAGAGCATCACGCGAGAGACAGAGGGTCATGTCACTGCAACTTGGTCACACATTAGGGCACGGTTCACTATAAGTGTACCACCAAGTGGGCATGGCGTAGTGGGTGTGACTGTACACAGGGCATGGTGAGCCAGTGGAGAGTGTGTCGGCGAGTGCAGCTTTAGTATGAGGCCCATCTGTCTTGTCATGTGCTCTGGACAGGGCGGTGTGAGGTAGCTCCTGGACCTTTGATGTCACGGGCAGTGGTAGTAGTTGTATGTCCGCCTCCACCGCTTCTCAATAGCCAGCATGGGCTTCAGGACAACCACCTGGCAGTTGTTCCCCAGGGCACGTGGAGTCCCGTTCAACCAGGACGCTCCTGTGATGTCAACTCGTCTGTACTGAGACAGGGTTTATGAAGGCTCATGCAAGAGCGAGAAATGGTTGAACTTATTAGAGTAGGGTCCACAACACGTGCATCCTATCGAAAGATCTCGTACAGAAAACAGTTCATTGATTCGACTGCAACATGTGGTCGATAACATGGGTGTGGTCTTTTAGAGGCAGCTGAGAGGCTAGAGACTTTTTGACTGAGCGCTCCCCTAGGGAGAAAGGAAGGATGTATTTATGTATTTCCAGCATCATGTTCCTATGTAAAATATCAGGCCGCTGTGTCCTTGACAGCGCGTGACAGGACAGGGAGGCATAGACTAGCTGGTTGACTCTCTCTCTGTCAACTCACTGGCATAATCGTCTTTTCTGGCTGATGAGCGCGTCTCCCTGCATAGCTCATCGATCCTCGTGGCTCTAGGAGGGGGTGTCACCGCAGGAAGAAGCAAGTAGGGAAAGAGCCCTTTCCTCTGTCAGCCATGCGCTGCTCCATGTGTGTCGACCCATATTAGCATCGTCACCAGACACAGCTTGGTTCCTTGTGCAGCGCTACCGCAAGTGACCCTCCCCTTCGTTTGGGCCCTATCATCTGACATCTATGTATATTACTAAAGCCGAAATTACAAACAAGACAAAGCTGGACTCTTGAAATTTATGTTTACAATGTACATGGAGTAATCAAAAATACACCATTACCCATAAAAAATATTAATCCTGTTCTCGCACTAATCCTATGCCATGGGTATGAATGCTGCTTGGCATCTTACTACACAAAAAGAGAAAACGAAAAAACTCCACTCTCAAGATATGGCTCCAAGCAGCGAGGGCATATATTAGTCCCAAAATACATAATTCGCCATCATAAGAACGCAGGTGACAACAAAGAAAACAACGAAGGCCTACACTTCTGAAAGTCTTCCTATCCGCTGGAGACATCAATAAATTCACAAAAAAAATAAATCTAAACCAAGAATGAGATGGTTCTCCCTTTACCATAGCCAAATCAACGACAGATGTTCCACAATTCCTGCAACATCCTCAGTAATGAAAATAAAACCATCAGACAGCGCGTCTTGTCTTCTCTACCACTCTTTATAAACTGGAACTTTTCTTCCTTCCAGACAGGTGTTCCTACGAGGTGACACACAAAATAAGGCCAAACAGGTCATCATACAATCATCAGCCGGGCTCTCGCCGTAACTCCATAGCACACCTTAAAAATAGATTTTCGTCAGATAAACTTGTCGGATAATTGTTGTAACTTTTGCGACATCATTGCAAGAAGAGCAAAAAATTCTGCAGCAAAATTGCCCTTACTCAACATATAAGTTTCTAAGGTCCTGGCCTTATGAAGTAACGAGAGCGATCGACGCTCTCGCACAAGGATAGCTCCTTGAATCCTATCCGTGAAGGACTTCCAACTTAACGCAGTCATCTTCATTCGAAAACTATCAATAATAACACCCAACGATCGATGGCGGGGCACCACTACGCCCCATGGAATCTCAACCGCGTCAAATCCCCGCAAACTGAGTATCCGACATTTCCGGTCGTTAACCTGTGCTCCCATAAGACGATAAAATGCGTCCAAAAAGTTCTTGAGCACCGCTATGTCGTCACGTGTACGATGAAGTACCATAACGTCATCGGCATACACGTGGACGATAAACCTTTCCCCCAGCAACGACCAGCCACCCAGTCGAACAGCTATGGCCTACAATAAGGGTTCCAGAAACAGCACGAATAACGACGGGTCTGCCTTGTAGGACACCCACCTCAACACACTTCGATTGGGAGGGTAAGATGTCACTTCACGTTAATGGACGCTCGAATACCAGTAATCAGACAGGAGAATATCCGCCGTGCAGCATCATTAAAATCAACAGCCATCAACACTCGTAACACAAAATCATTACTAACTCGGTGAAATGCATGATTAAAATAAATAAAATATAAAAACCCCGACACAAGAACAGTGGAAGTAATCGAGATGAGATCACGACATTCAGCAACAGGAGTCAGGAGAATACGACCCGGGAGACAACTTATATGATGCGCGGCAATACCAACAAGCAAAACCGACAAACGGTTATTTATTGCCCGCGCTACGATTTTGTGATCAAAGCGTAATCGGTCGGACCAGATCAATGGATAGACCTGGAAGCATCACCATGGGAAGAAATACCCTACACTATCACCTTCTCAGAGAGGGGAGATCAGGGAGGGATGACTTCAAGATCCCCTATTAGATACCCTATTATGATAAACAGACACTGGTGAATTTTTTGACTAATTCTTTAGCATTGTGATGATGTTAATTGATATAAAAATAGACATTTTTACGTAAGGATGTTTGATTCATTATTTGAAAAACTTGGTAATGCTGTTTGTTAAGTAACTTATAGGTTTGTAAATCTGAAAGTTAAGACAATAATGATAATGGGAAAAAATAACGCACAGTACGAATTCTTCTAATTTAACATGAAACAAAAATATTTCGGGAATGATGAAAATGTGCTCCGATTTCGGCTTACAAAACGTCGAACATTTCGTCAAAGGCTTGAGTATCATTTTGCGTTTTACTATTGCTTGCGCGTTTGTAATCACACACATTGATGTTGAAAAATCGAGCACACGAGTGGATGCAACGAATTTGACACACAAACCGCAGTCTCTTTGCAATGTAAATCTTACCATCATGATACTTTGAAGTACTTCAAGAGACAGATTATTGCGTAATTTATTTTAATTACACCGTACGTCGAAAATGAATGTTCGACACTTGCGTTTGATATTAGTAACGTGAGTAGTGCCACTGAAAATTTGGCTATATTTCCAAAATGCTTTTCTCCATCTGAATCACAGTCTCTAAATGTCTCGGCATAAAATTCAACAGAGTTGGTTACATTCGACCACGACTTATTTTGCAACTGATTGCATTTCGATTCTATTTCATTCTTGTCGCCGTGTAAGTGAGTTCTGTAAGTTTTAGTGAAAATGCCAGACATACTCGATTTTATTTGAGACAATGCAACTTTAGGGTGAAGATTAGCCATCGTCTTCAGAATAGACGAATTATCTGGCAATCGTTTTTGTATTTCTCGCCCCAAAGTACAGAGAAATTTCTTGCACCGTTATTTGACATCTGGTAAGTCTTTTGCATCGATATTTTGTGCAATGGAATGAAAATCATGGCCAAAATACATTACGGATGTATGCATTAGATGGGGTTCGAAATAAAAATCTCCTAGTTCACTGTCACTCGCTTTCTATAGGCTCGATTGTACAAAAATTTTGGCAATAAACTTTTGAACATCAAAAATAGATCTTCGAGCAACTTAGTAGGTTCCACATGGTCACTTTGGAGAAGTAAATTCAGTTGCGTTATATTGTGCACTTCAAATTTTAAGACTACCAGGAAGCTTTGAACAGTAATCTTGTCATAAAATCATAAAGCTGTTCAGCAATAAAGCATTTATCTTCCGATTTAGCAAATTGAAAATAGCAGTTGTAGTTCTTCCCACTGATCGGACCGTGCAAGCCAACGTGTTCCACTAAGGCCTTGAATCTTTTACGGTTTCCAGTACCATTCATAGTTTTGTACAGTATCTTATGCTTTTCTGATCGTTTAGGGCTGTAGGAAAACCAATGATACTTTTCCCGTATTAAGAATTCCAGTTGATGCCTTTTCAGCGCACAGATGGAGTGAATGACAAACGTACCTCATGACAATTATGTCACTTATTTCATTCTTAAACAGAGCGGTGACTGAATCGTGTTTTCCAACCATGCCACTCGCACCATTGACACCAATCCCGACTATATTTTCAATTCTCAAACCATCTTCTTTTAAATGAGCTTTTATGGCACCATGCATACTTTTTGCATCAGCATCAAGTATTTTTATCACTCTGTAAAAAGTTGTGATCAGTGCCTTTTTCTTTGCACAGAAAACTCGCAGCATAAAATACAAAACTTTTTGCATCGAAAGATCTGGTCTGGAAGCTTTTAAGAAATTCTTACATAATAAATATTTATCGAAAGAATCAGCATTTACATAACTATTCATTACGTATTGCTGCAAAACAATGACCGATGGAAACAATCTGACAGCGGAAATTAGGTTATCTCCCTAACCTCATTTTACTTTTCAATTTAGGTTTTCCGTCATTACATTCGGTTACTCTTTTTCTCGGACAGAGTATGACAGGGGGAAGATAGGGGGAATATAATATTTCGACTAGAATGCGATATATTTACAATTTTTATACCAGTTTAAAAAAAGCTTGGATATAAACCTTTGAGTTCTGGATCAGTCTCCCAACATTTGCATATTTTTGTTGATATCGTTTCGTGTTTTCTTTTGGCATTCTAGAATGAATATAAGCACCAATCGTCATTCATTGATATTCTTGTTCATTTCGGGATACTTTAGAAAGACAATTATAACTTACTTTGTAATTTTAAAGAGTAGAATATGCTGCTACACAGGCCATCATGTACCTGGCCACGTTAGAATCTCTACTATGGAGAGTAGAGTAAAGGAGTCTGCACAGGGCAGGAGACAGGAGAATACATAGTACCAGCGTACTGGACATCCGCCCTTTCGATAATTCTGTGTTCTACCGCGAGCGGCGTAAAGATGCAGAACATCCACCAATAGCAGTACAATACTGTTCAGCACTTGCGCGGTACGAAGCTCTTTCCCGTTGCCTTGGAGACCAGAGTGAACCATTCCCATCATAGCCCCGTCTACATATATATACGTCTTAGATGTTGCCGACCACAGCGCCGCCAGAAGAGTTACGGATTTCGTGTCCACTGCTGAAGCACGCTGTGCACACTCATTTGCTCTAGTCTCCATGATCTTAACAACCTGTCGTTCGCACGCAGTTTCTGTCTTTCTCTCAGAGTCCCCCCAAAAATCCCCCCGTAAAAATGAAGCCCCTACAAAAAACAGTTTCCATCTATCTTGCCCTAAGTTTGGGGGCAAAACCCAAAAGTTGGCAATACTGGGTGCCGGCACCTTAATGACAGCAGCGGCCGCATTTGAACGTGCCGGTAACGGTGAAATTCGCGCAGAGTGGGGGGTAATGCCTCCCCAGCGTCCTCTAAAACTGAAGAACTATTGACATCAGATTGCGGGGACACTGATTCGACTGATGTCAACGGACGACGACTCCAAGATGCTGCTGCAGGCGGGTGTTAAATGAATGTGCGCTAAATGAAGTTTTGGCCCTGTCTGACTACCCCTTGAAGCAAATCTTAGGATCTCTTAATTCTATAAATTACAATCTAAACATAAATGAATAATGAAGGCAACTAATCCTACTAAATGGTAAACATTGTTCCTGCTAATATATTTATTTTGGAAAAAAAAATTAGATTACAAAGTTTAAATTTCCCCAGCAAAGTTACTAATCAGTTGCACAACTCCGCCCCTTATTATGACTGCGCGGTCTAATATCAATGACGCGAAATGACTGACATCATTTACGTACCAAACACTAGAAGACACTACTTTCGAAGATGATTTACGGTGGTGTGGAACCTCAGTGGAAATAAAGTAACGTGATCACACCTGTTTAGCTTTTATAGCTCTAACAAGCCGAAGCAGTTTGCGATATCACTATATGTACTGCGTACGGTGCGTCGAAGGGATGGTTTTCGGACTCGTCTGCGACGATGGAAGAACTCCAGCCACAAATAAACTCTTTCAAACACTCGAACGGCAGAAGGCGATCCTCTGCCTAATATACTCTACTACTGTCTTTTCCTCTCCGTTTTCTATGGACGAGGAACGCCAACTCCCAACCACAAGGATGGACTTCAGATAACGTCTCAACGTAAGTAAAAGCAGAGGAAGTGCTCTCAATTACTGAATGCTGCGTACTCAACGACGACTTCCAACCCGGAGGTGAAGTCTAGAATCGTATAGGTTCACAACAGTACAGTTCCTAACTGATCTAACTATAAACTGTACTGAGAGCAAATACAGCAAGTCCGTCTGTACAAACAAAAGCTGATATCGGGCAACCGTCACACACGGGCGCTCACAACGGAAGACCACATGTCTCCAGCGCTAGCGTCCCAGCTAGGCTTGGCTCACCACCCTCGTAAATCCGAAAACGAATCATATTCCCGAAACCACGGAATATTCTCCCTCTCTACAGGTACTTCCGAACGCCGACCAACCACATTTTAGTCATTTGTCGTCCAGCGTGGAATGTTTGCGAGGAAAAACCTATACTCGTACAATGTTACGCTTCTGAGTAAAAATCCTTGGAAATAACCCAGCCTGCGTGGTTTCCAAGGTGCTGCTTCTTTGTTACTCTCCCCTGCGTCCAAGATTTTCAGCGTTTCCGAAGTATAATCCTTCCGCTTCGGCTACCACACTAGCTGGTCGCGACTCTATTTGTGCTTCAGCGCTTAGGTGCTACGACGTCCGTCTTGCTATGTCCTGTGTTTAAGCAGGACCAACACACCTGTGTCGGCCTTCCACCCAGGGCTTCCGTTCCGCCAGCCGTTTCATTTCCACTGGCGTTCCAACCTCTACTAGTATAGGTAATCATTCATTACACCGTTTTTATAATAAAGACACTCCATCACCTTTCATGCAATAAGCGTTAACAATTATTTAGAAGACGTGCGTGACAATGTCAGTCTCCTTTACATGTTCATATATAGAATGTACAACCTATCACATGATACCTAATTGTGTTTGTAGATCACGCCAAAGTATGTGGATGAGTGCTTGTAAGGTGCGAAATTGTAGCCACCTCACAATACCCCTCACCTAACGAACCATTTTTTTGTAGGATGGGGTAATTCCTATAGTATTATCTCATCCAGTACAAGATCATATGAGCATCAATTGTCTGTAGAAGGGAACTAATAAGAATATGAGGACAGTGGAACACTTGAATCATGATATGCATTCATTCATGGGTCTACTGCCATAAATTTACTTATTAAATGTTTATTATAATCTGTCTACCCTTTATGTTTTGGACATTTTTCCTAGACGTGTCAATTGGAATATACAATATCAAAAGAAATTATCTAACATTACAAAATTTTTTATGCTCTTTCACAAATGGCAGTTCCGATCTTTCTTTAGACTTAAGGCTCATGCTCTCTGTCATTCATCCATCCCTAAGAGATAGGTTGAAGCAAGAAATATTAAAGTAAAGTATCCTAATCTTTCCAAAGTGATCGTCTAATAAATTACATGCGCTTGATTTAGCTATTAATATGCAAGACAAGCAGTTATGTCAATTATTCAAGAGGTTATCTATTGTTCATTATACAATATATAAAATGCTATGAAACATTCTGCGTAATTTTTTACTTGGTCACATTTATGCTCTTAGCCTACATCACAAAAAAAACATCATTCCACAAACTGATTGACCAAGTCTAGTGTCATCCTAACGAGTATACTCTTTAAACATTTACAAAATCTTATGTTCTTAAGCGTTCTTTGACGGCTGCATTTACATTTACTGTGATAATTAATATTTGGAATAAGAGTTCGGATCGACCACAAATTTATCTCATGTGTTTGTTCATAGTGTGTTAAATGTTATACATAAAAACTTTAACAACTTAAGGCTTCATTAACAAAGAAAGACAAACAATAATTTTACATAAATACATATACAAATAAAATTCTGGAAATACGCAAATATATAAAAACAGTGAAGGACATCACATCATTATCAAAGAGAATGACCGAGATTACTTTACATGAATAGATACACAAATATTTTCTTGAGACTACCCTGAAAAATAAGTACAAAATCTTTACACAAATGGTAGATGTCGGAAACTGTTAGTTTGTGGGTGTAGCTGTTCAGTGTTCACAACATTATGCACCTCTTTTATCAAGAGTCACACACTGATTCGGATTTCACAGCACACTTTCGTCTTTATTTGTGTACGGGGACGGAAGCTACAGCTTTTTGTGAAGCGTAGGACGGGAAGATTGTTCGAGATCGGGCATTTTGCCTTTGAAAGTCAGTCTTTGGACCCTCAACCGATTGTTGATCTCATCAGGTTACCATTCTTTCGCAGAATTGGTGATGTGGAAGAATCCTCGGATTATACAGCCAGGTAAGTGGGTGTATGATTTGAAACAGCCAAGTTTTCCTCGAATTTGCACACAGTATGAGGGAGGAACTGATGTGTCGGCAGCTGGGCCAACACCTTGTAGATCGAGATGGCTGAAAATGCACGCTAGACTAACGCAGACGGGCGTGAAGTACTGGAACAGGCAACGTAATTAATGCTATGAAGAAAAGTACGTAGCTGGATTAATACTTATCTTTAATCAATCATTGTGGTACATCGCTCTTGACTATACACAGGAGACTTTAATTACAATCACTGTAATGCTAATGGCGCCTTGCTAGTTCGTAGCCATTAACTTAGCTGAAGGCTATTCTGTCTCTCGGCTAATGAGAGAGAAAGGCTTCGTACATCTAGTCGCTAGCTAGGTCGTCCGTACAACTGGGGCGAGTGCTTGTTCGTATCACGAGACCTGCCTTGTGGTGGCGCTAGGTCTGCGATCACACAGTGGCGACACGCGGGTCCGACATGTACTAAATGGACCGCGGCCGATTTAATCTACCACCTAGCAAGTGTGGTGTCTGGCGGTGACACCACAGGAACAGTAAGGTAAGATCGCTGTAGGTCACTTAGATTCTTCTGCGTCCGCTAAGAGAAGTGTAATAGTGCCTAGTCTTCAGTTCTTCAATTTTCTTCTTTTACTATGTTTGTATTCCTACTCTTCTGTTCTTCATGTCGCCTGTTTATCTTGATATAACTATTGTGTTTTGGATAAGGATATTGGTAATTGTGGACAGGTAAGTTATCTGTTTGGTGACACTATACACGGAACTTGAGTCGTTGTGTGTGACTCAGATTCCTCAGAAGTCAATGCCAGGTAACTGCAGAAGATGGCAGAGGACCACTGAAGAAAGCAAACACTGTTTACAGATCCGTACAGCCATTAGCAGTTGCTGTAAGCTTACTTGACTGTATTATGTGTACAATTGGCTTATCTCGTCTCCATCGTGTAGTACAACAGTGGAGACAAGTCCTCAGTGGTCGTTTAGATTCCCATGATGCCCCGAACGAGCAGGGCTGTTGTGGCTGCCGCCTGTTACCTGCGCCGTAACTGTCTGCCACCCGAGATCTTCAGGTCGCAGATGAACAGCCCAGCGGTTTGCCTACGTCCGCGACCGGGCTTTGGTTTACAGACAGCGTTTCTTGCTTCTGGACCGTTCTGTCCACTCACGGTGTTGTTGCTGCCAGTATGTCTTGCAAAGTTTTTTTTTGCGCATCCTGGGTTCACTAATGTCCACAATTAGTTTCCGATTTACAACAAATACTATACAATACATAACACAATTTATTGACATTTATGAAATATAAAATTTTAAGATGCACTCACTAGTGAGGTCATTTACCTTTACATTTATTATTAGCCAAGACACTTACGTATTTGCTATAATTATTTTCATAATTTTTTTTGCACAAAGTTGATGTTACTTATAAAGGAATACACCTCTACCTTTGTACTGTAATTATTAAATAGCTGTCGGTACCTGTATACCTATAAAAGATACATGTTCATTAGTTGTCCATACAAACGCAGCATTATACTCATCACCAGAGCCAATGTTAATAATTGAAAACTAGCTGTTAACTGTTTGTTACACTACTGTTAACTACTGGTCAGTAGGATGTTTATATAAGTCTAACTACCCTACTATTCAAAGAAAACTACTCTGTCGTGTGCATCACAAGATCGTTCGATCTCATGGCTCTTGGTTTCATCGTGGATGTCGTCGTGAATATCTGTGAACAATAAACTGCACGTCTGCACACACAAACATGCACAAATGAATGATTGGGTGGGCCTCTTCTTCATTTCATGCTTTGGCTTGTTTCCTGTGGACAATTATAAACTTCATAGCAAGTTTAGTATAAATTACTGCAAGCTTCTTTTGTCATATTTTTACGTACCTTTTCTCATGGTCTTACTCAGTACTACCTTCTCTGTCGCTGTCCCCCTCTTTCGGATTTGCTGCTGTTACCTTTCTCTGGTGGTCTCTTCATTTCATCTTAATAAACTTACATTTTATTTTGATAGTGGTACCTGCAAATTTATAGATTTTAGTACATTATATAAAATCACTGCTCATCAACACGACTGCCATGCCCTTATGTGTTATCATGTATGTCATGTGCTTTGAATGTACAGCATTCTTGTTCTCCTTTATTAAATTTTACGTGTCTATATCCCCTTATTACACTTCCATTTCATGTCGCTCTAACACTCAAATAATATTTCGGTGCGCTCATTCCGCAGAACTGGCCACCATGTACACAATTATTACGTCTCTTTGAACAGCATAAACACAACATTCCCATACAAATAACGGTGCGATCTCGCGTAGACACGTGGAGCTTGCCACCTATTGAACTTCCGTTTCTCTGAATGGAGACAAATCATACTTGGACGACACACCTGCGTGTCACCGCAAACCCTATTACCAAGTCACTCATTTATGATCCCATTAGTAAATATGTAAAATAGACATTCATTCTCAAATTGTACACTCAGCTTACTGTGCACATAGTTATAGCCTACACAAAGAAATATATCCTAATTTTCTTACCCACGACATCCTGCCCTTTTATGTAATGTAGTACCTTCTTCTTCTTCTTGCGTTACGGCCTCTGTAGGACCACGGGTAGCCCCTACGAGGTCTGCATTTTCCTCTTCTCCCAGAATCTCTTCATTCTTTCTCTTCTTCTCTCCCGCTCTTCTTCCGAGATCTTCTGTTTCCGTTTCTCCTGTCAGCTCCACTGGTGACACTCTAATCTTTTCCTGTATTCTTCTCTGTCATTGATCTCCGGCATATTTGTCCGTGTATATTTATTCCTCCAATTTTCCTTTCCTTCCACCTTGATCCCCAAGTCCTTCCGAAGTTCAATAACCCACTTGCTTCCTGTCTTTCCCCTTGTCCTCCCTGTTGTTTTCCACGCTCTCTTCGTCGTTCTGTCCACTCATCCTAACTACATGTCCAGCACACTACATGCCCTTTTGAGTCTGATTTCCCCGGATATTGTTTTCATGTTCCGGTACAATTCTTCCCTAGGTCTTCGCATCCACCTCTCTCCACCTCTTTTGGAACTTAGTATTGTTCTCAGTATTTTTCTCTCTTCTTTCTCTAGTTGTTCTGCCCCATTTCTTCCTAGTGTCATCGTCTCAGCATCATATAATACTGCATTCCTCACTGTTGCCTTGTAGTGGCTTATCTTTGCCTCTGTGGATATATTCTTTTTATTGTATATCTCTCTCGTCATGCAGAAGGCTGACCTCATCTTCTTTATCCTGTCTGTTATTCCATCCTTGCTCCTGTTCCTTCCTGTTATAAATTTTCCGAGGTATTTAAATTTGTCCACCTTTTTCACTGTTTTTTCCCTCCTTGCTCCTATTCCTTCCTGTTATAAATTCTCTCAGGTATTTAAATTTCTGCACCATTTGCACAGTGCCTTCCGGTGTTTCCCAGTCTACATTGGTATTTAATGTCTTTGTCTTGCTATAGGCGATCCTCAGTCCCACCTTTCTGGCTACCTTACTTAAGTTGTCGAGTTGTGTCTTGGCGTCTTGTTCCGTCTCTCTTACTATTGCTATGTCATGTGCAAAGGCTAGGCAGTCCACTTGAGCCCTGTTGTCCTTTTTGTCCCCCACACGGGTCTTTGGTATTCCCATTTCCTTGTTTATTGCTCTCCACTGCCTGATCACTTCGTCCAGTGCTACACTGAACAACAATGGTGACAATCTATCTCCCTGTGTAACACCAGTCTTGATCTAAAATTCTTCTGACAGTGCTCCTGTGAACCTCACCATTGAACACTTTAATTCTTCCTCCTTATTCTACCCTATTTTGCCGTACTCTCCCAGGGTTTGGTGGTCTAATTTCAACTGGTTGTTCCTGATTCCTGTTGTTATTCGTTCCACCACATCCTTGTTTCGACAGTTGACGAGTGTCTCTATTGTCGCCCCATGATGCGCCATTATTTTGTGGCTCCCATCTCTGGTCATTTTGTTGCCTATAATCTCTGCCATAGTTCCCCCACTGTCCATTACTTCCGCTACGATCTCTCTGGACCATGTTATGGTAAGGCGGATGATTTACATTGTGTTGCCAATTTTGGCCTCTATTATTTCCTCCGTTGTTCTCCCTTCTTTCACCTTGCACGTCTCTCTGCCTACGTTCTTCTCGCGCCTGCTGCTCGTTGAAAGCGAACTCCAACTCTCTTAGGATACCTTTGAACCCTTCTTCATCACTACCACATCGGCCGACGAGCGTTTGCTGATAGGAAATCGGCAACTTCATGTAACACAATCATATGATCTCAACCGGTATGCACGGGTCGTCCAAATACTGATTTTTCTTGATCAAGTTTCCGAAAACCTTCACCGGACTACGGAACCCTGAACCCTCCAAGTTTCTACTCATCATTATTTCCTGCTTGATCCTGTCCTGTGTCTCCTTGGACCAGTATTTGTTCAAAAATGCGTCATGAAACTCTTCGTATGACGTGCACGTTTTTGGAATGTTTCGCATGCCTTCGGCCGTTGTTCCCTCGATATGTGAACATACGAAGTCCAGTTTGTACATCAGAGGCCAGTGAGGAGGTAATCATAAATCAAATTGACCAATAAGGTTTACGGGTGTAAAACATTACCCTCGTCTTTGTAATGCTGAAATTTTCTTACAGAGATAAAATGCTTAAAATCGAAAATTTCATTAGAGTTTCTTACCGCACGGCCTATCACATTATCACTTGGCGCTAACGTTTTCGGTCTACCATTACTTAGGGAATTCTCTCTTCTACTCCCTGTTACGTTCTCATCAGTGGAAAAATGTTTCGTGGTGCGCGTTAAGCCGGCCGAAGTGGCCGTGCGGTTAAAGGCGCTGCAGTCTGGAACCGCAAGACCGCTACGGTCGCAGGTTCGAATCCTGCCTCGGGCATGGATGTTTGTGATGTCCTTAGGTTAGTTAGGTTTAACTAGTTCTAAGTTCTAGGGGACTAATGACCTCAGCAGTTGAGTCCCATAGTGCTCAGAGCCATTTTTGGTGCGCGTTATTGGGTAAAAATTATGTGTATGAAATATTTCATTCGTGTTCTCCGTATTCGCAATTTGCGATCCAGTCGTGCCCTGTGTAGACGCGAGGCCCATATCTCTAGCGATGTTTCGTTGCTCTGCAGATACGCTTTCAGTCCGTAGTTGACGAGCAGCTGTTACGTTCGAGCACATTCTAATATCGTCTGGGCGTAGATATGATTGTGTGTAGTTTAAACTGGCTCTTTCGGTTTCTGATGTTTCCAAATCGCCTACTATTTATTTTCTGAGATGTGATTTTTGACTAGGTTGCGACCTGACTTCCTGAGATAATTGCTTAATTTCGCTCTCTATGTTCTGTTCAAATTGAGAGAGCTTCTCGGTCAAAGCCTTATTTTGTGAAATTTCCGTCTTTTGCAGCTGCGTTATTTCTACTTGTTTCACGTGCCTCTGCAACTTCGTTAATGCACCTCTACCTATCTTTGTCGTGTTTTCTGTCTTCTCTAATGTTTCAAGAGCAATTCGCTTTGCCCTCCTCGCTTGTAATAGCGCCTCGTTCGCGGTTCTTCTGACCTCCACAATCTCTCGTTCTAGTTTTGTTCGGAGCATCACTACCTAATTTCTCACTTCCCTCGTTTCATGTTTTATCGACTGAATCTCGACAATAAGGTTTTGAATTTTACTTCCCATTTATGCACTAACGTTTTGAATTTTACTTCCCATTTCTGAGCTGACCTTCTGCATTTCAGCACTAACGTTTTGGATTTAACTTTCCATTTCAGCACTAACGTTTTGAATTTTACTTCCCATTTCAGAGCGTACTTCATCATTCCCCTTTTTTATTTGCTCTCCCAACTCCTTTAGGTATGCAAGGATGTCCAACACACCTGTGTTGTCTAAACCTTCTCTCCTATTGTGACTTGCTCTTCCTGTACTCTAAGGTGATCTTCTCCCCTTTTCCCTTTCCATTTCCATTTCTTGGTATTCAAGAAAGTCATCACCACGTGCCCCTGATTTGCCACTGCAAACTATTCTTAGTTGTTCTGCGTTCACTTGGACTCCCTACATTATAGTCCCGTATCTTAACGATTACCTCAGTGTGTCGCTGTTCTTCATCTACGCTATTAGATTGCCCACCACGGGATTGACTGTGTCTATCATCCTCAAAAAATTCCATTGGATTGGTATTCTCCTCACCAGTGCGTTGTGCTGCTAACATAGCTAACACCTTCTCATCAAATAGGCTTTCTTGACTACCCCCTGTATCTGCCATTTCTATATTGTTACAACAAGTGCTCTGTTGTGCTACTAAGCGCGCTGTCGCATGGACTGATCCCTGATTACAATGCTCTCTTAAAATACACTCAATTTACAATACCCACATTTATTATGTAACGACACGTAATATAAATATCTACAACAAAGAAGCTAAACTAATGGCAACATCGTGAACGAGCAGTGTCATTATAATACAACAAAATACACTGACACATTACATAATATAAATCAATAAGTTGCAGCTAGTGGGCTGAAGCGCAACGCCTGTGAAAAGAAATATAATAAATACACAAATATTATTTTTAATGTTATCGCGTGACTTTGCCTCTGCAAACTATAAGCGCAAGCTGGTTGGTTCAAATGGTTCAAATGGCTCTGAGCACTATGGGACTTAACATCTTAGGTCATCAGTCCCCTAGAACTTAGAAATACTTAAACCTAACTAATCTAAGGACACCACACACATCCATGCCCGAGGCAGGATTCGAACCTGCGACTGTAGCAGTCCCGCGGTTCCGGACTCGCAAGCTGGTGATCACTATCAGTAACACATAACATTAAATGGGATACAGCATTGCAAGCGTTGCTGTGCGGACCAGCTCTCCCGCCGGATATGCTGAACGAGTGCAAAAAGAAGCAATGCCATCTTAAGAAATGAATCGTCCACTTCAGGTGAAAGATTATAAACCTAAACCGGAATTTACTCGATCGCCGCATTTGCAAGAAGGGCTGGGCTAACAGAACCATCACGATATGTAAACATCTTTTGAGAACCAACCCGAGAGAGAAGCCGATCTGCCTGCAAGAGATCTTGAAACTTCACAAAAACTGCATATAAATCAGAATAAAGGTAAGCATTATATACCTAGTCAGATGTAACGTGAATCATATCGACCAACCAATCGGGACTTTCTAAAAAGTCTGGTTGAACATGACTCGTAGTGCTGTGAAAACTGAAATGAACAGTTCCCCGTCGAGGAATATTCTTGGGAGACTGGACGGACATCATGACGTGGCCAGAGAACGGCGCTGCCAGAGAACGAATCAACAACAAGCTCTACTAGGCGAGAACGATGCTACACCGGCCGATACATACACAAGGCTGAGTAAACACAAGTTCGATACATGTGGTGCTGCGGTACAGGCTGAAGTAAGGACAATTTGCTCGCTCGCCGCTCAAGGCGGAACTAACTAGTTTTTCAGTTTAGTTCGTATTTTGCCGTTGTAAAATGTATAATAAGCAAGTATAAGACGGTTACGGAAAGAAGGCGCCTTGGCTCACAAGGAGACCGTACGATTTTCTCATCGCCGATTGGATTCATATTGACGGGGTTGTACGGCATGACTGAGACTACAACATATCTAAATAGGAAGACGCAACTCTCAACCGTTTTCGAAGATATCGAGTTTGAAAATTGTAAGCGTGCTTATAAAGGGCTATTCAAAAAGAAGGAACAGATTTCAAACATTTATTGCTTCCAAACTACAAAATTTAGAAACAATTTCAACGTTCCTGGGAAGAGAAAAGTTCAAATTTTTAACATTCAATGCGAGCACCATGTGTTACACAAGAAATATCAAAACGGTGGCTCATTTCCCGCCACACACGAAGCAGCTGATCTCTCGTTATGGAATTCACAGCTTCAACAATGCGATGTCGCAGACTTTCAAGGATGTCAGGCATAGGGGGCATAAAAACGTGGTCTTTAACGTACCCCACAATAAGAGTCACAATGGTCTCGCGGTTCTAGGCGCTCAGTCCGGAACCGCGTGACTGCTACGGTCGCAGGTTCGAATCCTGCCTCGGGCATAGATGTGTGTGATGTCCTTAGGTTAGTTAGGTTTAAGTAGTTCAAAGTTCTAGGGGACTGATGACCACAGATGTTAAGTCCCATAGTGCTCAGAGCCATTTGAACCATTTAAGAGTCACAAGGTGTCAGGTCTGGAGACCTGGGAGGCCACCGGCTATGGTGCTGCTCCTTCTCTTCCAGTCCAACGTCCTGAAACCGTGTCATTCAGAGATATTCTCAAAGGAACGTCTGGAGCTACCTGAATGACGAAGGGCCCGCTCTGTCCTGCCGACAAACAAGAGCAGTCACAGTCATCCCGTGCCCCGAAGCGACCAGCCCTTCCAGGCACGATGCCGATTTGTCTGTGCTGTTTCACACAAGAGAAAACTGTAACTTAGCTCCCACAATCACTACCTGTGTCCGTTCTCCCAACACAGTTAAAGAAATACAGGTAGGTTCAAAATGGCTCTGAGCACTATGGAACTTAACATCTGAGGTCATCAGTCCGCTATAACTTAGAACTACTTAAACCTAACTAACCTACGGACATCACACACATCCATGCCCGAGGCAGGATTCCAACCTGCGACGGTAGCAGTCGTGCGGTTCCAGACTGAAGCGCATAGAACCGCTCGGCCACACCGGCCGGCGAAAAACAGATAGTTCCATACAGTATAAACATTGCGTACAGACATGTAACAGACCAGTTACGTAACATAACCCCTTTGTCTTCCTACTTTTTTTTTGTAACAGACCCTTGGCAGTCATCCTCGATCGTCAAAAATAGAAATTCAGAAGCTAGTAAAAAAAAATACCAAAATTAAAAAAGATACCCTAACAGTCTTAAAATTATTTCCAGTTCATAACGGGTTTGGAGTAGCAACTTTTCTTTTTTTCAGTTTTTTCCTAATGACTTATTTCACCCTGATTTAGACATCTTCGAACTGGCCTTCGAAAGAACTACAAAATTTCATAATAATAGTGTGACCTCATATACTGAGGTTACATTACTCAGAAAATATAAAAGCAACTTACTGGTATTTGATAGCGACGGGTACATGGGCGCATAACCTCACTAAATGAGTCACGCCACTATTATAAAATTTTGTATTTCTTCCGTAGGCCAATCCGAATATGCCCAAATAAAGGTTGAAATGCGTCATTGGGAGATAATAAAAAAATTAACACTACAACCAAGATTGCTTGTTTGTTCATACCTACCCGTCTTCCCTTAGGCAAAAACAAACTTGGTGGGAAACTTCGCTCACGGATTAATAAAAAGAATTATTTATTGATGAGCCTGGGTATGACTTTGCTGGCTTGCTTCTCGGTGAAAACGAACATCACATTAATATTTAACAAGCTTTTATAAAACCGATGTCTATGATGAATTATGAAAAGCGCACGTAGCAAAAGTAGATAAAAATTTTTGGTAATGGTTATACAGAAACATAAAGAAAGGCAACTACCTCATCTGGTCAACCACTGAATGAAAAATTATAACATTTTACATATTCAATGAATCATGTTTCCGTGTCGAGTGTTGTATATGTCATGGGCTTCAGTATATGTGCACCAGAGTTTACTAAGCTGGTAGTGAGCTTCTTGCTGTCCAAAGACATGGTCACGTTCCAGACCTGTTCGTCACAGGCGTTAACAGTCGCTGAGGCCATTGAACAAAACGGCTGACGGCGCCACTGGAAGAAGCCGCCGATAGACAAAGCTTGAATTACAGGCCTTAACTGATGTCTGAGGCAGTCAGAGTCTGTCGGAGGGATTTTCTCGGAACACCGGTTACCTTTCTGACACTGTTCAGGGGGCTGTCGTCTCATCATGATTCTAACAGCAAGCTTGTACAGACGACACTGAAATACCAAAACTGCATCAACAAACTCCATTCTTCTGCGCACTCTTCTTCACAAACACACAAAAAAACTTGTTGAAAGATCCTACGCATGAATTTACTATTAGACTCTATTATTTATAATTTTATTGAAGTAGTGAATCTGTGGAAAGAAATGTCAGTATCTTTTTATAAAATGATTTCAATTAAGGTTTGAAAATTATTCACGATGTTCACTATTGATCATAAAAACGTAATAGAAATATAGAACACTCCAACGACAACATCTGTAATAATTTTCAGGAACAACAATTAAACTAAAAACACAATTTCTTCCGTTTAAAATCAGCTCATTTTATGGGCGTTTGTGAGAAAGAAATTCTGTTCACTTCAGCGTGGATGTCGAATCTCAATTGTGCATGCCACGCACAAAGAAGATGGTGAGAGTTACTGTATTCCAAAAGAAACAAATAGAAAGGGATTCCGTCTGGCAACCTCAGTGCATTAATGGCTTTAACTGGCTGCCGACAAAACAACAAAAACTCTAGGCAAAAAAAAGCAAGTGGCAATTTCTCGGTAGAGCTCTAAGTCTCTCCGGGTGGGGCCTTTACTAGCATCGCCTGAATACTAAAACACTCTCCTGTCAAGAGTCGCGTGCGGCTCATAGCATTCTGAAAGCGCAAATACCGGCAAAGACCAAACTGTCTCCTAGCACAAAACATTCCATACTTCTCAAAGAAATTAAAATGCCAGTTCACAAACGGGTTTAACATGATATATGAATGAAACACCAAATAAAAAAAACGTAAAACACAATGATGGTGTAAGGAGGCGATAAAAGACATTTTTATCTCAGTCTCGCCTGACATTCCTGAAATAAAACAAGATAAATATTCCTCAGCTGAAACTGCCGCCTGTTACTGTAAAGAAAATCTATAACAGTTGATAATAACATGTTAAACGCAAATGTTCAAATGTGTGTGAATTCCTGAGGAACCAAACTGCTAAGGTCACACACTACTTAAACTAACTTACGCTAAGGACAACACACACAACCATGCCCGAGGGAGGACTCGAACCTTCGGAAGGAGGGGCAGCGCGATTCGTGACATGGCGCCTCTAACCGCGCGGCCACTTCGCGCGACGTTAAAAACGCAGATAACACTATTATCCATATGGTAGAAAGGAGTCCACATAAAAAGAGAAACCGCCTCTTCATTGACACAGAACATTCAGTCATACGCAAGGCGTGCTGCTAACGTAGTTTTCACACTCACACAAAAGCGGAAAGCGCAGCGTATCAAATCTTCAATGCTAAATAACTAGGAAAGGCGCAGCTTATCGAATTTTTTCTTAACAATTATTTCTCACCACAACTGCCCGTAAAACACCCTTACAAGCTTTCCAGACTGTTTCTGACCATCCTGAATAAGAATGCTCAATAGCTATAACTGTCAACTGTCTACGACATTCAAAAGCCTGTCCCAAGTGTAACATTCTGTCAATATACATTCGAAAATGTCGATTACATTGTCCGCACTACTGGAAAACTTTTCACTGCAAGAGGGGTATCAAATGCATCACCTCAGCTGCAGCTCTCCCAACATCTGAAGAGGCCCAGACGCTTATAGACACAAACTGGGTTCCTGTGCAACAGAAGTTGGTCCCACAGGTGTTATGGAACTTCGGATACTTCAGTATCAGTCAAGAAGTGCGTACACCAGATTAGTGTTATAGACTTGAACGTGATCAGTCCCATTCCGTCAGACATACCCACCTTGCAAGATATACTGTAGATGTAAGGAAAGCGGCTCCACTCAGTGCAGACCACTCTACAAGCTCGAGCAATCCCTGAATGGAAGAGATTTATGCAGTCTGCCAGAAACTTTCTGATCATTCACCGTCAACTGACTTCAACATGGTTATACGGCTTTACTATATGCTGTCAACAACAGACAGCAGCAGGTGTCACATTTACCAACCCAGTTCCTTTCCTACCAGTAATATGTAGGTCACTGACAACATCACACGTACAAATTAAACAGTTCCCAGCCACTTTTTACAGGAACGTACTTTACATGAAAACTTACTTAAAGGGAGGTTCTGTTCGAGAGGCACGAAAAAGGGTGAAGTTAAGAATTTTTTTAATATAACGATTGTTTTTATTAAAATGGAGGTTTTACCACTTTATTATACATGCATTCTGTATGAAAAAAATATCTTATAACAAATTAAAAATGGTGGCTATAGTTATTGTCAAAGTATGCTCCTCGTGGCGCGTCCTGGTTTGCACGAAGCGTTGTGTAGACTTGTAATTCGTATACTGATCGGAAACTCTGTTAAACTAATTCAACGAACGCGTATATTTCGCTCGGCTTACTGTTCCATTCAACACGTTGAAACTTCAAAAATACTTTCACGCTCAAAAAATCCTTTTGAAAGCATAATCTGTACATTCAGATATGCAAATTACGTAATTTTTTTTTCATCGGTCTCGGTCCTTCCCTTAACAACTGCACGACTCGTCGCGGCTCTACTCCTTCCTTCCCTGAAGCACCAGGTGCAGCGCGACATTTCATTTAGTATTGGGGTGTGGCGTTTTTCGGTCGCAATAACTCTCTTTGGTTTGGCGAAAGAATGGTGTCAGCGTTTCTTGCTCTTCGCTGTTTTATTCTTGATATGAAGGGCGTTCACAAGTCCAGTGGCTGTTTGCACAAAAAGAAACAGTCTAGCGATATATCGGCCCAAGCCTTCAAAAATGAATGGGAATGACAGAAGAGTGGGATGAGAATTTTCTATACCTATTATGCCGTCGTATAAGCGACGGGTTCTAAATTTGTTACGAAACGACAGTAGGATACCATGCAGAAGGAATTTAAAGATATAGTGACAATGAAAGAGCAAAAAATTTCAACGATCGACAAATGGGATTCATTCTTCTGTACAACAAGAAGTAGTTTGTGCTACATTTGCAGGCATGGAGCACGCGAAGAAATTGTTGGAACGAATAGTAAAATTTCTGAAGTCGCAATCGTCATTCCACTGTCAGCGTGGTTCCGGACTGAGGCGCCTAGAACCGCTTTTTTTTGGTGCAATAATCTTTATTGAACAAACTAACAGTATATATATGTATACACAATGCAACAGTTCTTCAAGGAACCATTTAAACATATACAAATGATTGTTAGTTAAACAAAAAAAGTGGAATAACATTAATTACAACAAAATATAGTATATTGTCTTCTTCCTTTTTTTCCAATAATCTTTGTTGAACAAACTAACATTACATGTATATACACAATGCAACAGTTCTTCAAGGTACCATTCAAACATATACAAATGATCGTTAGTTAAACAAAAAATATTAGAAAAACATTAAATACAACAAAATATAAGATATTCTGTCTCCTTCCCTTTTTTTTTTTTTGGTCGATGCATGAGAACGTGGATAAGGGTGTTGCATCATGTGACGGGTAGGCATGGCACACGCCCCCAACTTTGAGGGGGGTCAAGGAAGACGTTGCGGAGATAACCGGCAAAAGTTTTTCGGTAAGATGGTTTCCAGGTGAGGGTGCTATGAGCGGTCACAACTTTGTACCACAAGTCAAGGACTGTATGCGGACCACTCTGAAAGAGGTATTCTAAAGCCTGTCCCTTAACCAGATGAGTGTGTGGTGCTTAGCAAGAGGGTAGTGAAATGTCTGGGGCAACAACAAGAAATCTGGGGTTACCGTAATTGGCGGGGCACGGAGGTAAAAGCCCAAGATTCGTTGGGTGAGGAGCCATACGTTTCATTTCAGGGGGCACGTAAGACGGTGCTCGTCGGTGTCTTCGAGCTGACAGTCAGGACAGAGTGGGGAGGTGGCCAGTCCTATGCGATAAAGTCGACTACTAGTTGGGAATTTGCCATAGACTAAAACATACCACAGTGCAGAGACAGACGACGGTAAAAAGGGTACATGCACACAGCCCCAAACCGTTCGCCAGTTAATGTCAGAGTGCTGTAGCACCATGGGGTCGCAAGGATTGGACAGCATAAACAAACGATAGTAATCTTCTGTACGGGGAGGACGGGTGACTGGAAGATCGGCCCGAACGTAGCTGAGTTCGATGAAACAATTGGCGACGTGGTACAATAATGGAGAAATAGGTGCCACATGGAGCGGTAGATCGAGAGAAGCTGGTCGGAGGATATCTAAGAGACTGCGTGTTAAGGACGGGACCAGCCCCCGCCAGTGCCGCAACATAGTATGGACAAAGAGTGCAGAAGATCGTGCCCGCACGTTGACGAGTCCGAGGCCTCCTTTTGCAGGAGGCAGTGTTAGAGTGTTGTATCAGACTTTGAAAAGTGCCCCTGCTGACACGAAATATCCAAAGGCTGATTGGATGCGGCGGCCAAGGAGTAACGGCATTGGGATGATCTGGGCGACGTGTACCAGTTTAGGGGCGACATACATGTTGACATAGGACACACGTTGGAGTTGGTTTAAGTTACGGTGCACTTGACCGCGGACATGGTGCCGAATCGACTGCAAAAGCCGTCAGTAAGCGAGGGCCACTGTGCGGTGTGTGGAGTTCGTAAATTCGATACCCAAGTAACGAAGGGTGGTGCTGACTGGGAGTGGGGTCGGCACTATAGCCGGGAGGCCGAGCGCAATGTGCATCATAGTCGATTTACGGACATTAAGAATGCTACCAGAAAGACGTCCATACTGGTGGATCCATTGGATGGCGCCAATGATTTCCGTGGAGGAGCAGGTGAGAAAGAGGGGGTTTTCCGCATAAGCCCTGCAGTGAAAGGTGCAGTCACTTAAAGTGAGACCCTGCAGTCTAGAGGTAAGACCAGTGATGAGGGGCTCAGGTGCAATGACATATAGCAAAGTAGACATAGGGCATCCTTGACGCACAGAGCGGCGTATAGGAATCGGTCCTATAAGCCTCCCATTGACTTGCACCATCGAGACCGCGGGAAGTAGTAACCGGTGAATGGCATCGACAAAAAGTAATGGGAACCCCATACGTGTCGCCACCACGAGGAGGAAAGGGTGTCGAACGCGATCAAAGGCACTCGTGAAATCGATGGATACCATTGCTGCACGAAGGCGACAAACTGCCACCAGCGCGATGATGTCACGGCATTTTCCTAGGGCTGTTTGTAAGGTGGCCCCACAACCACGTGCAGTCTGCTCCGGTGAAAGGACCGTAGGTAAGACGGTGCATCATGGACGTTGACTCCGCTACGGTGAGGGTCCGATCAGGGGAAGGACGGAGATCATCATGAATTGGCGTTGCCATCGGTTCATCGTCATAAAATTGGCGATAATGTTCAGCAAAGGCAGACACGACTGCCGCCTGTGTTGTGTGGTGAACACCGTCGGGGGTCGTGATGTTGGGAACGAAAAGTCGACGTCGACGACGGTGGTCGGATGCGGCATGGATTGTGGATGGTGTTTCGTCCTGGAGGAGGTCCTGTCGTCGGGAACGCACCACCACACCATGCAGTCGTGCACACTAGAGAGAGAGGAGACGAGCTTTAGTACGCTGTCGTTCCCTATGGGTTTCAGGTGATGGGGGGGGGGGGGGGGGGGAGCGCATCGAGCTCACGGAGGACAGCATGGTGAAAATTTGTGGTGTCTCTATGCCATGCTGCTGCTTCCTTGCCACATTGCATGAAGACCTTTCTGATCGCAGGTTTGGCACATTTGAGCCACCAATGGAAAGTGGATGTGTACTGCGGGAAGCATCTTTCGCAAGACGCCGATACAGTGGCAATACATTGTCGGCAGTGTGGATCATTAAGGAGGGTGGTATTAAGCTTCCAGTAACCTCTGCTGCGCCATACTGACTGAGATGGCAAAGCCAGGGAGCAAATGACGGTGCCATGGTCCGAAAATGCAAGGGGCCATCGTTCAGCTTGGGCCACTTCGTTGCCAAGGTGAGCAGAGACATAAAACCGGTCCAGTCTGCTCGCGGAGTGTGCTGTATAATGGATAAAACTGGGGGTATTGCCATGAATATTCTCCCAAACGTCCACTAGATGAAAATCTTCGATTAAGGTGAGCAGCGCCGAGCATGGAGAATAACCAGGGATTTGGTCCTGAGGATGGAGGACGCAGTTGAAATCGCCTCCCATGATAAGGCGATCATAGCGTCCAGAAAACAGGGGCGCCACGTCATGTACGAAGAAAGTGGACCGCTGCCGACGGTTCGTGGAGCCAGACGGAGCGTAGATATTGACGACGCGCTTGTCTAAGATGGTAACAGCCATGCCCCTTCCAGAGTGAAGGATTGTCGTGTCCTTGAGTGGTATTCCTTCGCGTATGTAGAAAGCCACTCCACGCCCTTATTAATCACATGTGGACGTGTATGAGTCGTTGGCGTAGACCGGTGGTAGTGTGGCAACACGTACTTCCTGAAGAAGGGTGACGTCGACGTCAGAGGCCCGAAGCATGTCACATAGGAGCTGCAGCTTGGGCGCACTGCCGATCATGTTGATGTTCAGTCTGGCGAACCGGTACGTTTGTGTCAGTGGTGGTGGACGCGCATCTACCATCAGCAAGGGAAGTATGAGGAGGGCACCGACAGGAAGTCCCGTCCCATCTGCTGCAGTGCCTCGCTTTTGATGTTAACAGGCAGCCTCGTCCGGCGGAGGCAACTCATCCGGAGGACGGGGCGTACCTTCCTCAACGTCGTCGGCCCATACTCCTGTGCTGTGGGTCTGTTCAATGTCCATGGGAATTGCGTCGTGGTGAGAGAGATCTGGAGCTGTCGGCGGGGAGACAGGCGTCTCAATCTGCGCACGGATCGTTACATTGTGCGTGGCTACCTCCATGGTGGTCCCGTCCTGCGAAACGTCTTGTTCATCGTGAAAGCTGTCCACCGACCTCTGCGTGGGTGTCGTCTTCGTCGTGCGTTTGCGCCTACGTGGCGAGCGTTGTTTGCGCACGTGTTCCTCAGTGTCAAAATGGTTCAAATGGCTCTGAGCACTATGAGACTTAACATCTATGGTCATCAGTCCCCTAGGACTTAGAACTACTTAAACCTAACTAACCTAAGGACATCACACAACACCCAGTCATCACGAGGCAGAGAAAATCCCTGACTCCGCCGGGAATCGAACCCGGGAACCCGGGCGCGGGAAGTGAGAACGCTACCGCACGACCACGAGCTGCGGACTTCTCAGTGTCAGACGACGACAAGGAGGAGCGTCGACCTGGTTCGAAGGCGTCGGTGGGTACAATGAAATTGTCGAACAGGTGTTTTGAAGATGTACTGGTCTCCTCAGCGTCCGGTGCGGAAGCCTTTTCGGCGACAAGGTTGTCAGGTGGGATGTCTGCACCGTCCGTAGGTGACTGGGACGGTGGGACGTGCCGTTCGGAAGGACCGGGCGATGTACTGGACGAAAATGTAGACGTGGCAAGAGCCGCTGCGTAAGTGAACGGTAGTGCGGTCATCATGGGTGTGGCGGACGCTTCCGACAACGGAAGCTGCGCGACACTTCACCGAATGCATTCAGACCGTAGATGACCTTCTTTCCCGCAACTGGAACAGGTCCGAGGTTGGCCGTCGTACATTATAATGGGACGGCAGCCTCCGATACATAGATAGGAAGGCACGTGTTTCTGCAACCCTATGCGGACCTGTCTAACACCGTGCAGTCCACGTTTTGCCTCTTGAAGCACCTTGTCGCACACCGCATCGTTGATCATTTTGACGTAGGCGGTACTGCTAACTATGGACAAGTGGACACCACTTAGATCCGTTGGTGGTATTTTAATTTCATGGCGAATAAATCGTTCTACCTCCAGGGCCTTGGGTCGGGCGAAGTCGGAACTAAAGTTGAAACTTCTTCCGATACTTGTGCGCCATGGTGGTCTAGAAGGAAAAACGGCACGTACAGCGGCCGAGGTAAACACAAACACAAGGTGCGCGCTTCGCCCGCAGCGCTCTGGCGCGTGACCGCCTCGCAGCACTGCCGACGGCAGACGTCGGCCACAACGGCCGGCCTGAACGAAGAGTGTGGAGACTATATATTTCTGCAAAGTACGTTGATTAAGTCAAGTGGCATTCCTGGAACAATTTTTTGATTTAAAACACACTACTGTTGACTTTATGAAGGAAAAAGGAGTGCAGGAACGAAAATTACAGCATTTGAAATGGATTGCAGAACTCGCACTGTAAGTGGACTTGACTGCATTCGGGGTACAGTAAGACACTGCAAGGTGAGAAACAAGTTGTTTCTGATTTGATGGGTATACATTTAAAAAGAAAATCGCGTTGTAGAAGGGACATATCCTGATAGATACGGTCCAGTTCCCTAAGCTCACAGGCGTTAAAGAAAGCGCGAGATTTGAAGAATTCATTGTCGCCTTGAGAGAACTTAAGGACAGTTTCCTAAGTGTTTTGAGGACACTGCCAACCTTATATCTGTTTTTGAACTCTTTTTCCAGACCGTTTGCCGTTTCAGTTGAAACCGTCCCTGCGCATGTACAGATGTAACTGATTGACCTGCTAGGTAAGACAAATCACTTTAACGTTAAAACTGTCCAGGTCGTCTACATTACTTTCGTCAGGTAGCTTCCACGTCTCCATAATGAAGTTGCAAAAGTGGTACAATATTTCGACCAATATATAAGTATGAAAGACCTTTTTTTCGATTGTTGTTGTTGTTGTTGTTGTTGTGGTCTTCAGTCCAGAGACTCGTTTGATGCAGCTCTCTATGCTACTCTATCCTGTGCAAGCCTCTTCATCTCCCAGTACCTACTGCAGCCTACATCCTTCTGAATCTGCTTAGTGTATTCATGTCTTGGTCTCCATCTATGATTTTTACCCTCCACGCTGCCCTCCAGTACTAAATTGGTGATCCCTTGATGCCTCAGAACATGTCCTACCAACCGATCCCTTCTTCTAGTTAAGTTGTGCCACAAACTTCTCTTCTCCCCAATCCTATTCAATACCTCCTCATTAGTTATGTGATCTACCCATCTAATCTTCAGCATTCTTCTGTAGCACCACATTTCGAAAGCTTCTATTTTCTTCTTGTCCAAACTATTTATCGTCCATGTTTCATTTCCATACATGGCAACACTCCATACAAATACTTTCAGAAACGACTTCTTGACACTTAAATCTATACTCGATGTTAACAAATTTCTCTTCTTCAGAAACGCTTTCCTTGCCATTGCCAGTCTACATTTTATATCCTCTCTACTTCGACCATCATCAGTTATTTTGGTCCCCAAATAGCAAAACTCCTTTACTACTTTAAGTGTCTCATTTCCTAATCTAATTCCCGCAGCATCACCTGACTTAATTCGACTACATTCCATTATCCTCGTTTTGCTTTTGTTGATGTTCATCTTATACCCTCCTTTCAAGACACTGTCCATTCCATTCAACTGCTCTTCCAAGTCCTTTGCTGTCTCTGACAGAATTACAAAGTCGTCGGTGAACCTCAAAATTTTTATTTCTTCTCCACGGATTTTAATACCTACTCCGAACTTTTCTTTCGTTTCCTTTACTGCTTGCTCGATATACAGATTGAATAGCATCGGGGAGAGGCTACAACCCTGTCTCACTCCCTTCCCAACCACTGCTTCCCTTTCATGTCCTCGACTCTTATAACTGCCATCTGCTTTCTATGAAACTAAATAAGTCAAGATTAAGTGTCAACCTGAGTGTAAAATTTGTGAAATTGTCTGCATCTGTCCGTATGTTGATAGTTTGTAGCAGATAAAATTTATATGTCTTCAGCGTATCACAAATAATCCAGTAATACTGAAAATTTGTTTTGTTTTTGATCTGCTGCAGAAACAACGAAACAAACATGCCAAATTTAAACAGACCCAAAATACCCAACATTGGCGATGTTTTACAGAAGCTCGAAAATTAGCGCGAACTTCAATGCGAGATGCTTGTAACAGTTTCCACAACGAAACTTTGTCTCGAAACCTGGCAGAAATGCCAAAAAAATTCTGGTCGTATGTGAAGTATGTTAGCGGCAAGAAACAATCAATGCCTTCTTTGCGCGATAGCAATGGAGATACTATCGAAGACAGTACTGCCAAAGCAGAGTTAGTAAACACAGCCTTCCGAAATGCCTTCACAAAAGAAGACGAAGTAAATATTCCAGAATTCGAATGAAGAACAGCTGCCAATCTGAGTAACGTAGAAGCAAATATCCTGGGAGTAGTGAAGCAACTTAAATCACTTAATAAAAGCAAGTCTTCTGGTCCAGACTTTATACCAATTAGGTTCCTTTCGGAGTATGCTGACGCATTAGCTCCAAACTAAGCCATCATATACAACCGTTCGGTCGACGAAAGATCCGTACCCAAAGACTGGAAAGTTGCACAGGTCACACCAATATTCAAGAAAGATAGTAGGAGTAATCCACTAAATTACAGGTCCATATCGTTAACGTCGATGTGCAGCAGGATTTTCGAACATATATGGTGTTCAAACATCATGAATTACCTCGAAGAAAACGGTCTATTGATACACAGTCAACATGGGTTTAGGAATACTTGGTTCCTGTGAAACACAACTAGCTCTTTATTCACATGAAGTGTTGAGTGCTATTGACAAGGGATTTCAGATCGATTCCGTATTTCTGTATTTCCGGAAGGCTTTTGACACTGTACCACGCAAGTGGCTTGTAGTGAAATTGCGTGCTTATGGAATATCGTCTCAGTTATGTGGCTGGATTTGTGATTTCCTGTCAGAAAGGTCACAGCTCGTAGTAGTGTTATATGGTTCAAATGACTCTGAGCGCTACGGGACTTAACATCTCTGGTCATCAGTCCCCTAGAACTTGGAACTACTTAAACCTAAGTAACCTAAGGACATCATACACATCCATGCCAGAGGCAGGATTCGAACCTGCGACCGTAGCAGTCGCGCGGTTCCGGACTGAGCGCCTGAACCGCTAGACCACCGCGGCCGGCAGTAGTGTTATAGGCCCTTCGCTGTTCCTTATCTATATAAACGATATGGGAGACGATTTGAGCAGGTTGTTTGCAGATGACGCTGCCGTTTATCGACTAATAAAGTCATCAGAAGATCAAAACAAATTTCAAAACGATTTAGAAAAGATATCTGAATGGTGCGAAAATTGGCAGTTGAACCTAAATAGCGAAAAGTGTGAGCTCATCCAAATGAGTGCTAAAAGTAGTCTGCTAAACTTCGGTTACACAATAAATCAGTCTATTCTAAAAGCCGTAAATCCAACTAAATACCTAGGTATTACAATTGCGAACAGCTTAAATTGGAAGGAACACATAGAAAATGTTGTGGGGAAGGCTAACCAAAGTGTGAATTTTATTGGCAGGACAGTTAGAAAATGTAACAGATCTACTAAGGAGACTGCCTACACTACGCTTGCCCGTCCTCTTTTAGAATACTGCTGCGTGGTGTGGGACCCTTACCAGATAGGACTGACGGAGTACATCGATAAAGTTCAAAGAAGGGCAGCGCGTTTTGTACAGTCGCCAAATATGGGAGAGAGTGTCACAGAAATGATACAGGATTTGGGCTGGACATCATTAAACAAAAGCGTTTTTCGTTGCGACGGAATCCTCTCACGAAATTCCAATCACCAACTTTCTCCTCCGAATGCGAAAATATTTTTTTGACACCGACCTACATAGGGAGAAACGATCACCACGATAAAATAATGGAAATCAGAGCTCGTACGGAAAAGATACAGGTGTTCGTTCGTTCTGCGCGCTATACGAGATTGGAATAATAGAGAATTGTGAAGAAGGTTCGATGAACCCTCTGCCAGGCGCTTAAATGTGATTTGCAGAGTATCCATGTAGATGTAGATGTAGAGGTGTTGTTGAGAAATGTGAAATATAAAATCAGTTCGTACGATTTCATTACCATTTGCGCGGCGGGTTCTCCTTTCCCTATCCACACGCTCAGACAGCGCCGTGAGGCAGTGGGGGAAATGGCCAACCAGACTGAGCTCTACTGCACTTCGATGTGGTACACGCATTTAATATTCGTTCTTAACCCACTTCATTTAAAATTAAACACTGTTTTTGTACCACTGAAACCCTATTTACAATGACACGATTTTTGCGTCCTCTGCAACGCATGAACTATTAGCCCTAGAGAAAAAATCGACGGGACCTTTTTGTGTGCTGTTTAATGTAGTCAAATTTTGCCCTGGAAACTTTTTCTATAGAAGGCACAGTCTTCGAGTTATTGAAGAAAAATATAAAAAAATTACCTTTAAAGGCCGCCCCTCCCACCCTCCATCATCAATGTTAACACCTCACCGGTCAGGATTTTTAGTCTGAAGTTCATGGCCTTCTCTCCTACCAATGTACAAAATTTGCGATTACACGAATTTTTCCCGCTATTCAACCCGTTTGGTCTTCACTGAATGAGCTGTTTAAAAAACAGAGAGAACACACAGTGGAAATTCGAAAAGAAAAACTAGAATCATGGAAGCAGTAGATATGGGGAAGAGGCCTATAAGCATGCTTGCCTCAGTCACGTCACGGGGCAGCATATATAAAACATAATAAATTCGGCAATGCATGAGAAACAAGAAGAATCATTTATTAAAAGAATGTACGTCAAAAAATATTCACCTTTTGCTTTGTTGATGGGAAAGTACTCAACTTAATCTAACCTATCACTGCAGATGGTGACTAACTAATCTAACTGAAGTACAGTTTGGACTGCAGTTAAAGAGTCCCTAAGTTCAGTCTCTGAATAGGTAAACACTTTCACTATCACTTCGGCTAATCTTCGACACTTAGCTTTGATTGTTCCACGACTAGAACTGGCCAGCAACAGATGACTGCAGATGAGAACTGAAGAGAGCTGCTGAGAACTGAGAGGTAACTGTCAGAATGTTGGCGTGCAGCTGCTTAAATCGTGTGCTCGACGCATTAATGTACAACTCCGAACTATTTAGCGGATGCAGAAACATAGTTCTGGGTTTCAGTCCTTTTTTTTTTCGGCCTCCGATCAGTTGAGAAATGGAAACGACAGTGAAAATCAAAAATGTTTTCTTTACAACTTTAGCTACACCTTCCAACTGATTCTCTGCATAGGCGCAGGTCCAACTGTGATATTTGTCATAGGGTGGTACCAGCTTTGCGATAACCTCGTCAAAGAAAGCAGCCGTCTGCGCTTTCTGCCGATACCCTAAGCTGGTCTGCAGGTCGCCTTTTGTGACAAAACGCTGTCATGGCAAAAGGTTCGTGTAAACAAAGAGATGGAAACAGAGGGAGCCAAGTCCGTACTATATGGTGGGTGACCAAACACTTCCCATCGAAAAAGGTACAGGAGATTCGTTGCTGCTCCTACAGTGAGTGGCTGAGCACTGTCATGAAGAATGATACACATGACAGTTACATTATATGGGCTGCATGAAATCAGGCTGAACCCCTCTGCATGCACTTCATACCTGGCTGGAGACACAATTTTCTAGGCATCTTTACGTGCTCAGTGTGCGTTCAGAACCGAAGCGTGCGACGCGATGCTATGGACGGGCACAAAAGAGGCACTGTGCAACACATCTGTGCAAAGCTTCAGCAGATTTACACTGAGGTTTTAATTTCGCGACTGATTAGACGTTCAAAAAACAGACCTTGTATTTGCGAATGTGTTGTAGTGGAAACATACAGTATCCCTCGTATCTGCGCCATGAGTAAATCGTCGAAGTATTCGCAACAAATTTCCGGAATTTACTGCCCTCCAGGTAATATGTCATGCTGAAATTAGTCTCGGGATCGAGAGCAGGCTTAAACCCGAAGTAAAAAGGTCTGAAATATTTAGCGAATCATGGAACGTACAGGGAATAGACAAAATAATGTGAACAGTGGTAGTAATGGGATGGTTGTGTTTGGCGCTCAGCAACGCAGGTAAGGCACGTGTCTCGCTGGACTGCGCGTGTTCAGTACGGACTAGGCATCAGTGCAGGTTCTTTACGAGCAGCGCACACTTCTTACTTGCATTCAGAGACCGAGATCGGCATGCAATGTAAGACCTAATAGAGTTCCAAAGAGGACAGATTGTGGCGGCCAGATTAGCTGGAGCATCAGTAACTAAGACAGCCAAGTTATCGAACGTTTCAAGAGCAACTGTTTTAACTGTCGTTACAGCCTGCACGAAACATGGAAAGACATCATCGTGTAAACGTAGTAGTGGGCGCAAATCAAAACTAAATGACAGAGACCGTCGTACGCTAACACGAATTGTGTCAAACCAACACAAAACTACGGCGGCTAAAGTGACTGTAGAGTTCAATAGCCATCTTCGAGACCCCTATCTGTCGACACTGTCCGTCGAGAACTCCATAAAGCGAATATTCATGGACGAGCTGCTATACCAAAACCATTAATGACGACAATCAACGCAAAGAAGCCTGAAACATGGTGTCAGGGGCATAAATCCTGGACGGTTGATCAGTGGAAACACGTCATATGGTCTGAAGAGTCAAAGTTTTCGTTATTTCCAACATCGGGCGGTGTTTACGTCTGCAGAACGCCAAAAGAAGCCTACAACCTTGATTCCGACGGTCAAGCATGGAGATGGAAGTGTGATGGTGTAAGCAGACATATCTGCTGGTCCCATCATTACTCTCAAAGGCCGTGTTACAGCCAACGATTATGTCAACATTTCAGATGATCAGGTGCACCCCATGATTCAAATGTTGTTCTCCAACAATGATGATATATTTCAGGAAGATAATGCATCCATCAATACAGCCAGGACAGTACAGTTGTGGCATGAGGAGCATGCAATTGAACTGCAGCTTGTTCCCAGGCCAGCACAATCGCCGAACTTGAACATTATCGAATCCTTGTGGGCGGTACTGGAGGGCAGACTCAGGAGAGGATTTCGGCCTCCTTCGTCACTACAGGAGTTAGAAGAGGTTCTAATCGAAGAGTGGCATAACATTCCATTGCAGATTGTACAGTCATTATATGCCAGTATTCCAAGAAGAATCGCACTGTGTTACGGAAAAATAGGGGTCCTACCGCTTATTAATAAACCATTCCCAAGTAAGTACAGGTGTTCACATTATTTTGCCTCTCTTCTGTGTATCAAAAACACAGATTAGATACCATAGGAGTAGTGTTCTCTGTAGTTGACACTTGAGGTCGAACCTGAGTGTGATTATGAAACTATCTGGACATGACTAGGTGAAATCAAGCTAATCGTTGGATTTTGCCGTGACAGTTGAGTCCTTCCAAGAAAGTCTATGCCCAGTAGCACGGAAATGTTCAAATCATGCAATGTTAGCTGGAGACAATTTTAACCTACTGTGAATAGACTGAAATGTCTATGTACTGCTGGTGGTGCAGACAGTCTTATTAAGTACTGCCTATTTAGACAACCCACACTCAATGGAAATATTTCAGACCTTATAGCTACAAACAGGCCTACCCTAATCGACTGTGTCAATGTAGAGACAGGGATTAGCATACATAATGTCTCATATCGATTATAGTTAAAAAAGTTAATGAATCAGTCATGAAGGCAAAGAGAGTATTTTTGCGAGAAAGGCAGAAGTAGTATAGCTATGTACGTGCTCGGCCACTTTATACAAATGAGCTCTATACAAATGACCTGTCAAGGTTAAGGTCCCCACTTCTACCCCTCCCATCCCCACCTTCCCTCGGCCTTTTTCGGGCAATCGTGCTGTGATGTCACACAAGATGGCGGCAGAAAAAGTTTCGGACAATTGTTCATTTTAGAAAAAAAAGTTCATGTGTTATCCTGTTGGAAGCATGTTAGATCAGCTGTCGGTCAGCTGGCCAATGTGGTCGAGCGGTTTTGGCGCTTCAGTCTGAAACTGTGCGACTGCTACAGTAGTAGGTTTGAGTCCTGCCTCGGGCACGGATGTGTGTGATGTCCTTAGGTTAGTTAGGTTTGAGTAGTTCTAAGTTATAGGGGGCTGATGACCTCAGATGTTAAGTCCCATAGTGCTCAGAGCCATTTGAACCATCAGCTATCGGTCACATGATCATCGAAAACTGTTCGTTTGATTTACCATCCTAGCAAGCCATACAAGAAAGGAGAGCGATGAACAATACAGTTTCTAGATTTCAAGCCAATATGAGTAACTTACAAGCAGATAACCTTGATGTAGCGAGGCAGCTCAAATCACTTACTAAGGGACTCAAGGACTCTGGTCCAGATTGTATTCCAGTCAGGTTCCTTTCAGAGTACACTGATACGATAGCTACATAGTTTGCAATCAAATACAACTGCTTACTCTTCGAAAGGTCCACACCTAAAGACTGCAATGTTGCACAAGTCACACCTTAATACCGAAGAAAGGAAACAGGAGGAATTCGCTGAATTATAGACCCACATTACTAACATAGATTTGCAGTACGATTTTGGAACATGTACTGTGTTTGAACTTTATGAATTGCCTCGAAGAAAACGATTTAGTGACAAACAGTCAATATGGATACAGAAAATATAATTCTTCAAAATGGCTCTGAGTACTATGGGACTTAACTTCTGTGGTCATCAGTCCCCTAGAACTTAGAACTACTTAAACCTAACTAACCTAAGGACATCACACACATCCATGCCCGAGGCAGGACCCGAACCTGCGACCATAGAGGTCGCGCGGTCCCAAATTGTATCGTCCAGAACCGCTCGGCCAGTTCGACTGGCAAAGTATCATTCTTGCGAAACACAACTAGCTCCTTATTCTCACGAAGGAATGAGTGCTATCGACAGGGATGTCAACTGATTTCATCTTTTTAGAATTCCAGAATGCTTACAACACAATTGCCCACAAGCGTCTTCTAATCAAATTGAATGCCTATGGAGAATCGCCTCAGCTGTGTGAATGGATTCGTGATTTTTGTTTTAAAGGTCACAGTTCATAATAACTAAAAGAAAGCCATCGAGAAAAACAGAAGTATTATCTGGTATTCTCCAACGAAGTGTTATAGGCTCTCTCCTGCTCCCGATCTACATAGACAATTTAGGAGACAATCTGAGCAGTCCTCTTAGACATTTCGCAGATGATGCTGTTATTTACTGTCATCAGCTGATCAAAACAAATTGTAAAACTATTTAGATAAGATATCTGTATGGTGTAGCACTTGGATGGATCAAAGTCCGGGTTTGCCAAGTGCTACTGGTAAGCGGGGTGCACTCAGCCCTTGTGAGACCGATTGAGGAGCAACTTGATTGAGAAGTAGCGGCACCGGTCACGAACACTGACAACAGCCGTGAGAGCAGTATGCTGACTACATGCCCCTCCGTATCTGCCTCCAGTGACGTGAAAGGGCTGATGATGACACGGCGGCCGGTCGGTACCATTAGGCTTTCAAGGCACGTTCAGACAGTGTTCATTTGTTTTTTATTCGTGTGGTGTGAAAAGTGGCAACTGACTCTTAATTCACAGAGTGCAGCCATCCACATCATTACTAAAAGAAATTAGCCGAATTAAGGTTGCACAATAAACAGCAAAAAACTAAAGGCTGTAAATCCAACTCAGTATTTAATGATTACAATTACGAATAACTTAAATTGGAATGACCACGTAGATAATTTTGTGGATAAAGCAAAGTAAAGACTGTGATTTATTGGCAGAACACTTAGAAAGCGCAACAGGACTACTAAGGAGACTGCTGACACTACAATTGTCCACTCCTCTTCTCGAGTATTGCTACGTGGCGTGGGATCTGCATCAGATCAGACTGAAGGAGGACAGCGAAAAAGTGTAAAGAAGAGCAGCCCATTTTGTATTATCACGAAATAGGGGAGAGAATGCAACGGATATGATACATGAATTGGAGTGGCAATCATTAATACAAAGACGTTTTTCCTTGTGGCAGGATCTTCTTGTGAAACTTCAATCATGAACGTTGTCCTCCAACTGTGAAAATATTTTGTTGGCGCCTACCTACATAGGGAGAAATGATCATCACTATAAAATAAGAGAAATCAGAGCTTACACAAAAAGATTTAAGTATTCATTTCTCCTGCGCGCATTTCACAAGTGGAACGGTAGAAAAATAGCTTGAAGGTGGTTCGTTGAATCCTCTGCCAGGCACTTAATTGTGAATGGCAGAGTAATCATGTAGATGCAAATGTAGATGTGAGAGGCGGCATGAGCCCCCTCTCATATTTCTATCTTAGTCTGAGTAATTCGATTTTCCTCTCTAATTGCATGCGGTGAAAAGTTGCTATTCCTTCACACGCGGACTTCCCACACAGCGTCTCTCGTCACCTGGGTGGTCTGGTGACAGGCGGGTTCTGCTGAGCTTGAAAGGGTTAAGCTGACGGGTGTGAGGGAGTCGAGTGGATGCTTTCCAGACGCCGACATTGTCATAAGAGCGGGAGCGACACGCCCACAGGGGCCTGAAAGAGCGGCTGGGCTAGAGATACCGTTACTTCGCAGAAACTTAGTGAAAACATTTTCTGGCGGGCTGCCAGCGAGGCATGGGAATGACTTGTGTTCCCAGGCAGTCTTGGCGGGCAAATTCCCGCGTTTTCTGCAAAATCGTAACTGTGATTGGCTTGCTCAGGGCATAGCTCCGTGACGTAGCAAAATCGGCGCAGAAATTGGCGCCAAGAATCTCCATTGGTGGAATGGGAGTGCTTCGGCAATAGAGTGGAATTTTCCGCTGGTTTTCGGTTTGCTGATTGGAATGTTTAACCACGGCCACTGTCGTGGGGGCAGGAATGTGTTCTGTGTTCGGCTTGTATGGGTGCCCTTGAGGGAGTCATCTCTCGCCTTCTGGTTGGAGTAGGTTACAACACTGAGCTCTCGCTGCTCTGGACAGCCTGCCTTCCGTTGGCTGTCTAATATACTTTTATTTAATTGCAACTGTTTGATGAAGTTGCTGAAGTTTCGACTTCAACGTAACTTTCCGAGTACAGTTGGCAATTGAGCGTTCTGCGTACAAGTGGCCTATGTTGACTGTCTTGAGCAGTTTTGGCTAAAGTTGACTGTATCGGAGTTACTGTGTGACTTCTCTTGTTAAAATCAATCACTGTACCGTCAGTGATTGTGTGTCGAGCCTTCTTCATCTCCCTCAGAGGCGCATTTGTATTGCTAGGAAGTCTTTAGTCTGGAACAACCAGACCAGGATAATTTGTTTCGGGCTATACTCGCGACATTATCATCAGTGCGACGGGGCATCGAAGCTACCAGCCATCGCCTCCGGTACGCCAGATCGTGTTCTTGCGGTTAAGAAGACAGCTTGGTAATGTATGTCCGCAGCACCGGCAGAGTAGGGAATTTTGCTCTGTGATAATCAGAGCTCAGCAGAGCACGCCTGTTCCCGTCTTTTCTTACGTGGTTCTGTGTTGGGTGTTCATTGTCCAAGTTCTCACTACTGTAGCAGCAATTAATGTTGGGTTGGCTCAGCAGAGCACGCCTGTTCCCGTCTTTTCTTACGTGGTTCTGTGTTGGGTGTTCATTGTCCAAGTTCTCACTACTGTAGCAGCAATTAATGTTGGGTTGGCTCGGTGTTACTCTTAAGACCTGAGTTACGAGGAATTGGCTCCACATACCACTTCGTCATAAATGTCACAATCTAGTTTATGAACAACTTCACCTTCACAGCATTTATTTGAGTATCCAATTTGATGTATTGTAAATGTTTCATGTGTTTTGTTTATTATTTTGAGTTTAGTCATAATAAATAAAATTGTTATTTTGGACAGAACTTTCATTCTGTTAATCGGTAGAGCAACCCTTTCATTTCTCACTACGTTAATGAAACTTTCCTTTATTTAATTGTTGCAGGTGCCAAACTCTTTTCTACTCCACTTGCAGGGTCGATTACAGTCAGTTCACGTTTCTTCTTAATCCATGTGCAACAGCAAAAGTCGGAGTTAGAAATGGGGGGGGGGGGGGGGCTTAGAGCATCATTCACATATGAAGATTCTGGAAGAATTTAGTGTTAAATACACTGCTAGCCCCGGCACCTCGCAGATGTAGATGTAGTGTTACACATAGCTCAACTACCTGTCACGTGATCATTGAAAATCTGGTGGAAATGATGTTGAAAAAGAACAAAATAGGATTATTTATAAACAATTACGAGTGGTTTTTCACGTCAGCGCTGTATTACGATAATTAACACTGACATTAGAAGAAAAGTTTTATATGGGAAAAAAGATGAAAAATTTAACGCTATATTTCCCCAAAAAGAATTTAACTGACACGCACTTACAGTATGAATTCTGGAGTATATATCCCCAAAAAGAATTTCGACACGTACGTCACACAAGGAAGATATTTCATTTAGGGGGCGGGAGTCGTGTCACATTGCAGACAGCGGCAGATATGCTTCTCAGCGCCTGTTGCCAGCGAAGCGAACTGACGGTGCGCTCCGCCACCGTGCTGCCGGCGGCGGACCGCCTCCCCACTCGCCCCACTCTCCCCCCCCCCCCCCCATCCCTCTCCGTGGCGCTACAACCCCACCACCCCTAACCCCGCCGCCCTTCACTCACGCCAAATTATTTCCTGTCAAGACTCGGCGTCGCAGCGTCGAGCCTCCGCTGCATTGCTATCGTGCGCTCTGTAAAGGAAAATTTCATTTTATAATCTTTATTTCGCGTCTGCGGAACAGTTCTCAGTATATCATCTTATAGCCTGCAAGTTTTTTAACCTGTAACTCACGAGGTGTGGTCTCTCGGACCGCGAGAAATTTTTCGAACTCGCTCTCCAAGGGCAGTTCTGGCGAAATGCGTCTGTATCCAACCTACCCTCCTCAAATAGCCAATCATTCAATGTTTTGTTGTTGGTTGCTTTATCGCCTTCTTAGTTTGTTGTTGATACTTGTTACCGTCACGTTTTGGGGTCACCTAGACGGCTCATGAACTACCTATCTGTTTTCTTCAGTACAGTACAAAATGCATTCGCAGGAACGAGTCAGTTTTAAGGATACCATGTTTTATGAAATTTTTAGTCGGTGGATGGAGGAGGACGTCAGTGATGCAGATCAACAAACAAGCGACGAAGATGGCAATCCTACAACAGCCAGTGATCACAGTTCTGCTAGCGAAGAATCATTCAGAATGAGAACATCAGGACAGTTGTGATAGGGACCTTCCTATTGCTCCAATAAAATATTTGAAGTATTAATTAAAATCAGATCTGTTCTGAGTGGTGATATAGGAATAAGTTAGAGTCCATCACTGGATGTCAATTTTGCGAATTTTCTTTTTTACCTATCGAGGGAAATCGTTATGTGCAAGTTTAATCCCTGGAATTAGGTTGTATGTGAAAATTTACTTGGTACAGAGGTACTATAATTTTTAAGAACATAAAGTTCATTTCTCTAACAGTTCGTTTATATGTACTACATAAAAAACCACATAAAATGTGATTTTGTGTGATAAAAAGTAAAATATGGTAGGCCTTAGCGCAATAAAATCAACATGCTGTAAAAACAAATGTTATGTAAGTGAAACTAAAAATCTGAGTTGATCTGCACCTCGAATGTCATTTTAAACGTAGCGGTCCCAGTGACACCGCCTCATAGTATATGTTACAGAAAAGTCCCCTCATGAGGTAAGGGTTAAAATGTACTGCACATGGTAGAACAGATGCTGCAGCCTATAACGTAAATTACACTACTGGCCATTAAAATTGCTACACCAAGAAGAAATGCAGATGATAAACGGGTATTCATTGGACAAATATATTATACTATTATTGACATGTGATTATATTTTCACGCAATTTGCGTTCATAGATCCTGAGAAATCAGTACCCAGAACAACCACCTCTGGCCGTAATAAAGGCCTCGATACGCCTGGGCATTGAGTCAAACAGAGCTTGGATGGCGTGTACAGGTACAGATGCCCATGCAGCTTCAACACGATACAACAGTTCATCAACAATAGTGAAAATGGCTCTGAGCACTATGGGACTCAACTGCTGAGGTCATTAGTCCCCTAGAACTTAGAACTAGTTAAACCTAACTAACCTAAGGACATCACAAACATCCATGCCCGAGGCAGGATTCGAACCTGCGACCGTAGCGGTCTTGCGGTTCCAGACTGCAGCGCCTTTAACCGCACGGCCACTTCGGCCGGCCAACAATAGTGACTGGAGTATTGTGACGACCAGTTTCTCGGCCACCATTGACTAGACGTTTTCAATTGGTGAGAGATCTGGAGAATGTGCTGGCCAGGGCAGCAGTCGAACACTTTCTGTATCCAGAAAGGCCCGTACACGACCTGCAACATGCTGTCGTGCATTATTCTACCGAAATGTAGGGTTTCTCATGGATCGAATGAAGGGTAGAGCCACGGGTAGTAACACATCTGACATTTAACGTCCACAGTTCAAAGTGCCGTCAATGCGAACAAGAGGTGACCGAGACGTGTAACCAATGGCACCCCATACCATCACGCCGGGTGATACGCCAGTACGGCGATGGCGAATACACGCTTCCAATGTGCGTTCACCGCGATGTCGCCAAACACGGATGAGACCATCATGATGCTGTAAACAGAACTTGGATTCATCCGAAAAATGACGTTTTGCCCTTCGTGCACCCAGGTTCGTCTTTGAGTACACCATCGCATGCGCTCCTGTCTGTGATGCAGCGTCAAGGGTAACTGCAGCCATGGTCTCCGAGCTGATAGTGCATGCTGCTGCAAACGTCTTCGAACTGTTCGTGAGGATGGTTGTTGTCTTTGAAACGTCCCCATCTGTTGACGCAGGGATCGAGACGTGGCTGCACGATCCGTTACAGCCATGCGGATAAGATTCCTGTCATCTCGACTGATAGTGATACGAGGCCTTTCGGATTCGGCACGGCGTTCCATATTACCCTCCTGAAACCACCGATTCCATATTCTGCTAACAGTCATTGGATCTCGACCAACGCGAGCAGCAATGTCGCGATACGATAAACCGCAATCGCGATAGGCTACAATCCGACCTTTATCAAAGACGGAAACGTGCTGGTACGCCTTTCTCCTCCTTACACGAGGCATCACAACAATGTTTCACCAGGCAACGCCGGTCAACTGTTGTTTGTGTATGAGAAATCGGTTGGAAACTTTCCTCATGTCAGCACGTTGTAGGTGTCGCCACCGGCGCCAACCTCGTGTGAATGCTCTGAAAAGCTAATCATTTGCATATCACAGCATCTTCTTCCTGTCGGTTAAATTTCACGTCTGTAGCACGTCATCTTCGTCGTGTAGCAATTTTAATGGCCAGTAGTGTATTTCACTGTGGTGGAGTACAGAGAGATTTTTTTAAAAAAAGAATTGTTTCTTGCTAATATCATAAGAAGCAAGAACAGACAAGAACTTGTCGACTAATCACGACTGTTCAAAGGTTCAAATGGCTCTGTGCACTATGGGACTTAACATCTGAGGTCATCAGTTCTCTAGAACTTAGAACTACTTAAACCTAACTAATCTAAGGACATCACACACATCCATGCCCGATGCAGGATTCGAACCTGCGATCGTAGCAGTCACACGGATCCGGACTGCAGCGCCTAGAACCGCGTGGCCACCGCGGTCGGCAATCACGGCTGTTTGTTTAACATTATTTCCTGCTAAAACACGTCATAATAGGCAGACAGTAGCACTAACCGAACGTAACCAATTCCACTCAGTGATCGGTTCAGTTGGATCAGAGGACTCATATTATTCCATGTAAACACAGCCCACACAATTATGAAGTAACCGCAAGGTTGCACAGTGCCTTGTTGACAACTTAAGTCCATAGCTTCTGGAGTCTGCGCCACACTGGAACCCTACCATCAGATCTTACCAGCTGAAATCGGGACTCATCTTACAGGCCACTGTTTTCCAGTCGTCCAGAGCGCAACCGGTATGGTCACGAGCTTAGGAGAGGTACTGCAGGCGATGTGCTGTTAGTCGCGCCGGCTAATCACCGAACTGTTCGGGGCGGACGTCTCACCCACCAAAACAGCAACACTTAACATAACGTTACACTCACCTGTCACTGGACAGTCATGTACCATTGTCCCACCGACGCCGCAGCCTCAAGAGATCGATGTGGACACAGAAAACCACTACACAGAGCCCTGGCAGGTGGTGGGCCCAAAACGCAGACCCAGAAAAACACCAACAGAAACAAGCGAGCAACTAAACTCGCTAGGCAACCGAAAGGCGCTGTTGCCTACACCTACTAGCTCATCTCAGGCTAGCAACAATACTAACACAAAACAAAACGCAAACACAGCTGTGGCGAACAACAACAAAGGACACAAAACCACAGCGGTGCCCACACAACACGAGACTGGTTTCCCCCCAGTCGTTATACAAAACTATGGGAACCTTAGTGCCCTTAACACTGGATTCGCGGAAAGGCACATAAACAGTACATTACATGCAAAGTACTCGGGGGATAGGGCCTCACTGTACGTTGCCACAGACAACGAATATAAAGATCTTCTGACCTTCCTCAAAGATCGGAAGATCGAACATTACACGCACAGAACGCTGGACGAGAGAACCCAGCAGTACGTGATCAAGGGAGTTGATCCCAGTACCCCCAACGAGACAGTACAGGCGGCGCTCTGTTATCTGGGATTCGACTGTAAAAGTGCCTCCCGGATGACAGGGTTCCGTACAAACGCACCGCTACCACACTACATGTTTGAGTTAGCCGACTCGGCTCATTCCCGCGCCATCCTGCAGATAAAGAGCTTTCTGCGGATGGACGCACGTGTAGAACTTTACGAGCCACCCCACGTCCCCCAACAATGTAACATCTGCCAGCGGTTCGGCCACTCGGCCCTCCGCTGCGGCCTGGCAACTCGTTGCCGCGGATGCGCTGGCAATCACAGATCTAACACCTGCACACAAACACAGCGAATCCAGCGACGCTGTGTCATCTGCGGTGGGCCCCATGCGGCAAACTTCAGACAGTGCAGTGCATACAAACAGGCGCTGAAGCGTAAACAAGACAAGAGCAGGGTACAGTACGACATACCACGCCCGAGGCCAGCGACGAACCCAGTAAGGAACGGCGTAACGTTTGCCACGGTTGAACGCCCTGGCGGAACGGAACAGGCCGCGGAACCTCAGCGCCCTTCACACACACGCGAAACAACCACTGCAACAGCTAAACAACAGCCACAGACAACACCTGAATTCCAACAAGCATCGGTACCAACACCTATGCCCCCAAACAACACGACCCCACTCCCGGAAATCACGTGCTGCGAAGAAACGCACGATATACAGGAAAACACATCCACACAAAAACCCCCAGAACCCCAAGCCCAGAGGAGGAATAGACGTACACGTAAACACAGGGCGGGGAACACGAAATCGCCACAACAGGCCACGCAGCAACAACAGATCAGCAACACACAGGAAAACAGTCAAGACACCGAGACTGTAACTCACACTACCACCCCCCTCACCACAGAAGTAACAGAGGCGCCACAACCTCTGTCACAAAACATAAACACAAATGCCACACCTAACAACGCACCGATACCCGCACAAGCGGCCGCTAACTCCACAACAGCACCTCAGGCTGCCACATCCAACACCAACACATCACCTGGGGGAATACTGGAAACACTATTCCCTCGACACACGACAGTTCAAATCCTTACCAAGGTACTGACGACCGTCACTACACTCATCATCCAGCTCATGAGCGCCGAACCCGGGCAATACTGGGCTGTCATACACACTGACATCACAACACTCTTTCACACTCTTACATGAATAATATACCACACCCGGCCCATAACGCAAACCCGCACACACTATCACAGATCCTGTTCTGGAATGCAGACTCGATCCGCAACAAAAGGGCAGAATTTGCCGCGTTCATGGAGCGCAAGGGAATCCCTGTCGCGCTACTGAGAGAGACTAAGCTTAAACCGCACAAACAATTAAATTTTCCTGGCTACTGTGTCTATCGTACCGACCGACCGGGCGACGCCGTGGCAGGTGGAACTGCAATCGTCATACACAAAGACATTGAGCACACAAACATAGAGCTCGCTGAACTGGAAAAAATCGAGGCTACGGCCGTCAGAGTCAAGTTCAACAGCCCTGTAGGCACTTCAACACGCGATATCAGCACATTACACAACATTTCACCGCGAGTAATAGTCGCTGGAGATCTGAACCCAAAACCCCCATAATGGAATTCACGCATACGAAGTCCCAACGGCAAAAAACTGTACGAACATTCACTCGGCAGAAACTACATTATACTAGCGCCGACTGAACCGACGCACATTCCCTATCAGAGGGGACACAGGCCAGACGTGATAGACATGGCCCTCATCAAGGGCATTGCATCGACACTCAACGTTGGCGTTGAAAACGATCTTCCCTCAAACCACCAACCTGTAATACTATACATTGAGGAAACACTGCAGCACACGGAACAACGCAAGATGTGGGACTACGGGCGTGCAACTTGGACATTGTTCAAGGAAACGCCTGATAGCCACATCCCACCCATATACGAAATTAATGAAACAGCACAAATTGACGAGGCGGTAGAAACCCTCACTAACGCCATCCAGGACGCAATGGCAGGCACCATACCTGATTGCACCTCACAACAACACAGTGCGGCCCTGCCCCAGGAAATCCTGGGCCTAATCTCAATGAGGAATCGCCTCAGGAGACAACGGCAGCGCACCAGGCGTCCGTACTTCAAACGGCACATTAACAGGCTACAGGGCATCATACACGATAAAATACAAACACGTAGAACACAACAGTGGAACCAAAAACTCGAAGGGCTGGACACCGCACGACCTGGCGTGTGGCAACTAGCTCGACACTTCACCAGGGAGAAAATATACACCCCAACGCTTCAAGGGCCTGACTGACCTGCATACTCAGCGGAAGACAAAGCAGAACTAATGGCCCGCACACTCACAGCGTCATTCACGCCGAACCTGGTACCATCAAATCCAGTGTTCACACTTGCTACTGACCAAGAGGTTACACGCATTCTAGCCCAACCATCGCGCGACGACATTCGACATGCTAGCACAGCCGAAGTCTCCTGGGCTATAATGCGTTCCGCTGCTAGGAAAGCCCCTGGTCATGATGGCATTCAAAACCGTGTCCTCCAGGAGTTCACGGATAAAGCAACTGAGTACCTAACACACATAACGAATGCCATACTAAAATACCAACACTTCCCTGCCTTTTGGAAGACGGCCAAGGTCCTGATGTTCAGGAAGCCGGGGAAAGACCACAGCCTCCCACAAAATTACCGACCCATCAGCCTTCTGAGCTCGCTCAGTAAGATTGTTGAGAAGGTGATTCTCAAACGCATCACGAGGCACTGCATAACAAATGACATCCTGAGACCGGAGCAATTCGGCTTCAGGAATCACCACTCCACAACACAACAACTCCTACGGGTCGTTGAACATATAACATATGGCTTCAACATAAACAAAGCTACAGGGGCGGTGTTCCTAGACATCGAAAAGGATTTGGACCGTCTATGCCACAACGGCCTCATCCGCAAACTCAGCGACGCGGGATTCCCCGACGGGCTGGTGCGTCTAATACACTCATACCTCACAGACAGGAGTTTCAACACTGACGTGCAGGGAAAACAATCAACACGACACGGTATACACGAGGGAGTATTCCAGGGAAGCATCCTAGGGCCCCTACTGTTTAACCTCTATATAAACGCTCTCCCAACCACACGCAACACAACGATGGCAATCTACGCGGATGACACTGCCATCCTCGCGCAAGATTGGAAGCCATCAAACATTTCGTCACGCCTACAGACTGCACTCAGAGTGGCTGAGCCTTGGTTGGAGAAATGGCACGTTAGAGTAAACGTCGACAAGTGCGAAGCCGTTCTGTTCACTAGAAGACCGAAGCAACTGCGCAAACACCGCTAATGCAGACCAATAACTCTACATGAACGCCCAATACGTTTCCGCGAGAAAGTCAAATACCTCGGTGTCTGGCTGGACCGGAAATTACTGTGGGGGGACCACATACAACACATGACCAACCGAGCTAGCGCGAGGCTCAAACAGCTCTATCCTATGCTCAACAGGCGTAGCACACTGAACAGAAGGGTGTCGAGATCCATGTACATGACACTTATCCGACCCTTGATGACGTACGCAGCTCCTGTCTGGGTATACGCTGCGCCTACACGCCTGCGCCGTCTGCAGCTCATACAAAACAAAGTACTCAAAATCATAAGCAATGCTCCACGATACACACGCATCGCGGACCTTCACCGGGAATACCGACTTGAGACTCTCACGGAGGTAATCCGCAAACTCACCACAAGATTATACAGAAACTCCAGACATTCGCAGAACCCGTTTATTCTGAATCTGGGGAACTACAACCACAGCCATAGATGGAAACATAAAAGACCAAAAGACATACTTGTAAGGTCCTAACATCTATGGCCGAGTATACGCAGACATAACGGTACAGGCGAGCCCCTGTTAATCAGACGCCATTACTGGATATCCAGCTGGAATACACTGCCGAATAACTGGCACCACGCAGGGAAGCCGTACCGTACACTGCATGCAGACAAGCTCCACACATCCCCCACGCAGTGAGATGATCTATGGCCGATCTCCCACTACTGTATAACGCTCTTGATTGTTCCAGGAATGTAGCAGCCGCAGCAACTGGGATACATCGCCATCGCTTGCCACGGTAATGATGCATGATACCTATACTAACAAATCCAACCTTGCATGAACTATCGGAGCTAGTAAGCCACTATTGCTCTTACTACCCATCCCACTGTCGCAGAGGTTTTTTTTCCACGGCACGAGCCATGGCACTTTTCTCTCTCTGCTCTTCAAATCGCTACTCTCACTCGCGTTTCGTCCACTATCTATCACCTGATGGACCGTGTTAATGCGTAGTCTTACCCAGACGCACGGATAACATCACAGCCCAGCATCCTGTGATCCACTTGCTAGATAACTAACATGTTTACGGAGGTGACAGTAGAACTTTTGGTTTGGTCACTACGTTGGTGCGGGCGTGGAGGGGCCCCATCTCTATTAAAAAAAAAAAAAAAAAAAAAAAAAAAAAGCAAAGGCGCTCGCGTCGGTCGTCTGGTGCCATAGCCCATTGACGTCAAATAAATTTTGGCGCACTGTCCTAAGGGATACGTTCGTCGTACGTCCCATATTGATTTCTGTGGTGGTTATTTCAGGCAGTGTTGCTTGTCTGTTAGCAATGACAACTCTACAGAGTTTTCGTCAAGTGAAAGCCATCGGCTACTGCTTTGCTCGTGGTGAGAGGTTATGCCTTAAAGTTGGTATTCTCGGTAAACTATTGACACTACGAATCTCGGAATATTGAATTTCCTAACGATTTCCGTAATGAAGAGTGCCATGCGGCTAGCTCCAACTACCATTCTGTGTTCAAAGTCTATTAACTTCCGTCGTGCGGCCATAGTCTCATAGGAAATCTTTTCACATGAATCACCGGATTTCAAATGACAATTCTGCCAATGCACTGTCCTTTAATACGTTATGTAAGTGATTCTACCGCCATCTGTATATGTGCGTATCGCCATCCCATGGCTATTGTCACCTCAGTGTATAAATGGGACGAAATTCTCTAAGACATTTTTGTACGTTAGTGTGCAGGGAATAGCGCAATGGAGTAATTTTTTTTGTTCATGTGCAACAACAACTACGCCCGTCTCATTACAGTTAATATCATTTCAGCACATGTGAACTGCACTTGACTATGCTTCCTCAGATTCCACACTTTTCGGAATACTGCTTGCCTACAACCCCCAAAGACATTAATAGTATATGATCGTTCATCTGTAGAAACTGATTTTACTAACCTTTTCGCTTCTGCATGACCCTCTGCTGTTCAAGCAAACGGATAAACCACCTGTTTGATAGTATTGTGTACAGACTGTCCAAATGCCACTAACAGAAAACGAGGTGTAATTTCAAGTATCCTTAACATCTTTTTAATACTCCATCATGTTCTTCTGTACACATGCACCCAAACAGTTTATTCTAGATTTTTTTCCCTTTCAGCATGAGGTTAACTACTTTTCAGTGTTCACTTTGCAGTCAACATTTTAAGAAATGTCCTGTGACGGTAGCTTCCAAGGCTACTGATTTTATTCTGTTATCACCATCTTACAGCCCACGTTTTTCAATTCAGCCCAGCAATATATTCAACTTTCCAATCTCTATGTCAGTTTTTTCAACCAATATACCGCCTTAGATAATGAAATTCAGTTATTTTCCCCGTAATGGTCATTATCACTCATTCTAACGTCCCTTAACAGGTTCCTATTACCCTTAGCCTTGTACATTACTTAAATATAACCCATCTTTCCACGTTTATATGACTGCTCTGTAATTCACACTCAAGAGCATGGTAAACTGCTTCTTGCAAAGAGCATGGAGGAAAAATGAACACTTAAATCTTTCAAACTTTTCTTATTTTTATTATTACGATGATCATTTCCTCCTGTGTTAAAAATATTTCCACATTCAGAGTAACACCTTTGTTTTAATGATCACTCGCTTATCATATCCATGAGACTCCTTCCCGTATTTCGTGATAACACGAGTTACCCATTTTTGGATACCATCAGTTGTATCTGATACTACACATCAGTACTCTAGTAGAGGACGATTAAATATCCTCTAGGCTCTTTTTAGTAGACCTGTTGCATCTACAAGCAATCGTATGATGCAAGGCAGAGGTATCGCTACTAGTCATCTCCATTCCTATTTCACTCGCAAACAGGGCAAGAGAAAAACGACTGTCTATACTGTTTCGTACGAGTGCTAATTTCTGCTCTGCCAGATCACTGATACTCTTATCTATAGAAAATAAGAGCGGTTCTATCGCTCACCCCTGATGAACACTCGCCGTTCTTCCGTAGTCTTTGCTTTGCTTTCCCCAACAACGTTATCGGTAGCCATGTACAGTAGATGAAGTCACACTTTTCCTTACGTAGAGTCAGTTGCCATCATATAGATATCGTGTGTAGGTCATTATTTTTTTAATGGGTTTTGATCTTCTTATAGACAACATCATCTGCAAACAATCTAACACTTGCCTGCGAAAGGCAGAGGTCCCGAGTTCGAATTCGGTCCGGCACACAGTTTTAATCTGCCAGGAAATTTCATATCAGCGTATACCCCAATGCAGAGTGAAAATTTCATTCTGAAATTTAACACTTCCTTTTTCTCATACTGCAGACTTCTTTTTCCTGTTGCCGGACCGCGTCTTCCACGTAATCATACGTAAATTCCCAATCCCTGTCGTAGTTTGAAGTGTATCGTTCTTTAAACACACACACACACACACACACACACACACACACACACACACACACACACACACACATACACTGTGTAACATTCAACTTTTTACTAAGTTTTGACTTGTCTATCAATTATTGAAACTGTTTCGTACTTTTCTCTGGCTTATACGTCTTGTTAGTATCGATCTTCGCATTTAACTGGTTGCTCTTCGTATTTCGTGTGCTTAGTTCACACAACTATACGTTTGACTTGTTTATACATCACCTATACGCCTGCATGTCGTCTTGTCGGTTTCTAAAATCCTGGTGTATTATTTTCAACTTGAACTTGATTGACTTTTTTGAATGAATGTGTCAATAGACGTATTCCAATGTTTCCATTTTCGAAATATGTATGGTATATTTGTTCGAATTACGTAAGTACTACACTGTATAGTTCTTGTCATTTACATTCTATTTTTGTAACTGTTTATATTGGCGATTGACTGTCTAATTGCGATGATAAAGGTACCGAATGATGGTTTGTAACTGGAACAGGTAGTACAATAAAAGAAACCAATACAGCGTTGTGTTATGAATTTTGTGAAAAATGCAATAACTTTATGTGTTTTAAGCGGGTGTGCGCATTCCCTTTCTGATTGGCAGCGTGCTAAAGGGTATCTAAGATAAAAGTTGACATTCGACATGATCACTATGACACTTAAATATAGTTTCAGTGTAACTACATGAGCACATGGCCGGATGGGACGTCTTCACAGTATATGAGAGTCTTTGTCGGAAAGTCTCTGAAGTGGATGTCTGTGAGATCAGGCCAGCAGCTTCTTATGGCTGGTCATTAGCTATTAAACAGTGTCCTAGCATACTAAGTGACTCCCACTAGTTCTGGGTGTGTGATAAAACGGTAATTTTATAATTTATTTGGATTCTGAATGCTGTGGCAATACGTGTTAATTGCACGACATATGTATTTGGAATCGTAAAAATAAATTTTAATGTAATGTAAAGTGGTATGGTAGAAATGAAAAGCGCCAGATGTGGGAACAGCAATTCATTTATCTGTCGTTTAGGTAGCGTTGTAAGCGTGAGTGTTGACCTGGCCGTGAACTTCTGATGATGGCGGTGTGACCTCCACAGGCATCGACCACTTCGCTTCGCACTTCGCACCAGCCATAGGGTTCTACTCCCTATTCGTGGCCAAGGCATCCTATGAAGACCACCGCGGCATATTTTCTTGTATCCTACTAGCAGTGTGTTTGTGATTTTGTCCGCTAGGTGGCTCAAATGGCTCTGAGCACTATGGGACTTAACTTCTAAGGTCATCAGTCCCCTAGAACTTAGAACTACTTAAACCTAACTAACCTAAGGACATCACACGAATCCATGCCCGAGGCAGGATTCGAACCTGCGACCGTAGCGGTCGCGCGGTTCCAGACTGTAGCGCCTTTAACCGCTTGGCCACCACGGCCGGCCCGCTAGGTGGTAACTATACACAGCCTAGCACGATATCTTACAGTCATGTGTAGATCAGATGCAGATGGAATATTCTGTCTACAAGGGCTACATAATGGACAGTGGAAGACAGCGTGTTCTTGTATTCTCTCTTCTCCGCATTCGTAGAGGCCCCCTACCTGTTCGGTCGCTGTCAATAGAGTCTAACCCACTAATCATGAGCCGAGCGCTACCACACACAAGTGGTCGTTAGTGGCCTTGAATACAAAGGTGGCTCACCGTGCGTGAATGCGGAATGCCTCACAACGTCCATCTCTCCTGTGGCCAGTATGCCATTCCGTACCGGCTGCTGCTGGCTGCATTAATAAACAGCAGTGCCTGTTCTGCCACACACAAGCCGGAGCCTCTGTGAAAATAAATTCAAGCTCTTTTCTCTCTTCCCTTCAGAGAGAGAGAAGAAACACTGCCCGAGTACTTCGCAAGGAAATAGCTACGAGGAAAGTTCTCCCACTCTGAGTATTTAGCAATTTTCACCATATTCGCGTGGTAAAATATGGACGAAAGCTTTTATGAGAATGAAACGTACGGCGTTTGAGTTATGTAACCCACCAGCATATCAGAGGTCAACTAGTATCTGGCAAAGTGGTACATCTGAGAAAAGGAGTTCAGGAATGTAAGATAGAGCGAAGGAAGGCCAATATTTAATGTCTACTGATCACGTGGTCATTGGAGATGTAGCACACGCTTAGATGGGTGCAGTAAGTGGAAGGAAATCAATTGTACCCTTAAAAAGAAAATCGTACCGCCATTCGTTTTAACCGATTTGGGAAGGTCAAATCAAAGGATATTGGAAGGTCAAATCACCATCGCGCCATCCAAATTAAGGTTTTTCCAAAATTTCCCCGTGGTTTCTTATTAACATTAATTTAATTGTGTCCATTCCGCAGCTGGACAATAACATGATACAAAAGAATCATGATTGTTTGCCTTGCTAACATATTACAGGAGTGTGTTGTGCCACAATATAGCGCAAGAGCTGTTCAACCTTGAACTGAGCCTAAACCCGGTGACAAGTTTATCAAAATCAATCATCTCGGTGCCTATGTTTACTAGAGGTGTGTTCTAGACCTATGCAGAAAAAGCATGTGAGACCCGACACCAAAGAAACTCGGAGGAGATGAGCGCCTTCCATTCAATAACCAAGTTTTCAGAACAAGCTATTGTAGAAGTCTGTTCGTCAGCCACATTACGGGTGTCGGATACATGCTATAGAATAAAGACTGGGAAGCATATTTTATCATTTACAGTTACTATGGATAGCAATAGCGTCACAGGAATATGGAAAAAAATCTAGTGACTGTAATTCTGTTAATGCAAGGCAGAGGTCTGCCTCTCTTGATGGTAATGATGTACAATGATCAGCCAGAACATTAAGACCACCTACGTAACGGCTGGTATGTCCACTTTCGTCGTGAATAACAGCGGCGACGTATCGTGGCATGGAAGTAATGAGGCCTTAGGGAGTTGGCTCCACATCTGCACTCACGAGTCACCTAATTCCCGTAAATTCCGGGGAGGGGGGCGATGAGTTCAGACGCCACATTCAATCGCATCCCGGATGACTTCGAGCGGGTTCAGATCTGGCGATTTTGAGGGCCAGGACATGAGTTGGAACTCGCAGCTGTGTTCCTCGAACCACTCCAGCACACACCTGGCCTTCTGACATGGCGCATTATCTTGTTGAAAAATGCCACTGCCGTCGGGAAACATGATCGTCATGAAGGGGTGTACGTGCTCTACAACCAAGGTGCGATACTCCTTGGCGATCATGGTGCCTTGCAAGAGCTCCACTGACTCATGGATGCTCACGTAAATGTTCCCCAGAGCATAATGGAACCGCAGTCACCTTGTCGCCGTCCCTCAGTACAGGTGTCAAGGAGCTGTTACCATGGAAGAGGGCGGATTCGCGCCCTCCCGTCGCTGTGATTAAGAAGGTATCGGGATTCATCAGACTATGCAACGCTCTGCCTCTGCACCAACGTTCAGTGCCGATGGTCACATGTCCATTTCAGTCGTAGTTGCCGATATTGTGATGTTAACACTTGCACATGAATGGGTGGTCGGCTGCGGAGTGCCATAGTTAGGAGTGTTCGGTGCACTGTGTGTTCAGACACATTTGTGCTCTGCTCAGCACTAAAGACATATATTAGTACCGTCACAGTTCGCCGCATGTCGTGTTTACCTGATGACATCACATTCTGGGGAAATGGAGAAGATATAGATGACTAATGGCGAATTCCAGGCAATCATGTCCGATAATTAGTTGTAGAATTACGCTCTGTAGGAGCTATCTCAAAATTATCACAAGATAATACTCTCAGTTCGGTGGTAAAGCTACCAAGCCCACATATCCAAAAATAAACACATTCAATTTTACCTCAGACACGTTTATGTCGCTTCCTGGTCGTCCAAGTAAACCCCTGTGTTATCCCAGTAAGCTAGTAAAAGCTTTTAGCTCTGCGGGACAAATGGTTCAAATGGCTCTAAGCACTATGGGACTTAACATCTGAGGTCATCAGTCCCCTAGACTTAGAACTACTTGAACCTAACTAACCTAAGGACATCACACACATCCATGCCCGAGGCAGGATTCGAACCTGCGACCGTAGCAGCAGCGCGGTTCCGGACTGAGGTGCCTAGAACCGCCCAGCCACGACGGCCGGCTCTCTGCGGGACCCTCACTGAAAATAAAAGAAGATGCAATTATCTGAAGTTTCACTGAATATCGTCTGGAACGTTGATCAAAGGGGATGAGTATAATATAATGAAATATGTTGTCTGAGAGTTTTGGGGGAGTTTCCATAGTGGTGGGGGTTTGGGAGAAGCACAAAATCCTTGGACCATTGGGTTGAACATATGTTTGTTATTTGTTCTTGCCAAGGGAAGGGATTTTATAGATGATAATGAGAAATGTGGCGGTTATAACAAAATTTTTTCTGTATTACTTAAATTGACTGTCATATAATTTTATATACTGCGCATATTTTAGACTTTACTAACTGGACAAATAAGCTAAACAAAAATGTATTACTATCTCCAAATAACTGTTCCTTAAACCATGCTGTGATGGGTGTAGAGGGGATTTGATAAAATAATTTTTCTTGTCGTTATGCGTTTTTTTTAAAAACAGTCCCTCTAGTTTAGACAGCTTGGTAATAATTCTTTTTCTCTACTGTATCACTTTCAGCTACCTTACTCACTACATGTCTTTATTAGCTTTCAGAACACCTCTATCATGCTGTATTAGCAGTGTCTCATATATAAAGGTATTGCATAGTGATTTGAATCTGTGATTTTAAACTGAACAATGTTGTACAGTTCTTATTATATATGTACGAAAGTTGGTAGGCGCGTTTCTAACTCTTAAATATGATGTATATTCAAATTTCGCTCCAGGCGCATAAGAGTGGCGCTACTAGCGCCGTTAGGTATACATAAAATACCAGCGGTCCTATCACACTTCCCTGGTGCACTGCTGGCGATACCCTTGTTTATTATGAATACTCGTCGCCAAGGACAACATACTGGATTTTATTACTTAGGAAATCTTCTGGCCACTGACATATCTGGTAAGTATTTCATATGCTCGTACCTTCTTTAACAGTTTGCAGCTGGGCATTGAGTCAAATGCTTTCCGGAAATCGGAAACCTATAAATATAGAATCTGCCTGATGCCCTTCATCCATAATTCTCAGCATATCATGTGAGAAAAGGACAAGCTGAGTTTCCCACGAACGATGCTTTCTAAAATCAAGCTAATTCGTGGACACAAGCATTTTGGTCTCAAGTAAATTTATTATATTCCAACTGAGAATATGTTCAAGAATTCCCTAGCAAACCGATGCTAACGATACTGGTCTGAAATGTTGCGGATCCGTTCTTTTACCCTTCTTGCATACAGGAGTCACCTGCGCCTTTTACCAGTCGATTGGTTCTTCACGCTGGGCGAGAGATTCGCGATAAGTTCAGGCGAAGTAAGGAGCCAATGCCGTAGAGTACTCTTTGTAAAACCGAATTGGGATTCCATACGGAGCTGGTAGTTTATTTTTTTTCAACTCTGTCAGTTGTTTCTCTCCACCAGGAATGCTTAAGTGCTACGTCGTCTATACGGGACTCCATGCGATGGTCAGACGACGGTATGTTTGTACGATTCTCCTGCGTGAACGATTTTTTAAATGTGAAATTTAAAACGTCAGCTTTCCTTTTGCTGTCTTCTATTGCCACACCAGACTGGTCAGTGAGTGACTTTACATAGGGCCAGAATTTTCTCTGCTTGTGGGCAAGATCTTTTGCTAAGGTATGATATTGGTGGTTGTTGTATGCTTCACTCATCGGTTATTTTACGGACGCATGAATCTTTGCCGGCCGCTGTGGTCGAGCGGTTCTAGGCGCTTCAGTCTGGAACCGCGCTGCTGCTACGGTCGCAGGTTCGAATCCTGCCTCGGGCATGGATTCGTGTGATGTCCTTAGGTTAGTTAGGTTTAAGTAGTTCTAAGTCTAGGGGACTGATGACCTCAGATGTTAAGCCCCATAGTGCTCAGAGCCATTTGTACCATTTGGACCATGAATCTTTACTAACTTTTACCTATCGTCATTTGCGCTTTCTTTTTTGAACCGATAGTGTAACACTCTTTGCTTTCACTTCATTTTCCGAATTTCTTTATTAAACCACGGTGGATCTTTTCCGTCCCTAATCCACTTACTCGGCACATATTTCTCCATAGTACAATTTACAGTCCGTTTAAACTTGCCCATTAATTCTCTGCATCCATCATACTGGAATTAAATGACGTCCATTCATTGTCTAGATGGGATGCTAACAGAAGTATAGCGATACACTGGACCACTTTATGCAAATGAGCTTCATTCAAATGAGCCGTCAAGGTCAAGGTAACACTCAACTTCAAGGTCAAGGTTAGGTCATTAGACGGCAGCAGAAAAAAGATGCAGACTATGACATCACACAAGATGACGGCAGAAAAAGATCTCAGATAGGTGGTGGTGCTGCAGTCGCTTACCAACGAAGTCACTTGTATTCTGTTCACCATCGTGGAAGGACCATGAAGCGTCACCAACAAAGATCAGCCGAGCAGAATAATAATAATAATAATAATAAGAAGAAGAAGAAGAACGCTGCCATATTTTGGGAGGTTCCTACACCATTCTGTAGCACCTAGTAGTCAGACCTACTAGATGAGTGGCCTGCCAAGCGAGTGTAATTATTATTCGTACATCAGAAATATTTTCATGATTTATCATACCCACTGCAACTACGCTTGAAATATGAGCCCTAATGCCTATCAGTTAAGCTATAATTTATTCTCGTCCTTACTTCTTAATGCAACGGAATGGATAACGCATCTGACTAACAGCCTGTGCACATTTCTGATGGACTCACTCCACCCTGGCAAGACCACATTTCCTTTCAGTGGTATATATTTTAATCAAAGCTTGGACATTCCAGCAAGAAAATGGAGGTTATGGTAAAATACCTCAACAAAATGGCTACCCACAGCTCAATAATCAAGACAACTATTTGTTTCATATATCTCCTCTTTTATTACAATAAATTCTTTCACGCTAATGTTGCAAAATTTCTTGCATTACACTTAAACACAATAGTTAAACAAGGGATTTTCCACCCAGTGGGCATGACATAACATAAGCATTTTACTATTCTATGGTCTCGTTACGTTTCTGTTTATTGCTACTGTGCACTTTCTGGATTGGTAAGGAATCTTTCGCTACTTCATTCTCTCCCACACTCTCTTCACCTCATTTATTAGCAACATAACGAATTTACTGACTTTCGTGCTGTACTAGGAAAAAGCATGCTTGACCCACCGTATCTGAAACTAATTCGCTACTGTCTCATGCAAATCACACAGATTAAATACACAAAATAAATCACACTGCCAGTATAAAACACATCTCAAAAACAAAATGTTTGGTTATCTACACGTTCTGCTTTCCTCCATCAAACAATAGTCATCCCAGATTCACACCTCACTGACCCACGTAATTCTTTTCCTACCACAAACTCTGGAGGATTTATGCACATCTCCCTGCGCAATGCAACCCACATGGTGTTGCTGGGTAGATGGCTGACTCGCCTTAATTCACTCTCAGAGTATCTGAATACCAAGCTGGCGCCACACAAATGTATCTCATAATGGAAGTTTTGGTATCATATTTATCTCACACACGGATCCTCAACTGAATGCTAGGACAAGCACTTCTAATTTTTTTTATTGTCTCATAGTCAGGTTGAGACTCGCACTGTACTCACCACGTGGAAGTACCTGTCTCTAATTCAAGTTCTTCACACGGAAGTCTTAATTACTTTCAACTTAGAAATACACACGCTAGCATTTCGTCTTGTAATTACAACACGTGGTTTCTTTGTCACTTCCGAGGAATTCTATATTCCCCAAGAATTTTTTTACTTGCCTATCTTTTTCCGAATAATTTACATGAGGCTCCCACCAAAAATTTCTGAAAAGATAAATTATTATTTTATCTACTCTTAAATATTCCACATGCATACCATTTTCAATTAAATTTGTTTTTCTGGAGCACACATAGTGCACGCCTTCACACCTTAGGAACCAGCGACAGAGTGCTGAAACATGGGCGTTCATCCGGTCATCCCGCACTTCCGCAGAAGTGTGGTAGGACCTTGCCACCGTATTGGTCATCCACATTCCAGGCCCTCTATTGCTCTGGTATACTTCCTCTCCTTGGTTCGGCCAAAGGTGACCAGAGAACCGTCTCAAAGATGATTATAGAATCTACTTTCACTATCTGTGGTCAGCAGACGACCAGCCGTTCATTCAATTCACAAACATTACCAAACTAGATTCAGGGATGTATTTTAAGGACGTGCACATCTGAATAATGAAACATACAAATTGCCCTGCTTTCCTACATTGGTATCCGGCTTTGGTGTATTAAATATAATAATGTTATACACAAAACGCTGTTCTGACAAGAACAACGAAGTATGTTGTTGTACATCTTTTCTATGTCGGGCAGTATTTTTTCAATTTGAATGTAAGTACTGAGTTATTATTAACCCACTGCTTATTATTCTATGTTTTATCTCAAATAAATTTGATCGTGTCTCATTTTCAACACTCAGAAGCAGCCTCCTCAGCACCTGCTACCAAGCTGGAGCAGAACGTGCAACTAATCAGTCTTCCACCATATGCAACTTGCAGAGCCACAACAGTACACACGTATGCTGTAGATGTGATCTGATCAACATCTCCTTGGCTTTGACTTTGCTAAACTAATAGCTGGAACATCTGATGGTGCAGCAATCATTAGTTGCTCGTCACGTGGGATGTAGGCTATAGCTAAGCAAAAGTTTTCCTATGTTTCATACATTCATTTTTATGCCCACCAGCTGAATCTCATTATGCTTACAGCCGCTTCAATAAATAAAAATGTTCGAGTATTTTTCACTAAACTTCAAGGAATTTTCAGTTTCTTTTCAGCATCTCCACAATGAACAGCAATTCTCGACGAAATAGTACGGAAACGAGTGGCACGCACAGTGCCTACTCGATCGACGTGTTAAAGCAGGTTCTCGATTGGGTTTAAATCCGAGGAGTTTTGTGGCCAGGAGAGTACGGCATACTCATCCTGGTGCTCTTACAACCATGCATGTACACTGCGAGCTGTGACACGTTGCATTGTCCTGCTGGTAGATGCCATCGTTCCGAGGAAAATCAAACTGCATGTAGGCGTGGACATGACTCCCAAGGATAGATTTATATTTGTGTTGATCCAGTGTGCCTTCCAGAATGATGAAGTCAGGCAAAGAATGGCACAAAAACATTCCCCAGACAATAACGCTACCTACTGACCGTCCGCAGCTCTTGGTCTAGGGGCTAGCGTTGCTGCCTCCGGATCACTGAGTCCCGGGTTCGAGTCCCGGCCGGGTTGAGGATTTTCTCTGCCCGTGGACTGGGTGTTTGTGTTGTCCTCATCATTTCATCATCATCATGATTTGTGAGAGTGACTAGATTGGATTGTGAAAAGAAAATGGACTGTTTAAAAATTGGGACTTTATACGGGCGCTGACGACCGCGCAGTTCAGCGTCCTACAAACCAAACATCATCATAATCATTATCATCCGTACTGATTGCACTCAGTAGGGGTCCAGTTGCGGTACTGGCGTCCAAATTCCAGCCTTCGTCACCGATGAACAGCAGTCGGCATGGGTGTATGAACTAGCTGCCTTATGCGGAGGCCCATATGCATCAACTTTCGCTGAACGGTCGTTAAGGAGACCCTGCTGCCATCCCGTTTGTTCATCCGGCTGAGTGGTTATTGCACGTTGACATCGAACATAGGCGGCGGTCACAGTAATGTCACTGGACCATGCATAAAAGACGAATTGGCTCTAAGCACTGTGGGACTTAACACCTGAGGTTATCAGTCCTCTAGACTTCGAACTACTTAAACTTAACTAAACTAAGGACATCACACACATCCATGCCCGAGGCAGGATTCGAACCTGCCACCTTAGCAGCAGCGCGGTTCCGGACTGAAGCGCCTAGAACCGCTCGGCCAACCGGCCGGCAAAAGACGAATTGATTGCTGGGATTATGAACAGCGCTGTCCTTATAACAGAGCGCCAAGACGACCTCACAAGATCTACACGTGGTGAAGTCAAGAGAACGCGAAAGAACGTGAAATCGGTGACAGAATATATGAAAACCGTCTTTGTTCTTAATCTTTTGCCTTTGCTTAACAATTTCTGTGACTATTTGTTTGGGTTACATTCCAATTGCTACATCAGTGTTACCAGTAGCCGTTGAACTCACGTTATAGGTAATGTTTTATTTGTAATGTTTTATTCGACTCATTCTTTACTATCACCTCTTAAAGTGTGTACTGCTCCTCCTGAAAATATGTGCATTAGTCACTGATGAGGAGAATCGAAGGTACTGCAGATACGTTTAATACATCGGATAATGACGTGTATACTGTTCTTGAGGTTGTGTTTTGTGCAGAAATGGAAATATTTCTTATTTTTCGCGTTTTTGTGCTGTATAATACACTCTTTAAAGAAAAGACGCACCACGAAGGGATCAACCGAATGAGACGGAAATCGGTAGATGTGATGTACATATACAGACAGACAAATGATTACAATTTCAGAGAATTTGGACGAGTTATTCAAGAGGAAGAGCTTGAAAATTGAGTATGTCGGTGACACGTTGATCCGCCTCTAGTCCTTATGTAAGCAGTTATTCGGCTTAATATTGAATGATAGAGTTTTTGGATGTACTCCTGAGGGATACCAAGCCGAATCATGTCTAATTGGCGCATCGAATTGAAAAAAATCCTGAGCTGGGTGGAGGGCCTTGTTTGTAATGCTCCAAACTTTCTTAATTGGGGAGGGATTCGGCGACCTTGTTGGCCAAAGTAGGGTTTGGCAAGCGTGAAGGCAAGCAGTAGAAACTCTCACCGTGTGCGGGTGGACATTATATTGTTGAAATGTAAGTCCAGGATGGCTTGCCATGAAAGGTAATAGAATGGGACGTAGAATGTCGTCTACGTATCGCTGTGAGATAAGGCCGCCACGGATGACAACTAAAGGGATCCACCTATGAAACGAAATGCAACCCCAGACCACCACAACTGAATAGAGATAAAAAGAATTTTGCCCTTCACAATAAGTCAAAGGCTCAGAGGTTCATTCCTATCGCTATGATTGAATTATTGTGAATACGAATACTATGGAAGACTTTCCGACAAAGAAATTTATCTGCATCACCTTGCACATGAAACTAAGCTACGGTGCACGAAACACCCGCAAATTCCGTTGAATATTTGTGAACAAAGCAAAATTAATAAGACTGTGAAAACTTCAAGAATGTGAACCATGTAGACATATACAGCAATAAAATACCATGCGGAATTAAGAATAAAACATATGCAAGACGGTTCTGAAATTACACACGGTGAAATTGCCACCACGTTGTATGTACAAAGCTACAAAAACTTAAGACTGAAACGAAACGAAAAGCAGAAGCAATAAAACACATACACAAGAGAAAAGTCCTCACATTCTAATTAAAAGAAGAGTCAGACAACTGAATTTTAAATCTGTGCTAGACTAACCAACTTCCTACACCATGTGTTCTGGTTACACAAAACAAGGATACGAAAAATTTACTAAATACAGAAAATATACTCGTGATTACACTCTGAAAAATATAAGAATTCGATTACCAAACTTGAAAATCAACTAGCAGATCGAATGTGTACATCAGTTACAATAGCTGCACATCATCACACATTAATAAACTCACCAGTGCCAAGTGCTCTTAAGAGTATCATCTTGAGTCACCAAAGGTCTAGCCCCGAGTGACGAGAGCAACCACTCCCCGCAACAAACTTGCCACAGGTAGCTGGAAGAGACCAGAGGGATCCTTTCCGCCACCAACTTAACTGCTGTCGAATGACTACCGAAAGGCTACAAATCTCTTTGCCTTGACTGAGAAAGCTGTTGGCTACGCTGTTGCTACCACAGCAGACAGCCAGATGCTGTACTGCTATATATATAAGACAAATTCAACATACACAGTCACTCACTCTTTGATACGGATGATAAAGATAGAAAGGAAATTTGGGAGCAGAAACTGTATGTAATGTACATAGGATTAGATGCTTACTGGTAACACTGATACTTTAATGTAATTGTGTATCACTGAATGGGGACAAACACGAAGTCAAAATTAAATTACAAATAAATGCGCGTGACAGCACGAAATAAAAGTTAAATAATATGAAACGAATTTAACAGAGACGTTTCAGCGTCACACCATCTCTCTTCTGAAGAAAAATTCAAAGCCGCACCCTCAGTTATGACGATGGGAGTCACAAAGGAATATTCTGCTTGATGTCCTCTCTCATTGTGCTACCCTCAGAAAACTGAAGAAACTTTTCAGTGTGTTATTCGGCACAAAAATGAAAACGAATTTCTCCTTCTTCATGACAATGCAAGGCCTCACGTAAGGAGCGCACAAAACATCATTGGACTACTTTTCATGATCCACCCTGCAACCCGGATTTCGCACCTTCCGACTTCCATCTGTTTGTCTCAATGAATGAAGCAAGATGTTGGCTCCGACATCGACCAATAGAGTGGTACCACGCGGGAAGACAGGCCCCTCGAGTAAGGTGGCGTAAGGCAGTCCCATTGAACGGAGATTGTGTTGAAAAATAGGGTTTTATAACCAGAAGAGTGGGGAATAATATGGTGTGTGGGAATCCTGAAGAAAACCAACCTTCTTTCAGAAAAGAATTTGCTTCATCACTTATTGAACGCTCCTCGTATTTGACCACGAATGGCAACTGTACAATGTCCTCAATATGTCGCAAGGGTCAGTTGTGGTCAGAAGAGTGTTCTGTGTAGTTGTGAATGCATTATGTCGGAGCTAAGTGAATTCGGACGTGTGGAAATTGTTGGTACTCGTATGGTGGATGCTTCCATAACCAAAAAACCGAAGTATTTGTTACTGCATGAGACACCGTATCGAAGATTTACACGGCATAAAGGAAAGCGGAAAAACATTATCCACCATGCCACAAAGCGGATGAAAGTGGGTGCTGAGTGAACGTGACAGACAGTCATTAACAAGGATAGTAACGAAAAAGAAGGTGAAAGTTGCAAAAGTCACTGCACCAACTGAATGTCGCACTCGCGAACCCTGTCAGCACCGAAACAACGCGAAAGTAACACCATAAGCAGGGAATTGCAGGGCGAGCTGGAATTCCAAAACTATTCACCAGTGACGAAAATGCTCGTATCAAGCAAAAGTGCTGCCGAAGCCATATAACCTTAAGTATGGAGCAATGGAAGGGAGTTTTTCACACTGTTTCCAACTTCTGGCTCAGTTTACGCCCCAATAGCGGGAGTTCCGGGATAATTTGGGCAGCCATATCGCAGTATTTCGTAGGCCCCATGATTACTCTGCAAAGTAGCATTACTACCAATTATTCTGTTACCATTTTGGTTGATCAGTTCCATCCCGTGGTACAATGTTTGTTCCGCAACTGTGAGACTGTGCTCCAAGGCGACAGGACTTCTGTTTACATAGCTCTCATCGTCCAGGACAGGTTTTGGCCACCACAGTCACCACATGTCAATATTATTCAGCGTTTGTGGACTGCTTGGGAGAGAAGGGAGCGTCATCATTGCCCATCTCCATCATGGTTACCTGAACTTGCCACTGTTTTGCAGGAAGAATGGTATAAGATTCCTTTAAAACCACATAGAACCTGCGTTTATCTATTCCGAGACGGGTGGACGCAGTTTCGAATGGCATCGGGTTTCCTACACTGTATTAGACATGGTAATGAGTTGTGTTTATGGTGTTTCCATATTTTTGGTTAAAAATGGTTCAGATTGCTCTAAGCACTATGGGACTTAACATCTGAGGTCATCAGTCCCATAGACTTAGATCTACTTAAACCTAACTAACCTAAGGACATCACACACATCCATGCCCGATGCAGGATTCTGACCTGCGACCGTAGCAGCAGCGCGGTTCCGGACTGAAGCGCGTAGAACCGTTCGGCCACAGCTGCCGGCTTCCATATTTTTGTCCAACCCTGTATGTCTACCCCCACTACTGTTATGCTGTATAATCTTAGCACAGTGTTTATCCTCACAGTACTGAAATGATCACCATCACCTATTTAACTGATTTTGCATTAGAGATTCCTCACAGACAATCAGTAGAATGGTTCAAACGGTTCAAATGGCTCTGAGCACTATGGGACTTAACATCTGCGGTCATCAGTCCCCTAGAACTTAGAACTACTTTAACCTAACTAACCTAAGGACATCACACACATCCATACCCGAGGCAGGATTCGAAACTGCGACCGTAGCGGTCACGCGGTTACAGACTGAAGTGCCTAGAACCGCACGGCCACACCAGCCGGCTACTCAGTAGAACTCTGGTTCATAGTCGCATTGCCTCCTCCAATGTCACTGCAGAGGACTGTTGTGAGTTGGCAGGAGAGCTAACACCGTGTAACTAGAGGAAGCCGAAAGGCACGCGTTTTAGCTCACGCCGGCTGGCGTGAGGTCTGGAACAGGACAAGGAAATTAGAATTTATAAAAACGGACGTAGCTGGTGGAATACTTAACTTTAATCCATTAATGATGAGCGTCGGTCTTGACTGTACATGATTCATAATATCAACAGTAATTGAACATGGCGCCTTGCTAGGTCGTAGCAAATGACGTAGCTGAAGGCTATGCTAACTATCGTCTCGGCAAATGAGAGCGTATTTTGTCAATGAACCATCGCTAGCAAAGTCGGTTGAACAACTGGGGCGAGTGCTAGAAAGTCTCTCTAGACCTGCCGTGTGGCGGCGCTCGGTCTGCAATCACTGATAGTGGCGACACGCGGGTCCGACGTATACTAACGGACCGCGACCGATTTAAAGGCTACCACCTAGCAAGTGTGGTGTCTGGCGGTGACACCACAAGGACGTTGTACAGGAACCTTAATTCTTCATTAATTTCAGTTTAGACAGCTTTAACGCCTAGTGTCAGCGTAAAAAAAAGTGACTTATTGCATTAGTCTTTAAACAACACAAAATACACTGTTAGCCCATTAAACAAGTTTGCCCCTTGACGTCGCAAATGTGATAGACAGGGAATCTAAAGATCCACCACGAAAGTCGGTAGTCACAACAGAGTCCATTCAGCTTTAAATAAAACAATTTGAAGAAATTAGCACAAGAGAGTCCTAAATTACAGCCTGCCAGAACACCAAACGGTATTAGCGAGAGTCATCAGCACCGCAGGGATTATGCTCTCCAGGATGGCAAGCTATATTAGCCGTGTAACATCAGCAGTTGTGCTCATGTGGTAGCCTTCTTATGTCGTCTCGTAGCGGTCGTAGAAGTCTGTGGCAGCCGCCAGTGAGACGCGCTGCTAAACCCGCAGGACACGACAGGTAGATTAAGTTGTGGAAAGGGGCCAAAATAAGCGGCTGTCAGTTACACTCGAACATACCAGCTTTTATTTAATCAAACATTACAAGAGCCAAGAAAAATTTAAAAAAATACAGATTTAGTTTTGGAACTTAATTTAGCGGCTGAATGCGCCGTGCAACCTCATGCCTTATGGGCAAGATCATTTTAATTTAAAAACGGCTGAAACCCAATAACTTAAAGCTCAACCAAAATCAGAAATTTAAAAGGGAAAGCCATCTCTTAAAACAGTTCTTTAATTAGGCTGAAGGTCCATATAATCTGGCACTTTAAGAGCAAACAACTTAAATTCAAAATCGGCTGAAGGCTCAACACTTAAGACTCAATAACATTAATTTGAAAAATATGCCAAAGGCTTTACGAAAACAGTTCTTAAATTAAGCTGAAGGTCCAAACCATCTGATGCCTTAAGGGCAAAACAACCTTAATCTAAAAATCGGCTAGAAGCCATACAAGTACAAACAACAAGAACAAGCAAGAAAAGGCAGTGCACCCAAGGGCGCTCAGGTGTTCCGAGGGTCGGCCTGGAATTCAAACAGTAACGCTCGCTCAGGTGAGACAGGCAGCTGGCCCAACCATTGTCGATCCGACGACAACCCATCCGACAGACAGTCAACGGACCCACCGACAAGACAACCTCCGCTTCGCCCGACCAGCACACAACAGGGAGTTAAATGGAACAACGCAGAAGGTATTGGCGCCCACAACCAATTATACATTGAGCTGTCAAACTACACACCGGGCTGGACAGCGACAACACGATGAGGAAAATACACTGCCTGAATTTACGTCAACGGCCAGGGCAGGTAACCGGAACGTTAACGGCCACAAGGCAGAAGATTCCGCTGGTGCACTTCAATTCAAATAACCAAGTACAGTCAAACTCCACCGGAGGTTGGCTAAAATTTGCAAACTTGAGAAAACACACGTTGTTGCTCGCGGAAATAGCCCAACAGCCGACAGCGAACTCCGAACGACACAATGTGAACAGACGTGACTTGCTGGTAGATTCAGTCAAAACTCAACTTTCATGTCCAGGATCGGTGAACCACGAACCTCGTAGCAATGGGAACAGCACCACTCACTCTGACACCGCACAAAGGCCGGCAGCGGGCCCGGCCAAACGACGCGCCGCAATTTCCTCGCTGCTCCACGTCAACCGACCAGCTGCCCGCACACAGCCCAGCCGGAAACTATAAGCGCCAGGCCACAGATAGTCCAAGGTGCGAATATCAATACACACCCGCGGAAAGAGAGGATAACAGCATAATCGCTATAATCGCGGGAGACTAAACACGATAGCAACCAAGGTTTAATCCAATGCATAGCATGAGCCAGCCGCGGCTCAATCTAGCACTCCGAAAACAGAGTTATAAGAATAGTAGTCTTTGTTTTTACACCTTCCTACCATGTTCCTTAGTTACAGAGGATATTACAATTTTTCTATGGTGATGTGGAAGTAAGAATGCGGCTGCATGATGCCTTCTGTGCAAAGAGGATTAGATAATTCTTTGTGGCGTCGCCAGTGTGGTCTTTGTCTCTATTACACACTAAACGCCCCAGCCGTAGTTGCACCCTACACCGAGCTTAAACGCTACTTTGAATCACTGTCTCTGCTTCTGACTTTCCGTAGAAATTTTTATATGCTTATACAGCATTTCTGTATAAAATTGTTAATTACATACTTATTTTTTCGTTATGTCTCTGAACTAATAAATGATCTAAACGTCTCAGTGACACCCTGCGCACTGCATTTATAGCTATCGAATACATCGCTTTTTTTAATAGGAACTGATAAAACTGCCCGGCGTACTTATCTCGTTTCGATGTCTTGAGCGTACCAGATGTAAGAATACCAAAGCGTGCTAGCGCCACTGTAATATCTTATTGTCTTAAGTAATAAATACGCTACCACCATAGTGGAAATATATTACAGAATTTATTATTTACAGTTAAGATTTCTGCCAAAATCAGTCCTGAGCATTTTTATCTTTCCCACGCAATTATTACGCAGTTTTTGCTGTCTGAATTGCTTCGTTGTTTACCTGAGGACCGAACGTTCCAACATGTTACCGCTCTTACATCTATATCTACATCTACATCTCCGTGATTACTCTGCTATTCACAATAAAGTGCCTGGCAGAGGGTTCAATGAACCACCTTCAAGCTCTCTCTCTACCGTTTCACTCTCGAACGGCACGCGGGAAAAACGAGCACTTAAATTCTGTGTGAGCCCTGATTTCTCTTATTTTATCGTGATGATCATTTCTCCCTATGTAGGTGGGTGCCAACAGACTGTTTTCGCAATCGGAGGAGAAATGTTCACACCATTATAAGGCGCGTTGGGAAATGCAGTGTGAACCGTCGTCATATGACGCCCCATGCCACATCCGTCTCTCGGTTCTTTGGGTTCGCAGACCAATACTTCAGCGTCACTGCTATTCAAATAGTGCAGAGAAAGAATGCTGGTTCAAATGATGATTTACTTCCCATATCTTTTTGGAACTGCGTCGGAAATGTTGTCGAGGACCTGGCAGGTGAACTCACGGTGTCAGTGCTAAGGAAATTTAGTGGTCCATGCAAAGTCAACAGTAATCTCCCAGCTCTAGCCATCCGCAAATAGGAGACATTTCCAGAGAGTCTGATATCGAGCGCCTTCTTCTCCACAGGCTCATTTCTTTATTATTTCCATCTAATTCTGTGCAAGTTCGTAGCATATCGACTGTAGCCCATCAGGAAATGTATCAGCCCGCTTGAGGCGTTCTGGTGTGGTGAACTGAGCCTGGGAGAAGTTTTGGAATCGTCTTCCTTTTTCGGCGTCACCCCGGCGTTCCTGTCGCGAAAGGATCCGGGTTATTACTTATTTTCGGTCTTTGGCCTGCATTACTATGAAATACAGAACTTAGTTTCATATTCCATGCATCGATGTGGAACGTGTCATTTTACATTCACATCGCAAAGTAATTGTAAACGTGGATACATGCTGAACGTTTATAAGTTTTTATTTATTTATTTATTTTTTAAGTATATAGATGTGAGTTAGTAATACCTACCCACCACCTTTTACACATTACAACAGAAATTCTTCTCACGGAATAGAATGAGTTTTCAAGAAGAAACTTTTTCAGTTTTCTTTCAAATTTACTTTGCTGCCTTTCAGACGTTTTAGAGCTGAGTGATGAAAAAGTTTCGATGCAGCATTGTGAATCCCTTTTTGTGATTAAGACAACTTTAACGTGGATTAATGAACGTCATTTTTCCTTCTGGTATTGTAATTATGTACATCATTGTTCCTTCTGAACTGTAGTGGATTATTTCGAACAAACTTCATGAGGGAATAAATATACTGTGAAGCAGTAGTCAGAATGCCCAACTCCTTTAACAGATGTTTACAAGACGATCGTGGGTGAGCACCACGTGCTATTCTTACAGCATGTTTTTGAGCGACGAAGACTTTCTTTCTTAAAGATGAGTTACCCCAGAACATTATCCCATAGGACATTATCGAATGAAAAATTCAAAATTTGTCAACTTACAGATTTGTCTCTTCTCAAGAGACATTGTTATTACTCTTCAACCACTACATAACTGCTTTCTTCCGTATTTGTAGGCCAAGTAAATTTACGGTAAATATAACTTGAGGTGCTACCAGACATATGGTGCCTAAGGCTCCGGACTACCTGGGGCATCCTCCTCGTTGTACTATTTATTATTTGTGCTGGTGTTAACAATAGCAGACTGTGTGTCCAGATACTTGCACAATAAGTAGGAATAGCACTTAAAATACCCCTGTGATAGAATCATGCAGTTTGTATTCCAGATTGCAGTTTGTCTTTACAAGGGCATGTCATGAATTTATATTAATATGTGTCTTAGCAGATTACCTTATAATGAAATGCATGTAGCTTCTAGGTGAGCTACTCATAACTTCATTCATTGGCACCAATGGTGCATCTCTTGAAGAACTGTACTACTACCAGTCTCCTGATTGCTTCAAGAGCTACATCATTGACATATGCCACGAGACCTATGACTGATTGTCTTGCAGCTTACCTAGAAGTAGATCCAGTATCAAACCCCAGAACACGGGATCCAAGCAGATCAAAATGGTTCAAATGGCTCTGAGCACTATGGGACTTAACTTCTATGGTCATCAGTCCCCTAGACTTAGAACTACTTAAACCTAACTAACCTAAGGACGGCACACAACACCCAGCCATCACGAGGCAGAGAAAATCCCTGACCCCGCCGGGAATCGAACCCGGGAACCCGGGCGTGGGAAGCGAGAACGCTACCGCACGACCACGAGATGCGGGCAAGCGGATCAATGTGGGCAGCGTTTGGAGATTTTTCTATACAAGTATCGAGCCGCACGTGCCAGCTTATCCCTTATGTGCTGACAGTTAACTTTTATACAGTTGTACAGAAAAATGGTTCAAATGGCTCTGAGCACTATGGGACTTAACTTCTGAGGTCATCAGTCCCCTAGAACTTAGAACTACTTAAACCCAACTAACCTAAGGACATCACACACATCCATGCCCGAGGCAGGATTCGAACCTGCGACCGTAGCGGTCGCGCGGGTCCAGACTGTAGCGCCTAGAACCGCTCGGCCACTCCGGACGGCAGTTGTACAGAGCTGTAAGGCAATCAGATAAGCCGATTATGAGATACAGGCGATTGAATTTCGGCGGAAATGCACTCTCTGCAGTACCCATAAAGGCTGCCACAAAGGGCGATTTTTGTCGCTGTTGCTTGAATACCAGCGAGTAATCGCTTCATGTGACAACTTACTCGCTGCTACTGACTCGACTAGCAGCTATTAAAAACTAGCAGCGACTAAAATTGGGCATGTTCAGTTTTTGTATCTGCGTGTGACAGTCATGTGACCTAGTCACCGTTACACAGCGCCGTTGTCACCTCGTGTGACAGCTCAATCACTAGTCGCTCTCTTGCTGTCAGATGTGGAGTTCGATTTATTTGATCTGCTCATTTGTTTTATTTTGTTCATGTTACTTTGTTATCGTAATGGAGAACCGGGAAGGCAATGTATGCAAGTGGTCAGGCAACGACGTGTTGGAATTTTTTATGTTTATCGGAAATATGGAGGGCCGTGGGACACAAATAACAATGTTTAGACGAAGAAGAATGTGTGGCAAAATAGTTGTAGAAGATTACCTGTACAACTAAATGAAATTGGATTGAACATTCCCTCTGAGGAACATCTGAGAAAAAAATTAAGGACATTAAGGAGGCATACAGAAATGATTTGAACCACCCTCCAGGGTTGCCGAGAGCGCTAACGCGCTGCTTCCTGGACTCTGATAGGCGCGCCGGCCCCGGATCGAATCCGCCCGGCAAATTAACGACGTAGGGCCGGTGTGCCGGCCAGCCTGGATGTGGTTTTTAGGCGGTTTTCCACATCCCCTTACGTGAATACCGGGCTGGTCCCCATGTTCCGCCTCAGTTACACGACTCGCAGACATTTGCAACACATTCGCACTATTCCATGGCTTATATTAGACACAGACAGCTGGGGTACACTAATTCCTTCTTGGGGGGTACAGGGTGACGGCAGAAAGGGCGTCCGGCCGCCCCTTAAACTTACCATGCCACATCCGATTAACCATGGCCGAGCCTGCGTAAGTGTGGGACAAGGCTCAGACAAAGAAAGAAAGAAAGACAGAAATAATTTCAACAAAGTGAAGAAATCCTTGAAAAGTGGCAAGGGAGTTGAAAACGTGTATAATCTGAAGTTCATTTGATTCAAAAAAGCGGATTCAGCACAAGCCGAACGAATCAATCGTTTCAGAACTGTAAGAATTGATTTGTTCTACATAATAAAGGAGGAATGAGGTTTGTACGACACTCCTTTAGCTACTATCTAGTCGTACAAACCAACAGCTCAGTATGATCAGCTAGCAGCGCCTACATGAAGTGGCAACCACTCACCGCGAGTAGTATCAGCGTCAAAAATCGCCCCTTGTGACGCAGATGTAGCTAAATGAATATTCGCCCTCTCCATATGTCCTCTTGCTCCACATAATAATAGAAGACGTCTGGTGCTATGTGTGAAGAAGTGATTACAGATGAAGTAGCCGATTAGGAGACACAAACGATCGGAGAACGGCGAGTAGGTCGAATTACATTTTCCGCACGGAGATGTAGAACATTTTATTTATTGTATAGCGAATGAAATTTATTTCAGAATTGTTTGATAATCTTCTCTTGCACGTTAGTGTTCCATGGTCTGGCGGATATTTCATCCCAGTCGTAGTTTTTCGACTGAAGAAATCTACAAGCAAAACAACTTTTGCTTCAATTTTTATTTAATTGGTGCTTTTTTCAGTTTTTTGGTACTTTATTCCCTTATTTGTAGTTTTTTTTCTGTGAGTGATGCCCCCTTTTAGTGCTTTGTCTGTCAATGACTTCTACTTCCTGACGCTTGTATCTAATTAAGTTTCACAGGTGTAACTAGGGATGAACATTCCAAATAAATTTTAGATGCGATTTCCGCTTTCATACGTTGGTGTCAGTATCTTCATGTTGCTTTAGTGACTATTTCAGCAGGATTCAAACTGGTTCAAATGGCTCTGAGCACTATGGGACTTAACATCTGAGGTCATCAGTCTCCTAGAACTTAGAACTACTTAAACCTAACTAACCTAAGGACATCACACACATCCATGCCCGAGGCAGGATTCGAACCTGCGACCGTAGCGATCGCGCGGTTCCAGACTGAAGCGCCTAGAACCGCTCGGCCACCGCCGCCAGCTCAGTAGGATTCAGTTTTGTTTGATGGTGTGGTCTTGCTGCGAATGTGAGATTGCTACGATCGAAAAGTGGCACGTGGAATGGTACTTCGAAGCAGCACTGGCGCCGTATTTGGCGACAGGGTGTGCAGAAGTGTTACAGGTGTAGACAATCGTCTCTAACCTTATTTACGACAGCGCCAGGTTTAGTAATGTTACTAGCTTCATTATTTGCCTGTATTTTCTTAGTTGTCTTGTCAATGTGTGTTGTCCATTACTGTTTATCTTCAAGTCCAAACTATCGTTAGTTTGAGGACCTGGATTATTATTATTTTTCCATGTGACAGATTAAGCATGATGTCCGTGATTCTGGGTTGGTGGCATTGTATTATGTGATGATGTCCGATCGAGAGCAACTGGCATTCGTCAAAGTTCGGTTTCATACGTCTCTTGAACATCCACGTCTCTTGTCGTGGCAGGCATTCCGCGATGGGTTTAGTCCGCAGCGCGTGGTCTAGGAACTAGCGTTGCTGCCTCTGGATCACGGGGTCCCGGGTTCCATTCCCGGCCCGGTTAGGGATTTTTCTCTGCTCGGGGACTGGGTGTTTGTGTTGCCCCCATAATTTCATCATCATTCGTGACAGGGGCTTGATAGTGTACAAATTGGACTGTGTCAAAATTGGGACTCCGTACGGGCGCTGATGACGGCGCAGTTGCGAGCCACACAAACCAATCATCATCATCATCAGCATCGAAGAGTTTATCCCTGTGGAGAGGCCGCCGAGTACCAGTACACTGTGCCGTTGGCGTATAACGCCGTTCTTCTTGGATGGGCAATATATGTTGGCTATATAAATGCTATAGAGTGTAGTTGAGCGAATAGTATCCCGAGCAACTCCAGCTGCAGGTGTTAATGAGTCGCATAGCCAATCTCCCGCTGCTACTCTCGCAGTGTCGTCTGTTAGAATTGATTTTATGCTTCTGTTAGTATTGATCTGACGCTGCTCAAGAAGTGTAGAGGCAAGCCTACAAGCTCGAGTTTGTAAATTAGGCCGTCATACCAGACTTTGTCAAAGGCCTCTTCACGATCAAGGAGCAGTGTTATGATGCAGTCGCCCCGCGGGGTAGCCACGCGGTCTTAGGCGCCTTGCCACCATTCTCGCGGCTCCGCCGTCGGAGGTTCGAGTCCTCCATCGGGCATGGGTGTGCTTGTTGTCCTTAGCGTAAGTTAGTATGAGTTAGATTAAGTAGTGTGTAAGCCTAGGGTCCGATAACCTCAGCAGTTTGGTCCCGCTGAACTTACCACAAATTTCCAAATATAATGCAGTCGTTTCTGTTGTGGTTGGCAGAAATGTCGCTGATTAACGTAATGATGGATCTAAAGTCGAATCGCTGCGAAAGAAATTGGCTTGTTCTTTGGGAAGAATTTTGACTTCAAATTTGAATTTGTAAGTTCTGTTGTTCAGTGCAGTCTGAATATCCGTTGTCTTATCACAAAGAACACAGATATCGGCAGTAGCTAGAGGGACTGCATACAGGTTCCTTTAGGTTTGTTTGTAATGAGTGTATGAAATTCTTTTCGCTCGGTTGACACCATTCATAGAAATGGTACAGCGTTTAATAGTTCGCATAGGCCGGTGAGAAGGAACTTCTGAGAAAATGCTCTTAATATTTACTGCATGATTTCATCCGTTGAGCAAGGGAATTTCCTAGATTTCCTACTCATTTATGTTAGTAAGGAGCTTGGCCTGAGATTCAGCAAGGACAGTAGCTTCAGATAGATTAAGGGGAGTGCTGAGTTTGATCTATCATGTGTTTCAGTTGAAAGACATCAAGCCCCCTTTGACTTGTCCCTATTTAATTTTTATTGTGTACACGAGGCTTATACGGTGAGAGTGAGCTGTCAGTGATACGTAATAGCAGTGAATGGGTACTGAGAGCTTCGACGACTTGTTACTCTGATTCCTTCTGGTGACGGAACACTACTTCATTTGGATTGGGACTACAACCACACCTCTCGAACTAACACGTCACGGCTATGAGACTTGAAACACCCAGACCTGATTTTGTCAATATCGGGTGTTTCTACGTTCTATTAACAAGCCCCATTCCTAAGGAGATTATTAATTTCACGACGGCTAATGTGTGTTGTTATGGACCTCCCACCTTAGTGAAGAAGTTTCAAGTAGCGCATTTTCGCTGAAATTCAGTTTTCTGTATTCTTCTCGGGTTGCTAACCTGGGAACAAGTTTTCACGCTAACTGAATAATGACAGTACATTGATAGAGCGCCGGCCGAAGTGGCCGAGCGGTTCTAGGCGCTGCCGTCCGGATCCACGCGACTACTACGGTCGCAGGTTCGAATCCTGCCTCGGGCATGGATGTGTGTGATGTCCTTAGGTTAGTTAGGTTTAAGTAGTTCTAAGTTCTAGGGGACTGATGACCTCCGCTGTTAAGTCCCATAGTGCTCAGAGCCATTTGAACCATTGATAGAGCGTATGGCGACGACGGTTGTTTATTTAATAATGACCCACCCAACATACCCAAGTTCTGTATGTGCAGTTCTTCCTAGTTAAGTTCATCTACATCTACACCTACATACATACTCCGCAAGCCATCGTACGGTGCGTGGCGGAGGGTACCCTGTATACTACTCGTCATTTCCTTTCCCGTTCCACTTGCAAACAGAGCGAGGGAAAGACGACTGTCTATATGCCCCCGTACGAGCCCTAATTTATCGTATCTCATCTTCGTTGTCCTTACGCAAAATGTATGTTGGCGGCCGTAGAGTCCTTTTGCAGTCAGCTTCAAATGCGGGTAATCTAAATTTTCTCAGTGGTGTTCCTCGAAAAGAACGTCGCTTCCCCTTTGAGTTTCCGATGCATCTCCATAATACTTGGCGAACTGGTGCGGATCCCAAACACTCGAGCAGTACTCAAGACATGCAAGAAATGTTTGTACTAGTATCTTATACGCAGTCTCCTTTACAGCTGAACCATACTTTCCTAAAGTTCCTCCAATAAACCGAAGCATTCGCCTTCCGTACCACAGTCCTCACATTCTTGTTCCATTTCATAACGCATTGCAACGATACGCCCAGATATTTAAACGACCTGACTGTGTCAAGCGGGAAACTACTAATGCTGCACCTGAAAATTACAGGTTTGTTTCTCCTATTCATGTACATTAACTTACATGATTCTACATTTAGGGCTATCTGCGATTTATCACATCAACTAGAAATGTTGTCTAAGTCATCTTGCATCCTTCTACAGTCACTCAACTTTGTATCATACTAAGCATACAACCGTTAGGTAAGTCGCAACTTCGACACTTTCCCGTACGCTACTGCATTATCAGCAAACAACCATAAATTTCTGGCCACCCCTTCCGCCATATTGTTGATGTATACAGAAAATAATAGTGGTGCTACCACACTTCCCTGGTGCACTCCTGACGAAACCCGTGTCTCTGATGAACACTCGCCGTCGAGGACAACATACTAGGCTGTATTAATTAAGACGTCTTCGAGCCACTCACAAATCTTGGAATCCATTCCATATACTCGTATCTTCGTTAAGAGTTTTCAGTGGGGCACCATGTCAAATACTTTTTGAAAATCTAGAAATATGGTATCTGCCTGTTGCCTTTCATTCATAATTCAGGGTATATCATATAAGAAAAGGGCAAGCTGAGTTTCACACGAGCGATGTTTTCTAAAACCATGCTGATTCTTAGACATAAACTTTTCGATCTCAAGGAACCAATAGCTTGAAATTTTGCGCTGGACAATAGATTCGCGATAAATGAAAGCTAAGCAAGGGACCAATGCCGTAGAGTACTCATTGTGCGTTTCTCCTGCGTGAACGATTTCTTAAACGGGCAGTTTAAAGTTCGGCTTTCATTTTGATATCTTCTACTGCCACACCAGACTGGTCAACGAGTGACTAGATGGAAGCCGTAGACGTGCTTATTGATTTCGCATAGGATCAGAATTTTTGGGTTTACGGCCAGATCTTTTGCTAAGGTATGATGGTGGTAGTTGTTCTATGCTTCGCTCATGATCTTTTCACCGGCGCACAAATCTCTACTAAACTTTGACTGTCGTCATTTACACGTTCTTTTTTGAACCGAGAGTGCAGCAGCCTTGGCTGCCTCGGCATTTCCCGAATTTCGTTGTTAAACCTCGGTAGGTCTTTTCTGTCCATAATCCACTTACTAGGCATATACTTGTCCAGAGCAAGTTTTACAGTCTATTTAAACGTTGCCCATAATTCCTCAATGTCCATCATACTGGAGCTAAATGATGTCAACTCATTGTCTAAATGAGATGCTGACAACTGATTATCTGTTTTTTCTAGCAGAAACACTTTCTTACTTTTCTTGAGTGATTTATTAACTTTCGTAACCATAGTCGCTATGATGACATCGTGATAACTAATTCCTGTATGTACACTCCTGGAAATGGAAAAAAGAACACATTGACACCGGTGTGTCAGACCCACCATACTTGCTCGGGACACTGCGAGAGGGCTGTACAATCAATGATCACACGCACGGCACAGCGGACACACCAGGAACCGCGGTGTTGGCCGTCGAATGGCGCTAGCTGCCCAGCATTTGTGCACCGCCGCCGTCAGTGTCAGCCAGTTTGCCTTGGCATACGGAGCTCCGTCGCAGTCTTTAACACTGGTAGCATGCCGCGACAGCGTGGACGTGAACCGTATGTGCAGTTGACGGACTTTGAGCGAGGGCGTATAGTGGGCATGCGGGAGGCCGGGTGGACGTACCGCCGAATTGCTCAACACGTGGGGCGTGAGGTCTCCACAGTACATCGATGTTGTCGCCAGTGGTCGGCGGAAGGTGCACGTGCCCGTCGACCTGGGACCGGACCGCAGCGACGCACGGATGCACGCCAAGACCGTAGGATCCTACGCAGTGCCGTAGGGGACCGCACCGCCACTTCCCAGCAAATTAGGGACACTGTTGCTCCTGGGGTATCGGCGAGGACCATTCGCAACCGTCTCCATGAAGCTGGGCTACGGTCCCGCACGCCGTTAGGTCGTCTTCTGCTCACGCCCCAACATCGTGCAGCCCGCCTCCAGTGGTGTCGCGACAGGCGTGAATGGAGGGACGAATGGAGACGTGTCGTCTTCAGCGATGAGAGTCGCTTCTGCCTTGGTGCCAATGATGGTCGTATGCGTGTTTGCCATCGTGCAGGTGAGCGCCACAATCAGGACTGCATACGACCGAGGCACACAGGGCCAACACCCGGCATCATGAGGTGGGGAGCGATCTCCTACACTGGCCGTACACCACTGGTGATCGTCGAGGGGACACTGAATAGTGCACGGTACATCCAAACCGTCATCGAACCCATCGTTCTACCATTCCTAGACCGGCAAGGGAACTTGCTGTTCCAACAGGACAATGCACGTCCGCATGTATCCCGTGCCACCTAACGTGCTCTAGAAGGTGTAAGTCAACTACCCTGGCCAGCAAGATCTCAGGATCTGTCCCCCATTGAGCATGTTTGGGACTGGATGAAGCGTCGTCTCACGCGGTCTGCACGTCCAGCACGAACGCTGGTCCAACTGAGGCGCCAGGTGGAAATGGCATGGCAAGCCGTTCCACAGGACTACATACAGCATCTCTACGATCGTCTCCATGGGAGAATAGCAGCCTGCATTGCTGCGAAAGGTGGATATACACTGTACTAGTGCCAACATTGTGCATGCTCTGTTGCCTGTGTCTATGTGCCTGTGGTTCTGTCAGTGTGATCATGTGATGTATCTGACCCCAGGAATGTGTCAATAAAGTTTCCTCTTCCTGGGACAATGAATTCACGGTGTTCTTATTTCAATTTCCAGGAGTGTATAATGAAGCGATCGATGGGGCAGGAATGTTTGTAGTTACAAGGTCAAAATGGCTCTGAGCACTATGGGACTTAACAGCTGAGGTCATCAGTCCCCTAGAACTTAGAACTACTTAAACCTAACTAACCTAAGGACATCACACACATCCACGCCCGAGGCAGAATTCGAACCTGTGACAGTAGCAGTCGCGCGGTTCCGGACTGAAGCGCCTAGAACCACTCGGCCACAGCGGCTTCTAGTTAGAAGGTCTAAGATACTTATGATTCTAGTGGGATGTCGAACTAGTTGCTCAAGACTGTTGTCGGAAAACGTGTTCAGATTGTCTGTCTGTGCCCCTTGTAATGAATGTATAGACGTCCCGGCCCAGTCTATACTTGGTAGAATAAAGTCGCCTCCACCTAGTATTACATTGTATTTGCGCGATGCTGACTGTAGTCTTTCTTTGAATGATTTTAGACCTGTCACAGCAGAATCAGGTGGCACTGCAAAAACACCCAATAATTAACTTAGTTTCACCTAGACCTGTTATACGTGACAGAACTTCACTGTCGCACTCAGCTTCGACCTCAACAGAGACAATATCTTTGTAAATTGCGGTGAACACTCCCTCTCCTATGGATTGCCTACATCTCGTAATTGTTTCATTAGTCTGGATTGTAATGCTTATGAAGGTTAAACTAGTAAGTATCAGTTTATTGGTGTTAACACAGAACTGTAGTTTCTGGCAAATGTTTAGTGTGGCGTTGGTAAGTTTGATGTTCATATTTGAGAGTGCTCGTGTCGAGATTCGACCCGTTTTAGCGATTCATGGTCACTGTATGCACACTTAGTTTGTGAATCTGACGTTTTTGCTTCAAGACTAATTGTAAGATCTTCAGATGTATTTGACGAGGGAAAGGATTGATTCTGTGTGTTTAATAACTATATAGCTCGTCTAGTCGTCCTCGGAAAAAGTTCGCTCTTAGTATTTTCCGGCATATGTTGGTACCTCTGCTGCCAGGCAACAAAAACAAACATGTAAACCTTGCTATCTTCATATGGGTCCCAAACAGTTATTTTATCGATTGTTTTGTGGGTAAGATTTGGTGGTAAATAACAAATTTTGTTTCGTAAGCACACAGGATTTTTTATTTGAATTTAATTTTCCTGTTTACAAACTACAAGCACTCTGTATTGATATTGTGCCTGTCGATTTTGTTGCGAGTATTACTGTAACAATTCGTACCGCAATCGGTACTGGCGTAAAAACTGTCCCCCATCGATTCCTTTTGTTTTACTTTTAATCAGTGAAATAATGAACTAGTGCTACTGCAAATAAACAATAACTCGTAAGTTATTATTGCTACATGGGAAATTATATCACAGAATTCAGCGCATGGCGAATTCTGATTTGAACCTTGCAGCTTCTTGGAAAATGAACTGATAAATAATGACAGGGTGCTGTGTGATGCCTGCTTTGCGTGAGATGCCGGCTTTCTACAAGGCAGCCATAAATTCTCCCAGCCATAAATACTTGGAGAAGTCAGCCATAAAGCCACCGCCTGTCTGTGCGATCAACATTCTTCACAACGACTTTGTAAAGCCAAGGACAGTCGCAACACCTATCACATTCCCTATACTCATACAACAGCACATATCAGGTCACTTGATGTTGTGCAGTGTCAACTAATAGTCTGATGTGTATCTAAAGCACAGCCCCATGTTGCATCTGCAATTATCTCTGCAGTGTTGTATTAACTGAGACAACCATTGATTCAGCCCACGTTCTCCGTAGCGAAAGATGTATGACCGATGGAAAACATACCGCCTGCAGAATTTACAGAAAAAAATAGCACGTCTGACCAATTCCACAAAAGAGTCTACTGGCGGCCTCTTAGAGAATGCATTAGTTGGGATACTGTGAGCGTACAAGCTGTGGCGGGAGCTTAGAGAGACAGTTTCCTGCCGCAGAGTACATGGCTGGCGGTTGCTATGGGGCCGTGGCGAGGGGCTAGCGTCTACGCGGCCTTGAAACACCCGAAGGGACGCTTGGCAGAAGCGCATATGGCCGTGTTTGCGCTCTTGGAGAAAGTTATATGCCACAGAAAAATTGACGAAAACAGAACCAAGAGTGACACGGAGGTGCGAATTGGCTCTCATGGACAGAAAAATAAGTGAAACTAAATTATCTAGACGCGCCACAAAAATATACAGTAGTTTAAAAGTTACTGTTGTCTTAAACATTGTAAATTTATATAAGTTGGAAACCTAATATCTCGGCAATGCTTTGGCCGATTAATAAGGTCAAAACGGATGCGGCTAGTAGAGCTGCATCGAGCAATCATAGCCGGTTTAGCATACATAGTCTGCACCATTTTAGCATTCTGAAGTTTAAAGAGGTAGATGAGTAATTAAGTATGTGTTTTTATTTGTTTATTTATGGTTAGTATAAAAAACCCAGGAAAAGCAAAATCACAAGAACATAAATGTAGATGAACTTTCTAAAAGATGTTGCATTTCCTAAGGACAGTATTTTCTAATTAACGTACATATACATTACGAGTAACAACAGATTGAAATGCTGTAATTCTGTGAAATAGTGTACGTAGGCTTCTCATCAGACTGCTTCACTGTTGAAGACACAACAGTAAATCTTGTATAAGAAATTTAATAACATGCCATCATTAAATTGGTGAGAGCTACTGAAGATTTGCCGTTGAGATTTGCAGTCGTAGCTACGAAATGGTTAGTGGCAACTATGGTGCGCTAATTGTGGTACAGTAAGTAAATGACGTAGTAAATCGGAGGATTACCAGCAGTACTGATATCATTGGTAGGAAAGAAAACATGAAGGAAGGTATGAGAGAGCAAATGGGAGCCGACGACTTCTCTTCGTTCTTTGGTTGTTTGTTTTGCACATAATTAGAACTGTACATCCTACAACGTTAGTCCACTATGTATTTTATGTCGTAACAAAATATAAATAACAGTTTATAAATAATAAAAATTATTTGATCGCGTAACTTCTGGGATATTATCTAACTACAGCAGTTACTTTTGATGCAATAACCGTTTACATGCACAAATATAAAAATAATATGTTATTACTGTTGTTATTTTGTACTCAATAGAACCTTCTCCATCTCGATCAAAGGCAAAAGCTTCCTTTTATTATTGATAAGCGTGAAAGTATATGTTTTCATTTTTTTTAAATTTTACCTTTTCCTTCGGGAAATCGCGTTTTCTTCACCTATAAGATAAATCTGAATTTATTTTTCTTAATTTTTACCAAACGATCCCTCTGTTTCACGTTAGAAATCAACAATTTTAGAATAAAACCTAAATTAAACAGTCTCAGTTTCAATTTTACTATAAATACTGTTTATTTTTAAGTAACTGACAGGAGGATATGTAGAATAAAACTGTTCCACAAGTTACGCGGCCCTTTATATATCCTCATTCAGTTTCTAGACGGCTCACCGTTCCCGGTTTATAGGAGAATCTAGTAAGACACTGATCGCATACGTAAACAAAGATCGAAATGAGATAATGTCCGAAACTACCGTAGTCTACGCCTACTTATGATAGTCTACGGTAACCTGCGGTAGTTTTACAAATCTAGCGCCAACATCAAGTCGTATTACCGACACAACTTACTTTTCAGATATAGCTGTGTTATTTGTTGGAACAGTATCTACAAAGAAATTAACTAATTACAGATATGGGATTGAAGTTATGCTGTCTGCACCCGGTGAAATCTAAAGCGTAACCTAAATGTAACCGGCCCACGGACGTTACAGCTTGACGACTACGACGTCTAATAAAGGCGGCCGTGCAATGTAATTAAACTGGTACTACTGAGTGGCTGTGGTCCGTCTGCACTCTGCCTTTTATCTGCAATATGACAAACGCATGGGGCGTGGCCCATGTTAGGCGTCCATCGCTCATGACGAAGACGGACTAGCAGCGACTTCGACTAGCTGGTAGGTGATATAGCGGCGTTCATGACCTCAATGCGAAAAAGGAAGGTCTAGAACAATTCTGAGTCCTTGTAAAGCCATAGAAGCAGAACTGCTACTTACGACTATTGCGAACTCTATTCTGCAGTGTTGTACATATGTTAATCAAGCAGCATGACGAAGATATATGCAGTGTAAATGTAAAATTAGTTTTCCATGATGGCTTACGGATAAGTGTTAACAGCTTATGTAAACAAAGATTTCAGACGTCGCCAGCATTGGCACAAATGCATCCATTTAGAGCATAAAGAATGTGAGTAATACGAGTACGAGATAGTTGACTGAGATCTATGCATCTGTAATTTTAGTGTTAACTATTTTCTCCTCTGTATCAATCTATAGCAGATAAAGTAGCTACGCGATTGTGGTTCTGATACGCAAAAACATCCTGAACCAACATCGGAGCAGATGAATTTCTCTTTAGCAATCAAAATATTCGTACCGCATCAACAGCAGCAGCAAGACGTTTTCTGTATCATGGTAGTTAGCGATCTCAGACTAGGCTGACAGAAACTAGAACTTCTTAGATACAAGTTGACCTTTTTACGTACCCACAAGACGGGTAAGAAGAAGCTAGTGCTATGACTGACAATGAGAGATGTTAGAATGTAACTTTGGCCCGGATGGATTTCACACTCCTGCGAAAGAGAGTTTGTTTGAGATCTAAGTTTCATGTAAATGCTTTAGTGTCAGTAGTGTAACGTAGGGACGTGCGTACCGCTGGAGATTTTCTTTGGTTGGTTGGCTGATTTGGGAGTGGGGACTAAACTGCGAGGTCATCCGTCCCATTGGATTAGGGAAGGATGTCGGCCGTGCCCTTTCAAAGGAACTATCCCAGAATTTGCCTGAAGCAATTTAGGGAAATCACAGAAAACCTAAATCAGGATGGCCGGATTCGGGTTTGAACCGTCATCGCACCGAACGCGAGTCTAGTGTGTTAAACACTGCGCCACATCGCTCGGTAGAGATTTTCTTCCTTGTGGGCCACAAAGGACACTGAATTTCAAAGAATCGAGCACTCTTCTTTGCTCACACACTGCAAAATATTAAGTTTTGATGTATTAATATCTCATCTTTAACATGTTCATTTGCTAAACATTTCTCTTTGTGGAGAAGTTACACCGACAAGCAGCGAACGTACCGCAATTGGCATCTCAAAACAAAACCGTGTGGAAGCAATGGTAATGGGTAAAATGCTAGTTATCTCTTCTTACAATATGACTTAAGTCTAAAAAAAGTGATGTCATTTGTTTATTTAATTATATCACATAAATCGTTGGCGTTTCAAAGACGTAATTTAAACAGTAGTAGCACATATTTGAGAGATAATAGAAGATTTATTTACAGAAGAACAGAAAACTGATAAAGCTGACCACGGGGGCGATTCGTTTGGCTTCCCGAGAAATGCATGAGTACGCGAGGAAAACCCGGCTTATGACTCATCTTAGAAGATAGTTTGAAGAAAGGCAAACACATGTTAATACCATTTGCAGATTTTGAGAAAGCTGTTAACGATATTGACTGGAATACCCTCTTTTAAATTCTGAGTGTTGCAGGGATAAAATACTAAAAGCGAAAATTTATCTACAACTCGTATACAGGAAGATTCAGCTGTCCCTGCCACTGTAGTTTTATGCAATTCGCAATGTTATTACTAATCTTCATAAACCTCGAGTGAGATTTTCATATTCTCTCGCTCGCTACGCGCAAATTATTGGTCCTACAGAAAATTCAACAGGACCCTTTTATAGGAAATTTAATGTAGTTAAATTTTGTACTGGGATACGTTTTCGCTGTAGGCCACAGTTTTCGGTCTATCCAAGAAAAACGCACTAAAGTGACCTGTAAACGCTCTTCATCTCTCGCCAGTCAATATTTTTGGTATTATGTGTTCATGGCACTCCCTCCTACCGCTATAGAAAGGTTTCTGACTACAGGAACTATTCTTGATATTCGACCTTTTCTGGTCTCTATTAATTGGGATATTACGCTACCAACATAGTCGGGTACTTTTTAACATTATTAATCTGAACGTGCCTGTGAGCGTAATGAAGGAAGAACGAATTTTGTAAACATTACGCTAAAACTAATTACCTTGACAATTTGATCCAAACTTAACCCTTGCAAACATAGTAGTTTCGTAATTGGAAGGCCTGACGAATACAAAGATGTAATTGTTTACTTTGTGGTGTTAAAACTCACAACATTGTTAGGTAAAATTCGCACAAACGTTAATGATATAATTTGTAAGTGTTCGGCTAAACCAGGGGTACATATGGCCATTCAATGAAGACCACAGAAGGTCGAATGTGGGAAATAATTTTTGCAGTCGCAAATATTTGTATAGAGATAGGAGGGAGTGCTATGAATAACACAATAGAAATCCTGAGTAGTGGTGGGTGAATGTGGGAGTTGGAGTGCGTTTGAAGGTCACTTTTGTACATTTTTCTTGCATAACTCGAAAACTCTTGCCTCAAGTGAAAAGGTATCCCAGTACAAAATTTAACTACATTAAATTTCCTACAAAAAAGTTATGCTCATTTTTTCTGTAGGACTAATAGTTTGCGCGTAGCGGGCGAGAGAATATGAAAATCTCACGTACGGTGGCCAGCTATAACATCGCAGATTGCGTAAAACGGCAACGTTGAGGTACCTGAATCATCCCGCAGGAACCAGACTGCAGATTTAAGTCTTGAAAGACGTGAAAGAGCAGCAGTAGTTCAGAGGGTAGTGAGCCAGAGTTGTAGCCTATACCTGATATTATTCAGTTTATTTAGCGAGCAAGCAGTAAAGCAAGCGAAGGAGAAATTTGGAAACAGAATTAAATTTGAGAGAGAAGAAAGAAAAAGTTTGAGGTATACCAACTATATTTTAATTCTGTCAGAGAAGCAAAGTACTTGGAAGACAGCTGAACCAAATGGACAGACTTGCATGTTCAAGAAAGTTCCTACGTGAATTGCTAGTTCTCACCTATCGCTATATGAAAGTACGTCCAGTGTTGCCGACCATGATCGTTTTGGTGGTCCAGGTGTAAGAGTGTGAGGTGGCATAATGTTGGACGGGCATATTGACCTCCAAATCTTTGAACACGGCACACAAATTGGTCAACGTTAATGTGACCCTGCAACTCCTTTCCCAGCTGTGTCTTACCAGGGGTGTATCAGGACCTGATTTCGTAATTATGGATGCCAATGTGCGATCTCATCGAAAAGCGCGAGAAACTCTTGAAACGAGAGCAAGTTAGGCAAATGGACTAGTCTGTCCGTTCCTCCTACTTAAATAACATCGAGCACGTGTGGAATGTGTTGGGGAGACTTATGCAGCACGACTACATGCATCAAATACCTTCCAGCGGTTGTCAGCCATGCTGGTGAAGGAATGGAGAACGCCCTACCATAAGAACTTCCTACCAACCTTGTAGCATGGGAGCACGTTGCAGAGCATGCACAGCTGTCCAAGGTGAACACACGCTATATGAAGAACCATGTTTCGCCTTTTGTAATGGCTAGGAGACTATCATAAATCGCAGCGACGTCAGTGTAATCATTGTGTTGGATTAAAAGTGTCATTTCTGTTCGTCTCATTGCGTATTTCTTTCAATTATCTTCTATATCAAACTGTAACAGTATTGCGAAAGTTATCTAACTCCTTAAATTTTGCACCCCAGTATACGAACATAACCTATTTTTAAGTTAAGACGTTGGGGACTCCACTTTTGTCAGCTATAAGAATAATCTCGAAAGTTCTATCTCTAAAGCGTTGAGGACTAGAGGGAATTGTTCGCGTCGTTATTGGTCAAATCGTGTTCGGTGCTTCTACCACTCAGAAATAAGCCAAGGCTCAGTCCTCTGGGACGCTCAGTTTTGTCTCGGCAGCCGTTTGTAATGGACCTCGTTGGAAGTTTGATATGTATTCGATTTTTGAGTATAGAACGTATTAAAAGTATTGAAATTAATCACCAACAGTCGAAAGTGTATAGAGTCGTGTATGGATGTCAGAACCGTCGGCAAGTGGTGGATGGAAGCTGCAAGATGTTGACCTGAAATTCACTACGAATAATTAAGGAGGAGAACGTAAATTTATCAAGGCGTAGTCACGGAGGTACAAAAATTTGTGCTTCAAGGTCAACGGATCATTCTAGATGACCTTAGCATTTTGACTCTCGAGTATTCATCGTGGAAAGTGTGAGCAAGAGGGGCACTAACGCCAGTGGGTTGACATCTCCCACCGACTTCCTTGGGGTTATGCAAACGATAACGACAAATTTTGCATTCGATTATAATAGGTAACGAAACGTGGTCGAAATTTCACACTTGAGACCAAATCGTGATCACGTAAATGGAGGCATTTTTCTTGTTTAAGCTGTGAAGATTCAAACACAGTCTGCCACCAAAGGCAAGGTGATTTTATTTTGGTATCGAATGGGAACGTAGTTCGTCGATCTCGTGGTTCCTAGGGCAAAATAAATGTTGACGTGTATTTTGAGACACTTGAACAACTTAGAACAACGGCTCAGAACAAGACGAAAGAGATCTCGAGGAAGGGTTGCAACATGAATGGTCTTCCACTAATCCTCCTAAATGGGTAGTTGACTGGGAATATGAGACTGTATAAGGGTCAAATTGTTTTCTCCATGACCGCTGGTGTTTTGCAACTCTCGCATAGGAATCTCTGTAAGTACGTGTCAGGAAGCTGCACCACAGAAGAATTCTTGTAGGAGGAGCAGGAAATGTCCAGTAAAAATGCCTACACTTTTCTTTGGATTTTAATTAACTGAAAGGCCTGAATGTGAAATAATTTCGAGTAGTGGTCTGCAGCTCGCAAAATCGAGGACTCTGCCGGCAGACATCTGAGGCCCAACTGGGTTTTTCGTTATGTATTTCGTTAGTCGGGAGTTGTTGATGCTGAATGATCAACCAGGTTGTTTTCCCATTACAGAAGGTCCAGAAACATTCGAAAGTGCATAGCCATGAGCTACGGTGGTGTTCTGTTTTGTTATGCTGAGATTATCGACAGAATTTATTAAAAGCCAGTTGGAGGTGGTGCATGAACTGTCCATGGTGTACATATTCCAGTCCACTAGCCGTACAGCGGATCTTTGGGAAAGCTGTTGGATTACTACAAGGTTTCTGAATATTGGTTTTGTAATAGTGAGAACTTTATCTCTCTCAATAAAATTCTTCAGTGCATGTAATGGCATTGTCAACATGTAGAATTCTCCAACTTTTCGGCCACTGTTGCAAATGGCATTCCTCAGGGTGTTGTACTGCCCGCTGAATGAGATATTTTTGTGTTATCAGGCCCATCGCTCTTGCGATTCGGCATGAAAGTGTGTGAGTTAAGGATTATTCCGTCTTTATTGATTTTAGAGAATACACTGAAGGAACAGGCACTAATTTGTGCTAAAAGGAATCCGTTAAACATCGATTACACGATAAATCAGTCAAATATAAAGACCGTAAATTCAACTAAATAACTAGGAATTACGAACAACTTAAACTAGAAGGAACATAGAAAATATTGTGGGGAAGGTTAATCAAAGACTGCGTTTTATTGGCAGGACACTTAGAAAATGTAACAGATCTACTAAGGAGACTGCCTACACTACGCTTGTCCGTCGTCTTTTAGAATACTGCTGCGCGGTATGGGATCCTTACCAGACAGGACTGACGGGAGTACATCGAAAGAGTTCAAAGAAGGGCAGCACGTTTTGTATTATCGCAAAATATGGGAGAGAGTGTCACTGAAATGATACAGGATTTGGGCTGGATATCATTAAAAGAAAGGCGTTTTTCGTTGCGACGGAATCTTCTCACGAAATTCCAATCACCAGCTTTCTCCTTCGAATGCAAAAATATTTTGTTGACACCGACCTACATAGGGAGAAACGATCACCACGATAAAAGAAGGGAAATCAGGGTTTGTACGGAAATATATAGGTTTTCGTACTTTCCGCGCGCTGTACGAGATTGGAATAATAGAGAATTGTGAAGGTGGTTCGGTGAACCCTCTGCCAGACACTTAAATGTGATTTGCAGACTATCCATGTAGATGTAGATGTAATGGTCTCAAGAGCCCTCAGCTGGCCTTCTCTGATAACGTTTCGTTCTGTGGGACAACTGACTATTTCATGAATGCTTACTGCCGATCTACAATCAGACATAGTGGGACCCAAAATCTGTGGTCCTGTCGGGGGCGGACCATCCTTATATCTCTCACTTGGTGTAGGACTCCACGAAGAAGATCGAGTTTCCAGTAATGTTTCGTGGCTTTTTCTTTGATGACCTCTTTTGATGTTGCCGTCTGGGTCGTGGGATTCGCGTTGTGTATTCTCTCGCAGGATGGCGCACTTAATGCCCACCTAAGTTTGTTTGGGTTGACTTTCAGAGAGTGATGTCCAGTCTTTGAGGCTATTCACCATGCTGAGTTGCCGTATAATATGGAAAATGGCCGGGTGCACTGTGGCTTTATACAGTCTCAAGTTGGGTCTTTATGAGAAGCTGGTCGCTGATGAAAACCGGAGCCAACGCCCGCGCCAATGCAACGTTCCTCTTTTCTCGAATACGAATATGAAACTAGAGACCGACGCCCAACGTTATTCCGAGGTATCCGATGGCCCAGAACGTGGATAGGGTTTAGTAGAGGCGTTTTCCTAGAAAAGTATGCCGGATTGTCCTATGGGCGTTCCGTGTCAGTTTGCCACTGCAGCACCAGGTGACTATTTTCTTAGGCTGGCTCTGGACTGAAGGCGGTAGACGTTGGTAAGATGCCACCGTTCGCTGGTAAAGAGCCCAGTGTCATATGAGAATCATGTCAGGTGGACGTTTTCTTCTAAGAGTATATATATATATATATATATATATATATATATATATATATATATATATATATATATATATATATATTGAATACAACCGACGACAGGATCGAGCCCTGGGGGATTCCAGCGGAAAGCAGCTTAGTGCTAGACCATTGTTCTTCGATGGATACTGTGATCCGCTGATCTTGCAGGTAGTTGGCGACGAGATGTATGTAACAATTAGGAATTGATGTTTGGGTCGCTATCTTCTGGACGAGCCTTTTCCACTACATCTTATCATATGCCTTTTCCCAGTCCAGGCGGCCGGCCGCGATGGCCTAGCGGTTCTAGGCGCTTCAGTCCGGAACGGCGCGACTGCTACAGTCGCAGGTTCGAATCCTGTCTCGGGCATGGGTGTGTGTTATGTTCTTAGGTTAGTTAGGTTTAAGTAGTTCCAAGTTCTAGGAGACTGATGACGTTAAGTTCCATAGTGCTGAGAGCCATTTGAACCATTTTTTGAAGGCACCAGCCGTGGACGTTGGGCTATTGACGTTACTGGCATTGTGTTCCACCACACGTAGAATTCGCATTGCTGCGGACAATTTCCTCTGAAAGCCATATTTTTCGGGCCTAATAGTTCCGTCTGCTACAAGGGACTGCTGGATGAGCTGGAGCATTCCTCCTTCGACGATTTTACTCATCATAGTGAGCAGGCTGATAGGCCGACAGTTTGTGGCATGCCGGAAGTTCTTTCTAGATTTGGGGAGTGGAACGATTCTGGCCGTATTCCATTGTGGTGGAAAGAAGCTGAGTTGCAAACGCTTGCTAAATATTCTGGTTAAAAAATCAAATTTCTTCCGTGGAAGCTGTTTTAAGTGCTCATTTGTTATGCAGTCTATGCCTGGAGACGAGGTGCCTTTCCTCCTCTGAATGATTTTCTTGATTTCTGTGGGAGATGTCAGGAGCAGTGAGCTGCCTATCGCTCGTCGCCGGAACTCTTCAATGCACTGCAGTGTTTGTTGTTCCTTGCGACGTTCGTTAGCATAAGATCGTGATCTGGCAGGGTATTTTGTGCTTTATACATCTCAGCGACGGTCTCCGCCACTTGCAGAGGGTCGTAGAGCAGTCCCTGGGTGGCGGCTAATGCTTTTCTCTGCTGAGAGGACATCTACAGTGCCTTCACAAGCTGCCACTCTTGTTTTTGCTGGAGATGGAATTCCTCCATCTGACCCTTCTATCTCTCGTGTTTCCATTCCGTCAATCGGGACCTGAGTTATCGCTGTAGCTTGTCCATTTCCCTTTTGTCTAGTTGATTCCGATACGTCTGCCTCCTTCGCTGCTATCTGTTCTTCTGATGACGCAACTACTCTACTAGCAATGGCTGTGATTCGTCTGGTGACGATATGGTAGCTATGGTGGTCGTAGAGGAGAATCACTGTCTCGATTTTCGCAGTAATGCAGTCGACCACTACCACTATACCTCTGTCAACATCAGGGTTAGCCTGGGGCAAATTATGTTCGACAGACTTCGCCTACGGTATTCTGGCCCAAGTCCTATGTCTTCTTGGTCCGAACGCTGGTGGGTAAAGTGATCCTGTGCAGGACGGCTAGAACCAGACAGAAGTGAGATCGTTGACTGTCGTAAGTTCAATTTCCGCCGACAGGTTTTGGTAATTGCGATGTCAAGGATATGCGGACGCTGTTGACTGCTGAATGGCAAGTACGCGAGGTCCTGCGGGCCTTGTAATTCCAGGTCTAGATATTGTGCCACTGCCAGGAACTGGCGTTCGGTTCTGTTGGCGCTGCTAGAGTGCCGGTGTTGCCGTTTGGTGTTCACGTTCCCAGTAAGGAATGTTGAATTCGTATGCGACGTGAGTGTAATTCCACTTCTTGCCAGAGTAAGTTTTTGCGAGAGGTGTGGTATGCTCCTACGACGTGACATTGCCCATGTTCGTTCCAACTGTTACTGCAGCGGCCTCTATGTGGACTATTTGATACAGACCTTGTTCGTGGTGGGTGAGTGAGCTGCGTAAGAACACGGTCGCCCTCCCCCCTCTTCCCACGATGCTGTGTGCGCTAGGATACCATGTTACACAGTCAGGTTCATTACCATGGAGGTGTGTTCCGCTCACAAGAAGAACGTCTACACTGATTGTGCAACGTGATAAACTGCTCCGTGTCGACCTTTTCCCGTTTTATACCGTAGGCATTCCCAATTGCCACGGTTATGTCCCGTAAGGTAACTTGGGGACTTATGGTCTATTAACCTCGTATTTCCAGGATTCCTTTCATCAGTGCCATTATTTTGCTTATGGCGTAGGATGCTTGCTTTATTTTGGTTTGACGGCATTTGTGAACGATCGTACCGTTTTCATGTGAGATTCTCCGATGGTGTTCTCCTATACTGGTACTGGTGGCGTCGAAAACTGCTTAGTCGCTGGACAATTGTATAGTTTTGTTGAACGTTGTTTGTGAACGTCTTGATGTTAGTTGGTAGCAGAAATGGTTTATGCGCCTTTTGATATTACGGCGAGGTAGCTTACATGCCGCTGATGCATGTGGGTCGCTACATTTGACGCACCTAGACGACAGATGGCAGTACTTGGCAGTATGGTTAAGCTGTTGGCAATTTTTACGTTGTGGCGGCCCACCTTTTGGCCTGTGGTTTTTTATGAGTGCCCTGGTGTAAAATACGTAGAGCTCTCCGTATTTGGCATCTGATTTTTTTCCCTTAGGAAGTAAAACCACGCAAACAGGGATGGGTACTAGTTTCTGCATCTTCTCGTCCCGCTTGCTATACTGATGGATGTCACTATCTTGGTAACACATTTCTCTAAGTTCATCATAGAGAAACTGCTATTGCACAGTCTCAGGGAATCCTTTAATAAGGAATTTACAGTCTCGGTCCTCATATTGTGTCATTCCAGGAAGTGATTCGCCTTTTGCCTTTTATATGTACGCCTTCATAGATCGCTCATAGTGCGACAGAAGTATTGCCCTTTATCTGATTGTTGAGTTTAACATAGTTGGTGGGGTGGTAGACCATCAACGGACGGGGCTTGCTGGATCTTGATGACGTCGACTTTGCCTTTAGAGATGTGATGGGCCGAGTGTCCATCCACTCCTGTCGGTCAAGTTCGGCGGAAATGTTCCTTGTTGGGACGTCGTATATGTTTTGATCTGTGCAGACTTTCTTGCTGGACTGTTCCCATGCCACGGAAGGGGTGACAGTCTTGGCTCATATCTTTCCTGTTGATTTGACAGCGGCTTCATGGAAGTCAATGTCATGCATTGGTTACTGTCGGTGGTGCCTGTGGAGTTTCTTGTTCGACTTAGTTTTCTGACAATCCGTAGAGTCCGAATCGTCGGCTGAATCTTCAGATGCAGAAAGGCGGAAATCATACACTCCTGGAAATTGAAATAAGAACACCGTGAATTCATTGTCCCAGGAAGGGGAAACTTTATTGACACATTCCTGGGGTCAGATACATCACATGATCACACTGACAGAACCACAGGCACATAGACACAGGCAACAGAGCATGCACAATGTCGGCACTAGTACAGTGTATATCCACATTTCGCAGCAATGCAGGCTGCTATTCTCCCATGGAGACGATCGTAGAGATGCTGGATGTAGTCCTGTGGAACGGCTTGCCATGCCATTTCCACCTGGCGCCTCAGTTGGACCAGCGTTCGTGCTGGACGTGCAGACCGCGTGAGACGACGCTTCATCCAGTCCCAAACATGCTCAATGGGGGACAGATCCGGAGATCTTGCTGGCCAGGGTAGTTGACTTACACCTTCTAGAGCACGTTGGGTGGCACGGGATACATGCGGACGTGCATTGTCCTGTTGGAACAGCAAGTTCCCTTGCCGGTCTAGGAATGGTAGAACGATGGGGTCGATGACGGTTTGGATGTACCGTGCACTATTCAGTGTCCCCTCGACGATCACCAGTGGTGTACGGCCAGTGTAGGAGATCGCTCCCCACACCATGATGCCGGGTGTTGGCCCTGTGTGCCTCGGTCGTATGCAGTCCTGATTGTGGCGCTCACCTGCACGGCGCCAAACACGCATACGACCATCATTGGCACCAAGGCAGAAGAGACTCTCATCGCTGAAGACGACACGTCTCCATTCGTCCCTCCATTCACGCCTGTCGCGACACCACTGGAGGCGGGCTGCACGATGTTGGGGCGTGAGCGGAAGACGGCCTAACGGTGTGCGGGACCGTAGCCCAGCTTCATGGAGACGGTTGCGAATGGTCCTCGCCGATACCCCAGGAGCAACAGTGTCCCTAATTTGCTGGGAAGTGGCGGTTCGGTCCCCTACGGCACTGCGTAGGATCCTACGGTCTTGGCATGCATCCGTGCGTCGCTGCGGTCCGGTCCCAGGTCGACGGGCACGTGCACCTTCCGCCGACCACTGGCGACAACATCGATGTACTGTGGAGACCTCACGCCCCACGTGTTGAGCAATTCGGCGGTACGTCCACCCGGCCTCCCGCATGCCCACTATACGCCCTCGCTCAAAGTCCGTCAACTGCACATACGGTTCACGTCCACGCTGTCGCGGCATGCTACCAGTGTTAAAGACTGCGATGGAGTTCTGTATGCCACGGCAAACTGGCTGACACTGACGGCGGCGGTGCACAAATGCTGCGCAGCTAGCGCCATTCGACGGCCAACACCGCGGTTCCTGGTGTGTCCGCTGTGCCGTGCGTGTGATCATTGCTTGTACAGCCCTCTCGCAGTGTCCGGAGCAAGTATGGTGGGTCTGACACACCGGTGTCAATGTGTTCTTTTTTCCATTTCCAGGAGTGTATTTAATCCCATCTTCTGAGTGGCTCTTCCATCATCGTGGTCTTGCTTCTTTGCCAGTGGTGCGACACAGCGACGCCCTCTTGATATTGTCGTGGATCTGTTGTGCTTCCTAAGTCGTCAACGTCTTGTTGACGGTCGTTGTCGCCGACGTCGTGGTCATGAGCTCTATACTGGGTGAGGGTAGGGGTGGGTGGACACACTACTTGGGAGTTCTTGCCTCGGTTCTCCCATCTGGCCTTTGCCTAGACGATGTGGACTTGTCCTGCCACAGCAGGGGCCTGGGCATGGAAAAGCCCTGTACTATTAAACCTAAGTTCAGGCTACTCCCGAAATCTGACTTGCTTCTACCACGTGCTGTCCCTATCACTCACAGCACATTCCTTTTAGTACACGTCATAACGCGCATTTTGCTCACGACAATGTTTATTGCGATTTGATATCGTTAAGTTACGCTCAAAGAGCTCTTAGCGCTGTGTGGGCTCCAACGTGGCTGATGCTCAAAAATTCGAATGGCTCCAAGCACTATTGGACTTAACATCTGAGGTCATCAGTCCCCATAGAGTTAGAACTACTTAAACCTAACGAACCTAAGGACATCACACACATACATGCCCGAGGCAATATTCGAACCTGCGACCGTAGCAGCGCGGTTCCGGACTGAAGCGCCTAGAACCGCTCTGCCACAGCGGCCGGCATGGGCTGATGCTGAATGAGCTCTTATATACTTGTGGAAGATGCTGGTTTCGTAATCTGACAGGGTATGAGGACGAGGGGGAGGGGTACTGGACGTGCTTTACTGATGTTTGCTTCATTTCTTGCCATTGGTGCAAGGAGGCGAATGAGCCGGCACCAGGCAGCAAGTAAACAGCGCTATGTCACAGATGTAGCCTATTTGTCATGCGCCTATTTCCACAAATGGAAAGAGACAAAGCAAACACCAATAGAGGACATCTACACTGAAGAGCTAAGGAAACCGGTACACCCGCCTACTATCGTGTAGTGCCCCTGCAAGCACGCAGAACTGTCGCAGCACGACGTGGCATGGGCTCAACTAATGTCTGCAGTAGTGCTGGAGAGAATTGAGATCATCTCTCCATAAATCCGTATGGGTACGAGTCGGTGGAGACCTCTTCTGAACAGCACGTTGCAAGGCATCCCAGATATGCTCAACAATTCTCATGTCTGGGGAGTCTGGTGGCCAGCGGAAGTGCTCAAACTCAGAAGAGTGTTCCTGAAGCCACTCTGTACCAATTGTGGCGTGTGGGGAGTCGCACTGTCCTGCTGG